>NC_068299.1:39666813-40015883 GCF_025860055.1 Xyrauchen texanus
CATTTGATGAATTTGAAATGTGTTTTATCTATGGACAAGGCATTCATATTTGGAATTTGTACACACAATCCTCTATTATAATCCAAAAACATTTTGTTATATAAATACATTTGTTATAACATTTTCTGTAATGTAAATTACATTCATTAATTACTAGATTTGGTAAGGTTGGTGAAAGTCTTATTCTCACATACATCAATGTGTTTTGGATTAACGGTAATAACGGTATTGATTAACACATATTATTATATTCTCTATAAGTGCAGTTAAGATTATAATTGAGCAAAAATGCAAAATGTCCCAAAAAGTTACCATTATCATCTAATTTATCATTCACAAACACAATACCCGTCTCATACCAATCACTTTTAAACAATGATTTCATATTAATTTTAATGACCCTGTTATTACATAGGGTGGATCCATGGGGAGAAAAGTTGTGGGTAAATATAATTTTACAGTATTGGAGAAGTTGTTTGTGGAAGTTTGATAATTTAATAGGAATCTTAGATACCTCAATCACATTTTAAAAGAAGTTCAGGCCCACCAGTTTATTAAATAGAAATCTAGAGATCTATCAAATAGAGTATGATTTCAACCATTTACACGTAAATGCCCCAAAAATGTATTCAAAGTCCAAGGCATTGATACCACCCTTATCATTCTCTTTCACTAACTGTGATTTCCTAATATAATGGGTTTTATTTTTACAAAGGAGGGAACTGGGAAGATTGGGAATCGGATGATGGCAGACAGTAAAGAGGTTACTGTTTCTTTCTAAATTCCTCCTTAATTTCTTTTAGCTGTAAGATGTTTTGTGCGTTTATATATATAAACGCACAAAACATCTTACAGCTAAAAGAAATTAAGGAGGAATTTAGAAAGAAACAGTAACCTCTTTACTGTCTGAAGCATGAAGCAAAAAGCACAGTATAAGATATTTAGGCTCGTCTTGAGCTTTTTCTGTTTTGGTAAAAATTAAGCCAAAAAATTGAATTGCTTGTATTGTTGTCTTTTTTTTCATGCTCAGCAGTTTACAATATGACAGATACTGTATGCGTTGTTGTCATTTATGTGTAAATGTTTATGATGCTTTAACACTCTGAAATGCTGAAGTCAGTAGATTTGTAGACATGTAAGTTGTAATAAAGGATTTTATACTTGTTCCAGTTATGAATGATTTGTGCTTTTGATTCCATGCAATTTACTCATTCAAAACATAAAATATGGTAATTTGTCACAATCTTCTGGTGCAAAGGCGTAATTTGTAGAAATGGTCTGTGAACAAATCTATAAACTAATCATTTTTGTGAACAGATTCAAAAGACTTGAGTCACTGAGATGAATCAAAATCACTACCACTTCAGAAAACGTGTTCAAGGATGGAGGCCTTCTGGTGGTCAGTCAAACTACTTCCTTATATTTTAATTAATAAGTCTGCAGCTGGCACCAGTGTCCATGATTGCTTTACCTCTCCATAAATTAATACTGTACTATCAGATGTTGTGAAATGGCATCAAAGTGATCAAGTGCTGCAATTGATGCGGCGTGTTGATGAGTTTACTTAAGATGGACTGTGGACTTGTTGTGAGGGTTTTCATGGAAACTGAATTGTTACTATTCAAATCAATTGTTTGCAATGATGCAATTTCTAAATGTAAAAAAACATTGATGTTGAAGTCATTTGTTATATGAAATAATTTACCTCAATATCTTCATATTAATGTCCGGAACTGATGTTAGAGAGGAAACTCACAAATCTAGGCTCAGTTTTCAGTATGGTACAATGTTAGATAAAAAAATACTTGTTTTATAAAAATCTTACACATTATGAAAGAATAACATTATATATGTTCATTTAATCCACCTGTTCAGGGTGTTTCCCTGCCTTAATTCGGCAGTTGGGATAGGCTCCAGCACCTCAGCGACCCTATAAATGGGTAATAAAAGATGAATGGATGGATTTTAATTTATCCATCACTCCATAATATGTGTGATGATGTGTTTAACTTATTATAATAATTAATTATTCAAACATGTATCAGAACAAGACATGAATCATAGGTTTATTGACATAATGGGTTGTAGAAAGGATACCAGTATATACAGTATAAGAGATTTGGAGAACGTTAGGGGAATGTTAGTAAGACGTTAGAACATTCTCCAAACCTACAGGAAACTTTCTTTTTCCGTAAAAAAAAAAAGAAAACTCCCAACGAAACAAAAACTAATGGTCCCAGAATATTCTGGGAACCACAAATTGTTAACTGGGAGTACTGTACACTCACACAAATTCGTACACAAGAACAACAGAACTCTTCAAATCTTCAGCCTTCAGTTCTAATTCACATGCATCTGAAGAAAAAAAACAGACTGAAAGGTTCAAAAGAATAGACTTTTTTTTATTGAAGTGAAAAAGTTATCCAAAATATCACCCATGTGTAAAACTAACTGCCCCCTTAAACTTAATGGCTGGTTGTGCCACATTTAGCAGGAACAACTGCAACCATATGCTTCCAATAACTGGAGATCAGTCTTTCACAACGCTGTGGTGGAATTGTGGCCCACTCTTCTTTGCAGAACTGCATTAGTTCAGCTACATTAGAGGGTGTTCGAGCATGAACTGCCCGTTTAATGTCCTGCAACAGCATATCAATCAGGTTCAAGTCAGGATGTTGACTAGGCCACTCCAAAACATTCATTGTGCTTCTTTGAGCCATTCAGAGGTGGAATTACTCCTATACTTTGGATCATTGTCTTGCTGCATAATCCAGTTGCACTTGAGCTTCAACTAACTGACTAATGACCAGACATTCTGCTTTAGGAACAGAAAAAGTATAACAAGGTGAAAGAATTGTGAATAATAAAAAAAAATTGTTAAGTTGTGATACCCTGTGTGAGCAAAGTCAGTATGTTGTAGTCCAATAGGATAACAAAGTCAATATCTTTAAGGTATACTACTATTTTAAACTAAATGAATACAATTTTATGTATTGTAACGAATAGGAATGAAGTTCAGGAGCTGGATCTAGGTGCAGCAAAGGAGTTTAATGAACAGAAATAAACAAGTACAAAATAACAGGTAAACACAAAAAAAATAAAACATCCACATTGGGAAACAAAAACATAAATAGGAGAAAACATCCACGAAGGGCACGGGCAAAACACGGTAGGTCAAAACACATTCAGGTACATTCAACAACTGACAAAGAACAAGCAACCAACAGGGCATTATATACAAAAGACTAATGAGTAAATGAAACACAGGTGAGGACAATAGAAGACAGCTGGCAGTGATGAGGGCAGGGAATTATGGGAAGTGTAGTCCATGGGGAACAGATGACAGAGGCAAAACACAGGGCAGACAACAGTGAATCGTGACAGGTATAGCAAAAATAAGCAAAGATAATACAGAGAGATTGTACAGTTTGAAGGAGGAGATAAATAACCTTTATGCAGAAAAGGCTAAGGGTGCTTTTATAAGATCTAGAGCCAAGTGGCTGGAATTTGTGGAGAATTTTTTTTTTCTTTTCAATTTTGAGAAGAAAAGTCTCTATATATTGAGGGTAAATTAGTCACAGAATAAGCTAGGGACTCCAGTTTTGTCTCAGATTTTTATTTGTGACATTATACTTCTTCATTTCAACCACACAATATCACACCTACTTTAAATTATGAAAATGTGGCCTCTTGCGAGTTGGATGCGATCATCCAGAAATCCCCTCTTAATAAGAGCCCAGGCCCAGATGGCTTACCATTTGAATTTTATTGGACTTTTTGGCAAGATATTAAAAAGTTTGTTTTGAAGGTGTTTAGAAATTGTGTACAGAAGGGTGAATTGAGTCTATGATGCGGGGCTTGATTACCTTGATTCTGAAACCTAACAAAGACATTTTATATGTGTATAATTGGTGTCCAGTTATCTTACTTAATTCAGACTATAAATTATTAGCATCGTTTTATGCAAATAGATTGAAGCCATGATTTGAATGTTATGACAATACAAAAAGAATACAATGTATTGTTTACTACCATATTATTGAACATAAACCAGTCATTGGCATGTTTCCTAATCTGGCTTTGTGAAATGCAGAAACATAGTGAATACCATTTGGCCTGTGTTGGATCTACTAGATTATAAAGAATTAGTTCTTTATAATAGTTATTTAATTTTTAGATTTTTACAAGGCATTTAATACGGTTGAGCATGAGTTCATGTATGAGTCTTTGCGTAGGTTTGGATTTGGCCCAAATTTCGCAAATACGGTCAAAATATTTTCTAAAAATATTAACAGTAATTTGTCTTTGCTGAATGGTGTTTCTCCTCGGTTTGTGATGAGAAGGGGCATTAGACAAGGGTGTCCTGTCTCCCCTTTGTTGTTTTTGTTGGTTGCTGAATTTCTTGGATTGATTGGAGAGATTTATTCATATAGCAAATTTGTTGATATTTCAGGAGTGTATGCTTCATATAGAGTTTATGCTATTGTGGTCAAATGCATTTCACCAAAATTGCTACATTTGGTGAGATCTCAATGCAGCTATAGCTTTTTAAATGCTGAAATGCCAAAAATATCTATTGGTGGTATGGATCTTTCTATATTAAATGTAATAATGTCTGGATTAGGAAGAACCTTCTCAAAAATTACAGCTGTCAACCTAAGGCACTTTTCAAATGGCAATTGGAATATCCACTTATCTCTGTCAACAAGATTTGGACTGTTTTCACAGTTTCTGTTGAAACTGTGAAAGTGAAATTTCATTTTTAAATCTTACATAATTACTATCCATGTAACTCTTTTCTTACTAAATTTAAAGTGGACGTCTCCCGTTAGTGTACATTCTGTAACTTTAACCTTGAAACTGTCCCACATTTGTTTGTTTTCTGGACAGAAGTGTCTATGCTTGTTTTCTCAATGCATTACAAACACTTTTTCTTTGAGATTATGGCTGTATTGTTTTTAAATAGGAATACTGGGTTGGATGGGATATGTAAAAATTGAAATGCCATTTGTGTCTAATTTAACCTTTTTTAAATCACATTCATATTTTAAATGATTGTAATTTTCCTTTTTTATACATTCTCTCTCACTGCCAAGTGAATATTCTGCCTTTACTGTATGCAATCCGAAAAATAATTACGTTTTTTTTTTTTAAAACTACATTTTTACATACAGTGTGGTATCCACAGTCCAGTAACCCTCTTTGCCAGACATGATCTTATTGTTGTTCACTAGACTGTTATTAGACCATCTAGGTTATTGAATGCTTGATGAAGTAAAGTGAATGTACTGTAACAAAGAAAATGCTCATAAGCATGTGTGTGAATGTGTGTGCCCCTGCTCCCTCACGTTGAAAAGGACATGCTTACTTAGCAGAAGACACTCTTTTGTTTTACACTGCATGACAAACCACAAAAAAAGTAATAAAAGACAAAGAAAGTGCAAACTATACCACTGCACTGTTTCTCCCAGATGCAATTGGAATTTAATCTATGAATTTAATCTTGCAAACACAAACACAACATTTCGAGCAGAGTTCTCTATTTATTTGGAATACCTGTATTAACCTGAGCTTCAGATGTGTTTGCTTCTCATCTGTGTCACTGCTTGTTGATATCAGACACACTGAAGAAGATCCGTGAGGATTTTGTGCTGGTAAATGTATTCACTATTTCAAATTTTCCAATTGTCACGAGCTGGGCTCAAACTTGGGTCTCAGATGTGGAGAGTTGAGTGTTCTACTACTAAGCCACAGAGGAGGTAAAGTTGAACCCAAACGAAACACTCAAGGCAGTAGTCCAGGCAAAGTAGATTTATTAAAAAAAAGGGTGCTTTGCAAGTCCACAAAAATCCAACAAATGTTCTTCTCAGAAAGAGGTATTGTTAATGTAGAGATAATGAAAATAATAACAGGAGAGAAATCAAATAACTCCACGAGGGGAGAAAAACAAAATCAGATAACTAAGAACAGCTTACTTGGGATAGCTTGGAAAGCTTGGAAAACTTGGAAGGAATCGGTGGGACACAGCAGGAAACACATGGCAAGACTCAAAAACCGAGTGAGGGACAAGGGGGAAAAAACACAGCTAAAGTACTCTAGGGGAAACAAGTCACAGGTGACCTGGATAATGCTAACAAGGACACATGAGGAAGAACTAAGGCAGAGGGGAACACAGGTGACCTCTAGAGGCCCGGAGACAAACAACAGGAGGCAGGATGCTGACAGGACCCCCTCCTCTAGGAACGGCTCCTGACGTTCCTTCCAGAACACCCTGGCCTCAGGGTGCGAAACTCTCGGATCAAACTTGGATCCAGGATGTCCCTTGCTGGAACCCAGGAGCGCTCTTCCGGCCCGTAGCCCTCCCAGTCCACCAGATACTGTAGAGAGTTCTGGACCCTCCGGGAGTCCAGTATCCGGCGCACTGTATAGGCTGGCTGGCCGTAAATGATCCTGGGAGGTGGAGGGGGTCTGCAAGGGGGGGGCAAAGGGAGAAGACAAGACAGGTTTTAGTAATGAAACATGAAAAGTGGGGTTAATTATAAGTGAACGAGGGAGAAACAAACGATAAGAAACAGGGTTAACTTTCCTTGCTATGCGAAAAGGGCCGATGTATTTCTGGGAAAGCTTCTTAGATTCGACCCGGAGGGGCAGGTTCTTAGTGGCTAACCAGACTCTTTGACCAGCTCGGAAATTAGGGGCCGTCCGTTGGTGGCGATTAGCCTGGCTTTGGTATCTCTGGGAGGTCCGAAGGAGGGTACGCCTGGCCTTCTTCCAGGTCCGCCTACAGCGTAGGACAAAGCGCTGAGCCGAGGGAACATCAACTTGGGCCTCTTCCTCGGGAAATAATGGAGGGGTGTATCCAAACTGGCATTCGAAAGGGGACAATCCGATGGCCGAGGACTGGAGGGTGTTGTGGGCATATTCAGCCCAAATGATATAGGTGGCCCAAGATGTGGGATTACTGGCCGCCATACACCGCAAGGTGGTCTCCAGATCCTGATTAATCCGTTCCGTCTGCCCATTAGACTCTGGATGGAACCCAGACGACAGGCTGGCTGTGGCCCCAATAAGCCTGCAGAAGGCCCCCCAAAACCGGGACGAGAATTGGGGACCTCGATCAGAGACCATATCCAGGGGCATTCCAAATATCCGGAAGACATGGTTCATTAGGAGCTCAGCAGTCTCCTTGGCCGAAGGCAGCTTGGGCAGGGGAATAAACCGGACAGCCTTAGAGAACCGGTCTACAACCACCAGGATAACAGTGTTGCCCTGGGATGGAGGAAGTCCTGTAACAAAGTCCAGAGAAAGGTGTGACCATGGCCTGTGGGGAACAGGTAAGGGATGGAGCAGTCCCTGGGTTCGCTGACGTGTAGACTTTCCCTGGTTGCACACAGGGCAGGCCTCCACATAGACCTGAACGTCCTTCTTGATGGACGGCCACCAAAACCTCCGCTGGAGGAATTTCAGTGTGCGGGCACTTCCTGGATGGCACGTCAAGGGCGACTCATGACCCCACTGCAAGACCCGGGGAAGCTCTGTACGAAGGAACACAAACAGGAGAAACAGAGTTGCTCAGAGGAACTTGGGACTGAGACACCTGGCGGCGAGCCATTCTCCGCTCTCTCAGACGATTGTCCAGGCGGATGGCCAAAGCTATGAAGGACTCGAGATCCCCAGCTGGTTCTCGGGTGGCTAACTCATCTTGAAGGGGCTCAGACAACCCTCCATGAAAACAGGCCCTCAGCGCTTCATCATTCCATCCGCTCCTTGCTGTTATGGTCCGAAATTCAATGACAAAATCCGCCGTGCTGCAGGAACCCTGACGGAGAGAAAGTAGGCGCTTGGAAGCTTCTCGACCACTGACAGGATGATCAAACACCCGCTTGAACTCTTCCACAAATAACGTGTAGGAGTCACAACAGGCCACCTGGGATTGCCACACTGCGGGAGACATATCCAGCTGCAGACCCGCAGCACCACCAGTTTCAGAACCCCAGTTTCAGAACCCCAGCGCCAGAACCTGAAGTGAGGGGCGGAGTTATTGACAATGAGACAAGCATGGCGGAGAGCATGGTGAGTTGTGTAACGTTTTTGACATCATGTTGTGAAAAATTATCGCATATATTAAGTTCAGCGTTTATCTGCTAAATATTTAATTTTGTGCATAACTTTATCATCTTAATGAAGCTTGAATATGTTGTCATTCTTTACTGTATTAAAAAAAAAATTCTACGGATGGTTCGATACATTTTTGCGTGTTGTAAATGAGCCTTGCGGTGACGTTTTGAAGACATCTTGTGAAGGTGTTAAAGTGTTTGTTCCACGTTCCTCTGTTATATGCATTGTTTGTGAGTTAATGTTACCTTATAGTTGAGGTTTTTTTTTTTACGTTGAGATTATTGTGTGGTGCTTTCATCTCTTGTAGAGACATTTCGAATGAATGAAGACCACAAGGAAAAGGCCCACAACAATCTCCTGGAACAGTTAGAAGCTTCCAGAGAGCCCTTTCTATTTCATTTTGTGTTCAGGGATGACATGGAGTTATTTTAGCAAGAATGTAAGGACAAAATGGGCCTGAGAGTGAATTCCTCATTTGATACATTTTAAGTTTAATTTATACAGGATTGTCATGATAAAATGGGCCTAGGGGTGAATTGGTCATTTGTTGTATATATTTTTATTGTTTCTTTTAAAATTATGTTGAATTTTCTCTCTTTTTTAGTTTTTTGACATGTTTTATTTTACATAAACAAAAATGCATGCTGCACATGTTCTTGTGAAATAAAGTATATTTTATATAAAATGCCCATTAAGTTTGAAGGTGAGGGAGCATTGGAAGGAAACCCTGGCAGGCACTTGGATCTCCAGCTTGGGAGGTGGAAGTCGGGGCTCTGCCACTGGAGAAGGCCTGTCACCACTCGGGGGTGATCTGGGGGAAGGTGAAGGACCAGGGAGTCGTTCAAAGAGCTGGCGGATGGAACTCATCATATCGGCCAGGAGTTGAGAATGACTAAGGTCATCAACTCTTCTTGTCAGCTGAGAACGGCTTCATGGTGCTGGAAAGATGCCCCATGTTGAGCAATCACCACCAATAGGTCCTTGGAACTGAGTGTCTCTGGGTCCATGACTGACTTGGTATTTCTGTCATGAGCTGGGCTCGAACTTGGGTCTCAGATGTGGAGAGTTGAGTGTTCTACCACTAAGCCACAGAGGAGGTAAAGTTGAACCCAAACGAAACACTCAAGGCAGTAGTCCAGGCAAAGTAGATTTATTAAAAAAAGGGTGCTTTGCAAGTCCACAAAAATCCAACAAATGTTCTTCTCAGAAAGAGGTATTGTTAATGTAGAGATAATGAAAATAATAACAGGAGAGAAATCAAATAACTCCACGAGGGGAGAAAAACAAAATCAGATAACTAAGAACAGCTTACTTGGGATAGCTTGGAAAGCTTGGAAAGCTTGGAAAGCTTGGAAAGCTTGGAAAGACTCGGTGGGACACAGCAGGAAACACATGGCAAGACTCAAAAACCGAGTGAGGGACAAGGGGGAAAAAACACAGCTAAAGTACTCTAGGGGAAACAAGGCACAGGTGACCTGGATAATGCTAACAAGGACACACGAGGAAGAACTAAGGCAGAGAGGAACACAGGTGACCTCTAGAGGCCCGGAGACAAACAACAGGAGGCAGGATGCTGACACCAATCAAACGGTTATTTCCTTTTAAAGTCGTATGTAACCGGCAAAGATTAAAACTCTTGTTATAATGCAGCCTTTGATTGACAGGTGAGGGGTGGTGCTTCACTGCTGTCCAGCACACATCAGGATGGATTCGTGTTTCACATCTTAAATGTGATGTGGTCACATAGCCAAACAATTCTGACTTCTAAAATCAATGGTGTAGATTTGGTTTGAAAATTGTTGTCACTGCTTAATTTCCTTGTGATTCTTTTAAAATAAATTTGTAAAATCTAAACTGAGCAAAAAAGGAAATGGCTCTTTTTCAAGACACTGTATTTTAAAGATAATTTTGTAAAAATCCAAATAACTTTACAGATAGTTATTGTACCAGGCCAATAAATTGCAATGTTCATTCTGTGAGATGCCTAAGACATTGCTACAGGGAGACAGGAAGTACAGCTGATTGTCCTCGCAATGGCAGACTGTGTGTAAAAACACCTGCACAAGATCGGTACATCCGAATATAACACCTGTGGGACAGGTACAGGAGGGCAACAACAACAACAGCCCTAGTTACACCAGGAATGCACAGTCCCTCCATCAGTGCTCAAACTGTTTGCAATAGGCTGAGAGAGGCTGGAATTTGGGCTTGTAGGCCTGTTGTAAGGCAGGTCCTTACCAGACATCACCGGCAACAATGTCAACTATGGCCACAAACCCACCTTCGCTGGACCAGACAGGACTGGCAAAAAGTGCTCTTCACTGATGAGTCATGGTTTTGGCTCACCAGGAGTGATGGTCGGACGTTTATCGTTTAAGGATGAGCATTACACAGAGGCCTGTACTCTGGAGCGGGATCGATTTGGAGGTGGAGGGTGTCACAGCATCATTGCACTGAACTTGTTGTCATTGCTGGCAATCTCAACGCTGTGCATTACGGGGAAGACATCCTCCTCCCTCATGTGGTATCCTTCCTGCAGGCTCATCCTGACATAATCCTCCAGCATGACAATGCCACCAGCCATACTGCTTGTTTTGTGCGTGATTTCCTGCAAGACAGGAATGTCCGTGTTCTGTCATGGCCAGCGATGAGCCTGGATCTCAATCCCATTGAGCACATCTGGGACCTGTTGGATTGGAGGGTGAGGGATAGGGCCATTCTCCCCAGAAATGTCCGGGAACTTGCAAGTGCCTTGGTGAAAGTGTGAGGTAACATCTCACAGCAAGAACTGGCAAATCTGGCACAGTCCATGAGGAGGAGATGCACTGCAGTACTTAATGCAGCTGGTGGCCACACCAGATACTTACTGTTACTTTTGATTTTGACCCCCTCTTGTTCAGGGACACATTATTCAATTTCTGTTAGTCACATGTTTGTGAAACTTGTTTAGTTTATGTCTTAGTTGTTGAATCTTTTTATGTTCTTACAAATATTTACACATGCTATGTTTGCTGAAAATAAAAGCAGTTGAAAGTGAGAGGACGTTTCTTTTTTGCTGCGTTTATCTATCAATCTGACTCCACATATGACTCATGTGATCTACTGTATTTCAGTTTTCAAAATTCATATAAGTTTTGTGTGGGCAACAGTCCTACAGACCGAAATTGCACATGTTGTCAGCCACTGATTGTGTCTTATGAGACACAAAGTTTTATTCCTGCAGGGGGCACTTGATGCTCAGAACACTGAATCCTCCATGCATCAGCATATAAATCTTAGATTGTTTTATATCTCATTGCAAACATTTTACATACCCGTAAATGGGAATCTGCCTCAGCAGTATTTATACAACTATTATAAAAGTTCTCATCCAGTAATAATAAACAACAGTGATTGGCGCATGCTTGGCAGTGCTGAGAAAAGTAATCAGTTCCACGTGATTCCGCTGTCTACGCTAGAGGGGACTACGCAACACAAAGTGGGTGATACAACTCGTAAAATGGAGGGGGGACTTTTGTTTATTGTCTGATTATGACAGACACACAGTCACGCAATTGCAATCTCATTCTAAATTATTTTCAGCATACACCCTGATGTAAATAGCATCTGCCACACAGTGCAGCTATTTTCACCCCAATAGTCTGGTGAAACCACAGGAACTAGACAATAGATGTTGCTGCAGTGGCAGCGGCCCATATAAAGATGGTGTGAATGTGTACTCTTGTCCAACGAGCACTGTTCAAATCCTCTTTTTGTCCACTCTTTTCCCATCCAATGTCCTATTTCCACTCTTAATATTGCCTTTAATACTACTTTAAATAGGAGCCTGGGTAGCTCAGAAAGTAAAGACACTGACTACCACACCTGGAGTTGCAAGTTCAAATCCAGGGCATGCTGAGTGACTCCAGTCAGGCTTCCTAAGCAACCAATTGGCTCGGTTGCTAGGGTGAGTAGAGTCATGTTGGGTTAACCTCCTCATGGTCGCTATAATGTGGTTCTTGCTCTCGGTGGGGCATGTGGTGAGTTTTGCGTGGATGCTGTGGAGAATAGCATGAGCCTCCACATGTGCTAAGTCTCTGCGGTAACACGGTCAGCAAGCCACGTGATAAGGAAAATGAGATCCATCCACTTCCACCCGAATTTAGGCCACCACGAGGACTTATGGGAATTGGGTGTGCCAAATTGGGAAGAATAGGGGGAAAATATTACTTTAAATAATAGGTACAAATTAATATAAATGTTGATTTCATCACAGTGATTTGGTCACAGTGAATGTTGGGGAGTGCAGAGAGGGGTTAGATCCGGAAGTGGGGTCAGTCGATTGCAGTCGTTCCCACAGCTCGGCAACTATTGTGTGTAGAATGCATGACTGTATTTCTATAGTAATATTGTAGTAACCATGTTTTTTTGGAAGAAAACATAGTTTTAATGCAATTAACCATGGTGTTACTACAGTAATATGTTGTTAATATAGTAACCATGGTTCTTTTTGATGTTACTGTAAATTAACAACAAAATACCATGGTGAAACTGGTTACTGTAGTAAAACGGTTGATGTTCAAACCTTGTTTGCTCGCAAAACTGTCAGCTGCAGTAAATTATATACCCATTAAAACACAATATGTAATAAAACAAGATTTCATTAATGATATAGGCTATTTAGCTTATGTAAATAACAATATTCAATAACTGTATCTAAAATGAATATGGGATAATAAATAAATACTAATACAACAGGCTGGAAAAATAGACATTTAATCATTTTATAATTTTATATGTTTCATATATGTAGAAACTTGACACCGGGCAGCATGTATAGGAAAGTGCACTGTTTGATTGGTTGAATCATGCTGAAGAAGTACATTTTTACATAATGTTTTCTCCAGTAAATATAAATGAGTGTAAATGCCAGCATCATCATATATGTTGAAAGGACTGAAGCCTGCCGACCAAAACATGAGTTAATTGATGTCATTAAATGAGTCTGATTTTTTATAACCATTACTCCTGGTCGGAGTCTTCCATAAGTATTTAGTTTATACGTAGGGTTACGAATCATATTCAGTAGTGTGTAAATTGTGACATTGTACCCATTTATGCCACAACTACTAAGTTGTAACGCACGTATAGCTGGTGCAACTGGCCCCTGAGAATTAGAGAGTTAGCGGAATGCAATGCTTTTGATAAAAATTATCTGCATTGCACATAACACAGTGATTTGATTAAAAATTATTTTTGATATTGATATTAATTTAGATAGATCTGTATATCTGAATTACAAGTCAATGTTAACTCATGTATTTAAAAAAAAAACATTGTTTAATATTAAATGACAGTGCAGCTCAGATTTATGCAAATATTTTACATTTACCTCTATTGGTTGACACAATTATGACACAAAAGTTGATTTATTGGGTAAGAGTGAATCTTCAATAAATGCCATGCAATTTCTCTCTTGAAACAGCTTTTATACTGAAAATGTTGGATATAAACACTCATAAGCTGCCATTCTTACTAGAAAAGTTGCCATGGTGAGCAAAATTTGTGCCTACAGTCTGCATCAACCAGCAGCTAATTAACTTTTAACTCCATGTGATGTACGATTCTTTCTTACACTGTTCCCATTACAGACCTTTCATCACACCCGGCAGGCTCCTCAGGCTAGAATGGTTATTAAGACCTAAACCCTGCAAGATGAAAAAGGAAGAAAAAAATCTCACTTCTTTAGACTTATTGATTTGTCTTACCAGGGGTGAACTGCCTGGCCAACAATCTTTTCAAGGAAAGCCACCTACAAGAAATTCATGTTGAAACAGGTGAAGAAAGAAAATTAAGATTTAACCTCCAGTGTTCCAGTGCTTTTGGTTCAAATGTTATGGTTTTGATCACATAAAACTGCATCTCTGAGAGCTAAAGAAAATATTTGTTTCAGCACCTGTTTTGATTAAACTGTTGATGTGTTTGTGTCAATGATATGACACGTCTTTTGTTTAATTATTTCATTAGTCAAATATATGAGTGTGTGCAAAAGGCTTAGGCATGTTTCACAAAAGCATTTGTCTTTAGATGGTTATTTTTATCTTCAGCTTTAGTGTGTTAATACAAAATATAGATTTTAGATTCCCAAACATTTATTTTGTGAATAGAATAGAATAGAATAGAATAGAATAGAATAGAATAGAATAGAAGAACAGGGAGACCTACAGCAGATGCCATGGGCTCCCATACAATATATTTAATGTTTTTTAAAGTATATACATGTATATGTAGAACCTCTAAAGTATGTGTTTTGTTTTTTTTTACATTTAAAGTGTTAAGATATCATATGGTGTGGCCATCCACCCATTAATGCATTCATATTTGGCATAAAAAATTATTGTTGAGCAAAATTCTGATGCATTTTTTAAATCTTTCAAGCACCAGAGGCAACATCATAAAGCAGCTTGCAAATGACCCCTGGATACAAGAAGAAGGTCAGTACCACTCTTTAAAAAAAAAATAACAAATAAATCAATAAAATAATCAACTTATTAAACTGCTGGTGTGTTGTTGCCAAACTTGACATGTGGTATGAAAAGATACTGAAAAATTTGTTTTATCAAAAAATCTATAATTTGATTATTAATTTCATAATGACCTTGTGTGGGAATAATGTCTGTTTTGCTGAAATTTTTTTATGACAAATTTGACAAAACTCAAATCATTATGTGGTGTGACCAAATGTCATGTGGTGAGATCATTGCTGAGCATTGTCTATGATGGAAATATGTCTTGGTTTTAAATTTTCTATGCTTTCATCTCTAAGTCATATAATCATTTTAAACATTTACAATATTTATTTAATATAACTCTTTGTTTGTGTTCCCCGTCTGTCGCTCACTTCGACGTTGTTTCGAAGAAGCGACACTAGGGGTCTCTCTTGAGAACCTAGCGCTCCTCTGAACTTGAGAAAAGGCCAATGAGAAACTGGCAGACAGAATTTGCATGTCCCGCCTCCAGACGTATGGGTATAAAGGGAGGGAAATGCGTCTGTTCATTCAGAAATTTTCTTCGGAGCCAACCAGTTGTGTGATCAGCGAGCTGCGATTCACAAAAACTGTTCACCTCATCTCTAAGAGCATATGCTGTTGGATCTACGGCGCATATCAGCGGCTTTCTCCTTCTCTGCACGGCAGTGCAGCTTTGCCCCTGGGTGATTCGACTTTTCAGGACGCGTCTTTATAAAGATGCTCTTTCACCCCTGTGTAGTTCCTGGATGTGGTCGAGTTCTCTCCGCTCCTGACGTTCACAGGCGCTGCCTCATGTGTCTGGGCCACGATCACACCGAGGCAGCATTTGTGGATGGTTCGTGTTTTCACTGCGAGAACCTTACCATGGCAACGTTGTGGTCACGGCTTTCCTTCCTAAAAAGGAACGCCACTCCAGCTGCCCCCCGTGTCGCTCCTTCTTCCCGCGAGATTGAGGACGACCCTGCTGGCGATGGAGGCGATTTGGGGATGACAGCGGGCTCGGTTTCACCGGGTACATCCCCACGAAACACCCGTACCCCGACGCGCTCATTGACTTCCACCCGGGATGGATGATGAGCTCGCCGCTGCATCGGAGAGTGTTCCGGCATCTGACGTGGAAGACTCCATTGGGCTGCCACCCTCGGGTCAGCATGCCCAGTCAGAGGCTGACGCCCAGATGTCCGACATTATTGCCTGGGCAGCCATCAGCATGGGGTTGGACTGGAACCCTCCGTCCTCCCCACAGCCTTCGCGGCTGGATGATTGGTTCCCCTCCAAGGCCTGTAGGATGACGTTGTTACAGACCTCCAAAGCCTACAGCGCCAAAGCCTGCTCAGGCACCTCAGCCGCTTAGGGCTTCAGGTCAACTGGGAAAAGAGCAAGCTCTCCCCGGTTCAGAGCATCTCTTTTCTCTGCATGGAGTTAGATTCAGTCTCAATGATAGCGCGCCTCACCAACGAGCGTGTGCAGTCAGTGTTGGAGTGCCCCACCTTGTTCAGGCCAGGCACGGCAGTTCCTCTAAAACATTTCCAGAGGCTCCTGAGGAACAAGGAACAAGTGAGGATGAGGAACAAGTCATTCTGGTGGCCCCCTACTGGCCCTCTTGGACTTGGTTCTCGGATCTCATGCTCCTCGCGACAACCCCTCCCTGGCCCTTCTCTCTCAGGGATGGGGCACCCTCTGGCATCCACGCCCAGACCTCTAGAACCTCCATGTCTGGCCCCTGGACAGGATGCAGATCTAAGTGTAATACCACCTGCCGTCGCACGATCAACCAAGCCAGAGCACCATCTACCAGGCAACTTTACGCCCTGAAGTGGTGCTTGTTTACAAATTGGTGTTCTTCCCGGTCTGAAGATCCAAAGAGGTGTGCAGTCGGGTCAGTGCTCTAATTTCTGCAGGAGAGGTTGGAAGGGAGGCTTGGGGACACCTCCACCTTGAAGGTGTATGGTGCTGCTATTGCGGCCCACCAAGACGCAGTAGACGGCAAGTCCTTTGGTAATCACAACTTGATTATCAGGCTCCTTAGAGGCACCCGGAGGTTGAACCCTCCTCGGCCAAATCTGTTTCCCTCCTGGAATCTCTCAGTGGTCCTCTCGGGCCTTCAGAGATCCCCCTTCGAGCTGCTAGAATCAGTTGAGCTCAAGGCCCTCTCCCTGAAGATGGCCCTCCTGATCACCTTCGCTTCCATCAAGAGGGTCGGGTACCTGCAAGCGTTCTTTGTCAGCAACACCTGCCTGGAGTTCGGTCCGGCAGACACTCACGTCATCCTAAGTTCGCGACCGGGCTACGTGCCCAAGATTCCTATGACTCCCTTCAGAGACCAGGTAGTGAACCTGCAAGCGCTGCCCCGGGAGGCAGACCCAGCCCCTTCATTGCTGTGTCCAGTATGTGCCTTGCACACTTATGTGGAAAGTAAGCAGAGCTTTAGATGTTCTGAGCAGATCTTTATCTGCTTTGGTGGACAGCGGAAAAGGAACGCTGTCTCCAAACAGAGGCTTTCCCACTGGGGAAATGCCATAGCACACCCAGGCCATGCCCGCCTCCTTGCGGGTTCGAGCACACTCAACGTGAAGTGTGGCATCCTCGTGGGCACTGACCAAAGGCACCTCCCTTGCAGACATATGCAGAGCAGCGGGTTGGGCAACACCCAATACCTTTACAAGATTTTACAATCTCAGGGTGGAGTCAGTTTCATCCCGTGTTCTCTCAGGTCTGAGACGGTAGAACTCGGTAACGTGGTAACAACTGACCGGGTATACCGCTTGCACCTAGTGCCTTTTCCCTAATATTGTGCGCTCTTATCCCAGAAGATCCTACTAACTCGGCTCCCTGAATGACTCCTCCCTAGCCGAATTCAGCGGAGGAATTCCCCGACCAGATGCACTACAAGTACTCAAACTACTCTGTACTGGAATAGGTGCTCCACAGGTCGGGCCCCCGTGTGGACTTGTCCCCCTGCATGTATTTTGTGTCCCCCTAGCGAGCGGACCCACGTCTCCCTTGGGCAGTCCCCGCTGCGAGAATCATAGAGAGAGAAAAGGCTTGGCTTGCTCCCATGCTTGGCACGTCACCTTGTTCCCCCCATGTCAAGGTGTAGGGAACCAGAAGGTTATGACGATTTTATGGGGTGTGGGGAAGGGTACGTGCAGTCCTCCCAGCCACGTCGCTGAACCGAGCCACTGTTACGGCCAAACCTCATTTTAGGCTCCTCAGGCAAAATCCTGAATGAACAGATGCATTTCCCTCCCTTTATACCTGTATGTCCGGTATTCTCAAGTTCAGAGATTACCTCTCTCAAGAGAGACCCCTAGTGTCGTTTCTTCGACACAACGTCTCGTTCCCTCCATCAGGGAATGGAGGTTACAACAGTAACCTAGACGTTCCTCTTACTATTATTTATCTGTGTGAAAGTCCATGGTAGCCCCATAACTGTTTGGAGGAAATTTATGAAATTTTGCAGACTGATAGAGAGGCTCTGAAATGTCCCCAAACCAAATATGGAGTGAGTCACTCAAATGTTATAGCGCCACCAACAGTTAATGTTTTGAATGTTCTTTCGCTCATACCTTTTGGACCATATGGCTTATAAAATTGCTCTAAAAAGTCTGGGATTTGGCTTTGTCTTCATATCATGGGCATAAGTTTGGTTTATAAACTGATAGGGACATCTTGCACAGAGGCAAAGGACAAACTTGTGATTATCTTTTGTCAATTTATTGAAAGTAAGTATGGTAATATCAAAATAACGTTATTCCCTCATAATGATAGACTGGGACTATTTTTAGCTTTCTTTTATATATCTATATATATAACCCTGTGTGTGTATATATATATATATATATATATATATATATATATATATATATATATATATATATATATATATAACAGGGTTAGGACGGTTACTTTTGAAATGTATTCCACTACAGATTACAGAATACATGCTGTAAAATGTCATTTGAAACATATTTTGTTTACAAATTGTATTGATTACTCAAGGTCAGTAACGTATTCTAAATACGTTGGATTACTTCTTCAGCACTGGTAGATTTTTTCACTTGTTTGCCCTAATATCAAAGGACTTACTAGAAAAAAGAAATTATGAGCTAAAGTAAATTTTCTTGATAAACAAATTTGATCGTGTCTAGTAACATGTGTATGTAAAATGGCTAGAAATAACATTTGAGCTTAGCGTAAAGTTTATTTCTATTTCTCCTGCTCCAAAGTTACTTCAAACTTATTTCTCTGTCTGCTCGTACAGGGGCAAAATTTCATCAAAATGTTGGGTGTGACAATAAACATAACAATTCTCAAGAGCAATTTTTGAAGGGGACACCAAGGGTTTTTTTGTTGTTGCCCCATTTGCATTTGTATTATATTATTTCTTAAATAATTATTTTAAGAATATATCATTATATTATTTACAATACACATATTTTAATGATATTTTAGGGGGTCCTGACCATGCACTTTGGATCACATTGTTTATATGTATAAATGTTTTCCATCTGAAAGGACTAAATATTATATTAAACAAAAGGATAACTTACTCTTCAGTATTCAAAATATGAAGAGTAAGTTGAATGTAACTGTATTCTAATTACCAGTGATTTAAATTGTAACTGTAGTGGAATACAGTTACTTATATTTTGTATTTTAAATATGTAATCCCGTTACATGTATTCCGTTACTCCCCAACCCTGTATGTATATATATATATATATATATCTACAGTATCGGGCTACCCTGGAACATGATTTTGCCTCTTTTAGCTCGAGCAACGCAAACAACCAACTCTTTCTGCTGAAAGCGGTGAAGCCGAATTAAGAGAGCCTTAATTCGGGTTTCCTTCAGCTGCAGGTTTATTGATGAGAGCCCTATGGGCCCGGTCGCTCTCCAGCGGCAAAGACAGCAACTCCTTAGGAGTTGTGAAAAGAAGGCAGATGGACGAGGGCCCTCAATCGATTCCGGTAAGCCAAACTATTCTAATGTTGTGGCAGTGGCTACAGGACTCAAGATCAGTAATCTTTGCTAGCAACTTAGCATTACTATCAGATAGAGCGGCACAAGACGCTTCCAGTGCAAGCATGCATGCATCCAAAACATTAGCGTTAGATTCCAGTGAAGCAATCGTGTTGGTATGGTCGAAAACCGCAGTTTGAACACTGTCTATCTTTGACTCGAGTGAAGAAATACTTTAATTAAATTCCGCCATGCTAAGCTCGCTGGTAGCGTCGTCAGCGAGGTCTGTTTTGGGGTCTTTCCTGCTTTGTTTAGTCGGTTTGTTAGTATCTTGAAACACAGTTATACAAGTTTCTCCAGTACGATCAGATTAAAACTGAAATGAGTGCATAAAAGGGCTCAAATGGTCAAGAAAAACACAAAGTGCTGGAGAAAGACACAAACACGTTGACTCCATCTGTCTATATATTAGGGATGTGCATCTCCATAACTGAAAAAAAAAATATTTAATCACCTTAAACAAAATTGGAAATGATAAATAAGTATTTTGTCTCAAAATAAATGTGATAATTTCCAGGATATTAATTTGCTACATGAATTTGCAAATATAAAACATTATTAAAAATTAGATTAAATGACCTCAGTATCAAACTTTAGACATACAAAGATCTCATGGATCAGGAATATTTTGCAGTTCATAGTGACAAACAGGTGTTTAGGAAAGTCCTGTGATCGTTTTTGATGATAGTGTTTTGAGAGAAAATAAAATCAAAGGAGCCTTTTACCCTGCAGAGTCTTTGGCCCCGTTGTACCCTATTATACAAGGCTTTTTTTGAGTGACTCATGTTTGTGAAGACAGAATTTAGAGATCAAGGACATATTTATCATTTTCTGAAATAAATGTGTTTTCTAAACAAAGTAAAATATCACATGGTTCTAAGCATATGCCTTGCTATGTGCACTTATTAGACCATCTCATTCTAGTGCTGAATGCTAAGGATGAGTCTAGCCTACAGCCTCAAAAGGACTGATCTAGGAAGGACACAGCCTAATTAGGCTTCTGCCTTCCATTTGAGAAGAACCCTTAATATCTTATTGGAGAAATGTTTGCAATGGTAGTATTTTTTTAATAAAAACTATCAATTGCAAGGATTCATACCTGTGAATGGAAATCTGTCATTATAAAAACATTTAAAAAGATCCTCATTCAGTAATAATAAATGACTGTGATTTGGCCCATCCTGGTGTTCATTTCCCATTAACTCACTGCTTAACCACCATAGTACGATACATTGTTAGAGAAACAAACTAGTTAGTCATGACTGTTTCCCAAAACTCTAGTTACTATGTCGCATATCCATAATTCGAACCACGTTAGTTCAACAATGTAGAGCTGTCATTAATGACATTGCTCGGGGGGTGGAGTAATAACTTCTGCAGAGATCGAATGTATAACAGCTCATTTACATGGACAGAAATCTGTTTCTTGTGAAAAAACTGCTCAAGACATGAAACAGACATTTACGTTTAAATGCACTTTGTTAGTGGTGTACTCTTTACATCAGGATACAAGTGGTTCGGTCAGTATGCAGATCCACAGCCAAATTAATCCCACATGTCAGCAATTATTGTGTGAATCATGTCATGCAATGTCATTACTTCATATTCAACTGCCAGAATAATGTCATTAATAAATTATACACTGTAAGTGTGATTAAGAATCCTATGTATGTAATGAAATACAAACCTTTATTGAGTATAAAATCTATGTAAAGATTTTATACTCAATATACAAGATAATCGCCATGATGATATAAGCCAAACATGACACAAAACACAAGTCTAAAGAGAGGCCTCATTTTTCCCAAGCCACAGCATGTTAACTATGGGGGGATCTTAAAACCATGAACCCATTAACAGATGAATACAATAATTTGATAATCAAATTAACTGTGCCCTATTACTGTCACAAATCACTGAAGAGACACTCACATTTAGCTATTTAATTTAGATGATAATTAGCCACCAAGGTGTTTCTATCCATTCATCAGGCGCATCAGTAGCAGGTGTAATAATGACTTTCCTAACAAATACAGTATCTAAGTGTGTATCAAATGCTCAAAATTGATGGCTTTATAAGAATCCTACAGCTTGAGGACAGAAGGCGAGGAAGAAGACATGTAGTGTATGTCTTCTGCCTCGCCTTCTGTCCTCAAGCTGTAGGATTCTTATAGGATTCTCATTAATATTAATGCCTACATGAGGACAAATTTCTCCCCACTTGACTCTCTATCTGATAGAGGACCAAGATACTTGAATTGCTTCATGTTGTGAAACCACACCTTCAGAGGGCCACAAGAAAAACTATGCCTTAAGTCCAGCAGTTCTTAGATGCACTGCATTATTGTGCTGTGGGAAGTTTTATGGAGGTTGTTGGTGATGGCCTGTGGATCAGCAAGTATTAGGTCAGCAAGGCTGTGAAAGCTGCAACACCTTAGCTTTTACAGCTTATAAACACCATGCTGACTTTCCCCAAAACAACACTGCAGTCACGGAAATCAGTCAAGGAAGAGGGGGTCATGCTGCTACTGATGATGATGATGATGATGATGATGATGATGAATATGATGATGATCCACTGAACCCACATCAAAGCAGAATGCATCCTGCAGGAGCAGAAGTCAGAGAACATTTAATTCAGAAAATATTAGGTTAATTTTTTCATTTTTAAACACAGTTTGGTTACTGTATTTTCATTATTTCATCTGACTGACATAACTTGTGTTAAACATTTTGTGTAATTTCCTACCTTGGTCTATGTTTTTTCCCCTCTGCAAACATTAATTGAAAGACTGCTACCATGTGTTTGTTTGGTTATTCATGCTGATCATATAAAGGGGTCATGACATGCTGTTTTTTCCCTTATAATGTTTCCACTTATAATGTTAGTATAGTTTTTGTTTTTTTCACCAAAACTAAGAAATAATATATAAATATATAAGTCAAAAACTCTCAGTTTCAAGCTCTCTGGTCCTTTAAGACTTCAATGTAAATGCCCACACTTCTTATTGGCTAACATCGTGAAGCCCTTCCAATACAGCAATTTTTGAAATGCAATGCAAAGAAAATGAACAAACTCTACACAACTGTCATGTATATGTGTTATGTTCATGTTGTTTCATGTCTTTTACTTTCTAGTTTAGTTCCTGTTTCACGTCATGTGATTCCTGTTTCCCTCCATGTTCATGTGTCTTGTTTTCATTGGTTCATTGTCTGATTACTTTGTTATTAGTCTTGTCTTTTCATTGGTTGCAGTTAATTTAGTCTTGTTCTCCCATGTCATGTATTTAACCCTAATGTTTTCCATGGTCCATTGTCAGGTATTGTTAATGTAACTCTGTTGTTTTGGTCAAGTCAAGTCAAGGTCAGGTCAGGTCAAGTCAAGGTCAGGTCAAGTCAAGTCAAGTCAAGTCAAGGTCAGGTCAGGTCAGGTCAAGGTCAAGTCATGTTATGTTATGTTATGTCAAGTCTAGGTCATGTTTATGTTTACGTTTTTAGTTGGGGTTATTGGAGTGCACGTTTGGAAAATAAACTGCACTTGGGTTCTTCACTCCTTCGTCATCGCTTTCATCTCTGCCTGTTGCCAACAACGTTACAACAACATTATAAAACTACATTTCAGGATTAACACATAAATGTACACCCTGAATGTATTAAAATTTTTACTCAAGCGGCACCATTAACTATCAAACAGTCATGATACTGTATATGTAATATTCATGAATTAAATAGTTAGCATGGATTTGCTGTTACGGTTTATCTCCCCATCTTTCAATAACAGTTCCTTTGCAAAGCTTGAATCATATTGTGACTGGTTCAAAAGCAATCCACTCTGATCTGAGCCAAAAACATACAATCCATGCTGAAATGTTATGAATATGCAAATGTAATACAATCCACGGTGATGGTGGAGCAGCAAGATTAAATAATAATTTGACATGGCGCCTTTCAAAAGCAGCATGAGATATATAATAAAGATCAAAGCCATTCATCTAGTGCAAGTTTATGTAGAAAAACATTTAAATCCAGATTTAAAGGTGTCCCGTGTAAGTCTCCTTTGTATGGAAAGCCAAGAGGGTCAGAATTCATGTGTTTTGTATTGCCATATTAAGCTTTGAAACTGCGTTTTCTAAACGCCGTAATGCGTTAAGTAAATGCTGTTAGGAGTTACATAAATAGCGTACTCCATCACACGTTAAGTTAACGCGCATTATTTTAGCGCCTCTTGTAACTTAGTTAGCGCATTAATTTGCTCATGTACATAAGTCCTCTAACGCGTTTGAGTTATCTACAACAAGTCGGAGGATTCAAATCATTTATGGCAACATTGTTGCCAACGTAGCGACAAGATTTAGTGACTTTTCAGACCTCTTTAGCGACTTTTATTCAAAAAAGCGACTAGCGACAAATCTAGCGACTTTTTGGAGAAACCTCAGCTACTTCTGTAGAAGAAAGTCGCCAATACTGCCCTGCGAGAGCGTGGTCTTGCTTTCCTGCCTGGACTTGGAGGCACACCTCTCTCTGCATCTACTCAGTTCAGTGAGACTGGCAGAGAGAGAGGTGAGCAGGCGAGAATGCGGAGCAGCACAATCAGTTGACGGCACGGCAGCTGACTTAGACGTGAATGAGCTGCGCATGTGCAAACAGCGTTGCCAAGGACCAATCACGAATCTGTATTGTTTGATCCCCTTTAGTTTTACATTTAAAGAGTTTAATTTGACCGTTTATTTGTATTCTTTTCATGCACTCATCACAGGAGATTTTTTGATGGTTGTTCATTCTGTTTCTGAACTCTCTGAATTCATACACTTACTTAGACAATTCTGTACATTGTACTTTATTCGAACACGTAACAAAATTTACATTTTGCTACATTTGTATATAGGGAATTAATAGGGAATTACAGTATGTACAGTAAGCACAGGGAAGCAAACACATGTAAAGGGCGGACACTATGCAAAATGTAAATGACACGCGGTGACATCACGAATGTTAATTAGTGTATGACGTCATCTAGCAACATTTAACGACTGTTCGAGCAGGCTTTAGCTACTTTCCATTTAAACTAGTTGGCAACACTGTACGGCAATGACGGCAATGAACTTTGTCTCGCAGTGCAAACACATATTAAATGACTTCAGCCAACTTTTGGCTAACTAAGCTGGATAGGAGTTATGTACATGAGCAAATTAATGCGCTAATTAAGTTACGTGAGGCACTAAAATAAAATGCGTTAACCTAACGCCTTACAGCGTTTTGAAAACACTGTTTCAAAGCTTAATACGGTGATACAAAACATGTGAATTCTGACCCTCTTGGCTTTCCATACCTTTGGATGAATCTCCAATGATATTCCCTCTCTCTTCTTCAACTGTGACTGACTGTGAGCACCAGTGGGCGTGTCCAAGAGTGCAATGATGAAAAATAGGTGTTTATGTCTTGATGAATAGGCAGACCTAAGCAGATGTAGTTGGTCTTTGTGATTCTACAAGCTGCACAAATTCCAAACAGGCTGTTTCTAGAGCCTTAAGCAATAAATGCTTTTTTTTATATTAAGGTGGAAGTTTTCAGTTCTGAAACTTACAGTATGTTTTTATAGTACAATGACCTCTTATATTTCAAAATATAAAGCAAAAATGTATTCCTCATGGCATGACCCCTTTAAGAGTTAACACCTGTCAAATGTAATTGTAGTGATTGTTCCACATTAACAAATTCACAGAGGATTTATCATTCAAGTGCATCAATTTATCAACATATTTATAAGTTTTGTAAATAAAAACTAGTCACTGAATAATCAGTTTTTCACATTCATTTTGTACAAATTCACAATATATGAAACAAAACAACATTTTAATAGATGACCGATAGCTTGTGACTGCTGCTGTATGTCTGCAGTCTATTAAACATAAAATAATGCAGGATTACTGCTGTAGTGGCATGGTCAGATTAGATTTTCAGTATTTGGGAGTAGCTATTTTTAAAAAAAATTTTTAAAGAAAAACAAAACAAACAAACAAACCATATTTCCTGCCTTATCCACGGTGAAGTCCTCAGAAATAAAAGGTGCTGTATTCTTTTTTGCATTTTATAATGTATTGCCTGACAGGTTTCACTGAAATAGAGTGCAACCATGGCTGCCCCATTTTTTTTAACCTGCCTTGCATCTAGAACTATTTTTAAAAAACTATTTCAATAGGGATTTTTAAAAAATTCTTCAAAATTGAGTTATGAGCTATGAACCAAACCAGCCGAGATGATTCACAACATTAAAACATGCTGCCATTTTTTATGCGATTTGACTTCCGTATTTTGTTTATACTGACAACTTATTCCATGCGTATTGTGAACAGGATGAGTCAATATTGGTGGCAATATAAATACTGACTGTGTGGAGAAAGGAGTCATTTAAAGATAAATGACAAATGCTTCAGATTATATAAATTGCATTTGCAGTTAGGGTTAGTGTCAGGTTAAAGGGATAGTTCACCAAAAATGAAAATTCTCACATCATTTACTCATCTTCATGATATCTCAGATGTGTATTCTTCAGCAGAACATAATTGAAAAAAAAAAAATAGAAAAATATCTCAGCTCAATTGGTCTTTAAAATGCAAGTGGATGGTAATTCAACTTTTGAAGCACCAAAGATCACAGATAGTCAGCATAAACATAATCCATACAAGTCCAGCTGTTAAATTAATGTTTTCTAATGTGACATCATCACTTTTGGTGTGAAAAAGATCAATATGTAAGTACTCTCTCTCTCTCTATATATTTTCTTCAAATGTGTTCTGGTGAAGAAAGAAAGTCATACACACCTGGTCATGAGGGTGAGTAAATAATGAGAGAATTTCCATTTTTGGGTGAACTATCTATTTAAGGGTAGTGGGTAGGTGTTATGTTTCTGTCTGACTCCAAATTAGACAGCCCGATTAATTTCTTCTAGACATGACCTTCTGAACTTGCCTCAGAATTGTGGTTCACATAGTATTTATAATCAACAATTGAAAATTAATTAATTCATTCATTCATTCATTTTTATGAAATTTAAATGACTTGGGGGAGTTGCCCAGGTTTAAGCAAATGTCATTAAGGAAATGTTTAGATTAGAGAAAGGAAAGGAAAATGTTGCTATTCGTAAGGGAATTTTCCAGGGAGGCTGATATGTAAATCAATATTGATTGACCAAACCAATAAAACATTTGCAGAAGGTTTACAATTTATTTTATATGATTATTATGCTTCCATACACAGATGATTTCTCCCTGATATCTTATTCATATCCCCGATATCGCATTCAATCAGAAACAATATATGACCCAAACTTTAAAACTCAATGAATGACAGCAAAAGCTTTATTCTGTTGTTCCAGTGAATAAGCATAAGTGAATACACCTGCATGACTTTTACAAATACTATATAGTTTATTAATGCAATATATAAAACATTAATTCATTAATTAGATAAAACAAAACTGCATGAAATTGTAAACAGTACATCTGTCTGAGAGCGGAACTATAGATGTGAAGGAACATTTTCCAGACTGAACAATAACGCGACGTACCGTAGACACTTCCTCATAACGCAGCTCGGCCATTCATTACATGAAAAAAGAACCAAAATATACCTCCTTTTTGTGTAGTTTTGTCCTATGGCTTCAACCATGATTCCTTACACTGTAAACATTAAACTGGCCGCTCGGACACTGACCGGAACCCTTAATTTACAGAACAAGACAGCAGTGGACTGGTGAGTAGCATTAGCATTAGCCTCTGCAGTCATTGGCTGTCAACACTTACAAGTGCTCTTCTTATTAACACAGTTTGACGCTTATAAACACCATTGTGGGTTCACAGACATGCATTAAAATGTTTCTCAAGTATCACATATTTGAGTAATTCGGCTGTCAAATCAGTCTTCCTTTGATTTTATTAAATGACAGGTTTGTCGCTGTTTATTTACTGCACAATATGTCCGTGTCATTAATATCACTAGATTGTACACATTACTTGTCAGTACTGTTACATCAGTTCATGCAATCATTGGTTGTAAACACTCACAATCCTAAAATAGCCTAAATAACGTTTGACATTTATAACCGCACTGTGCTGCTTTCTCAGACATGTGTTTATATGCGTTGTTATTGTTAAATAATTGAGTAATAAGGCTGTCAGCTTAATTTTCTTTTCATTCTCAGATTTGTAATGCTGTGAATACAGTCAACAAGCCAGTAAAGACAGTGTCAATGATATTAGATGGCACCACTGGTGTCTGAAGTGTATTAGTTTGTCTGTGACAAAGCACCGAGTAATGAGGGTATTTTTAATCATCAGTCGGTGGCTATTAAAATATTGATCTGAGCAGAGTTTCTGTCACACTCCTAGCTAATCATGGCTGCACCCTGCAGTTTGTAAACCACTATGCTGGACAAACGTCTTTGGCTGTTGCGTGTTAGTTTAGAGAAATATTTTAAAATGCATCTTGAAGTGAATTTCTCATTAAAATTGCACTGCCTTACAAAGGCATTCCATGGGTACGTTAATATACAGTTGAAGTCAGAAGTTTACTTAGATTTAATATTTGCAAACTATAGTTTTGGCAAGTCATTTAGGACACCTACTTTGTGCATGACATGAGTGTAAAGTTATGATGTAGAGAAGCAGAGAGCAGCTCAATGCAAATGTCTATAATACAGTACAAGGTGCAAATGAAGAAGCATAAACTGAAGGTGCATTGTACAGAATGAGGTGTAAATATATGTATGTGGCCATAACAGTGCAAGCAGCATCAGGAGGTAGAAGTTATGTGCAAGAAATGTGCAAGGGAATGTGCGAAGAAAAAAAAAAAAAAAAAAAAAATTAATAAAATAAATTGTTAGTAATTGTTAATATACAGGTGAAACTCGAAAAATTAGAATATCGTGCAAAAGTTCATTAATTTCAGTAATTCAACTTAAAAGGTGAAACTAATATATTATATAGACTCATTACAAGCAAAGTAAGATATTTCAAGCCTTTATTTTATATAATTTTGATGATTATGGCTTAAAACCCCAAATTCAGAATCTCAGAAAATTAGAATATTACATGAAATCAATAAAAAAAAAGGATTTTAAATACAGAAATGTCGGCCCTCTGAAAAGTATAATCATGAATATGTACTCAGTACTTGGTTTGGGCCCCTTTTGCATTAATTACTGCCTCAATGCGGCGTGGCATGGATGCTATCAGCCTGTGGCACTGCTGAGGTGTTATGGAAGACCAAGATGCTTCAATAGCGGCCTTCAGCTCTTCTGCATTGTTTGGTCTCATGTCTCTCATCTTTCTCTTAGTAATGCCCCATAGATTCTCTATGGGGTTCAGGTCAGGCGAGTTTGCTGGCCAATCAAGCACAGTAATACCATGGTCATTGAACCAGGTTTTGGTACTTTTGGCAGTGTGGGCATGTGCCAAGTCCTGCTGGAAAATGAAGTCAGCATCTCCATAAAGCTTGTCTGCTGAAGGAAGCATGAAGTGCTCTAAAATGTCCCGGTAGACGGCTGCGTTGACTCTGGACTTAATAAAGCACAGTGGACCAACACCAGCCGATGACATGGCTCCCCAAACCAACACAGACTGTGGAAACTTCACACTGGACTTCAAGCATCTTGGATTGTGTGCCTCTCCATTCTTCCTCCAGACTCTGGGACCTTGGTTTCCAAATGAGATGCAAAATTTGCTCTCATCAGAAAAGGACTTTGGACCACTGAGCAACAGACCGGTTCTTTTTTTCTTTAGCCCAGGTAAGACGTTTGACATTTAAAGCCCATGTCCAGGACCCGTCTGTGTGTGGTGGCTCTTGATGCAGTAACTCCAGCCTCAGTCCACTCCTTGTGAAGCTCCCCCACACATTTGAATGGCCTTTTCCTGACAATCCTCTCCAGGCTACGGTCATCCCTGCTGCTTGTGCACCTTTTTCTTCCACACTTTTCCCTTCCACTTAACTTTCTATTAATGTGCTTTGATACAGCACTTTGAGAACATAAAACTTCTTTTGCAATGACCTTTTGAGGCTTTCCCTCCTTGTGGAGGGTGTCAATGATGGTTTTCTGCACAACTGTCAGGTCAGCAGTCTTCCCCATGATTGTGAATTCAACTGAACCAGACTGAGAGACCATTTAAAGGCTCAGGAACCCTTTGCAGGTGTTTAGCTGATTAGAGTGTGACACTTTGAGCCTACAATACTGAACCTTTTCACAATATTCTAATTTTCTGAGATTCTGAATTTGGGGTTTTCATAAGCTGTAAGCCATAATCATCAAAATTATATCAAATAAAGGCTTGAAATATCTTACTTTGCTTGTAATGAGTCTATATAATATATTAGTTTCACCTTTTAAGTTGAATTACTGAAATTAATGAACTTTTGCACGATATTCTAATTTTTCGAGTTTCACCTGTATATAGGCCCCATTTCCAGCAGCCATAACGCCTTATCCTCGAGTAGTCACGCTAATTTGGTACCAAAATTCACTTGCCATTATATCAAACACAGTTGAAAGCTATTTGGTTCGTTAAATGAAGCTTAACATTGTGTTTTTGTAACATTGAGCTTTTGAGTTGCCACAGTATGCAATAGACTGGCATGTCTTAAGGTCAATATTAGGTCAAAAATGACAAGAAAAGAAACTCTAGAAACTCATCAGTCAATAATTATTTTGAGGAATGAAGGCTATACAATGCTTGAAATTGACAAAAAACTGAAGACGTAATACAAAGGTGTACACTACATTCTTCAGAGACAAATGATAACTGGCTCTAACAAGGAAAGAAAGGGATGTGGAAGACCAGATGTAAATAAATTGATCAATTGTCACACATTATACATACATTTCTGCATATACATGGTGAAATTATTTATTTTTCACATATCCCAGCTAAGCTGGGGTCAGAGTGCAGGGTCAGCCATGATACAGCACCCCTGGAGCAGATAGGTTCAAGGGCCTTGCTCAAGGGCCCAACAGGGGTGTCTTGGTGGTGTTGGGGCTCGAACCCCTGACGTTCTGGTCAGTAACCCAGAGCCTTAACCGCTGAGCCACCACTGCCCTTGTTTAGTAGATGTACAACTAAACAAGAGGATAAGTACATTAGTGTCTCTAGTTTGAGAAATAGACGCCTCACATGTCCTCCGCTGACAGCTTCATTGAATTCTACCCACTCAACACCAGTTTCATGTACAACAGTAAAGAGAAGACTCAGGGGTGCAGGCATTATGGGAAGAATTGCAAAGAAAAAAAACACTTGAAACAGAAAAACAAAAAGAAAAGTTTAGAGTGGGCAAAGAACCACAGACTTTGGAAAACAGATAATTGGAAAAGAGTGTTATGGATCTTAACCCCATTGAGCTTTTGTGGGATCAGATAGACTGTAAGGTGTGTGAGAAGTGCCCGACAAGACGGACACATCTATGGCAAGTGCTACAGGAAGTGTGGGGTGAAACGTCACTTGAGTATCTGGACAAACTGACAGCTAGAATGCCAAGAATCTGCAAAGCTATCATTGCTGCATGAGGAGGATTTTTTTATGAGAACTCTTTAAATTAGTTTAAGAAGTTCTAGGCCTAATTTTTCTTTTTTTTTTTATTGTCATAGTAATATTTCTCGTTATTAATGTCCTGACTATACGTTGTGATCAGCTGAATTTCACTTTGGTGAATAAAAGTATGAATTTCTTTCCATTAGAGCAAAATCAGTACATTATTTCAATCTTTTGGCCGCCATTGTATATATTGTATGTTTGTATATATCCATCCATCCATCTTCTGTGGTTTTTCCTTGGCTACAAATTCCACAGTTGTATTGAAACATTCTGTTACAGTTTATTGTGATAAATGTTGATGTGAAGATGTGAAAAGTCGTATAATTGATGCTGGTGCAGGACAGATGTTTTATTTTTACTTCATCAGCACTTTTCAGAATATTACGGTTGTTTAGACATTTGACATGTTTGAATTGCTAAATAGTGCTTTAAAATTGAAAATTCTTGTGTAGAATTCAAATTCACCACGATTTTGAGGGAAGCCTTATTTAATCGTGCATATGAGCTGCTCTGTGCTATCCTGTCACTGGAGCTTGATGCCATGTTGACAGACATGCACAAATAGAGCAGAGCACAACATCAGGCTTCAATCACCCCCACACACATCCTTGTCTCACATGAGAAACATATTTAGCGCTTATAAAGTGAGATGAAAATCAGAAGGTTGCTGCATCGCCTGACGGAAATTCGTGTTGATGTGGCTGGCCTGAGAATATTAAAATAAGCGTGAATCTTAAAAAAATATACATTTATGTTTACACGTTTTATCGATGACATTGCATCGTTGGTTATTTGATTGATGGATCGTTACACCCAATATATATATATATATATATATATATATATATATATATATATATATATATATATATATATATATACACACAGTGCATCAGAAAAGTATTCACAGCGCTCCAAAATGTATTAAATTCATTATTTTCCTCAAAATTCTACAAACAATACCCCATAATGACAATGTGAAAGAAGTTTGTTTGAAATCTTTGCAAATGTATTAAAAATAAAAACAAAAAAAATCACATGTACATAAGTATTCACAGCCTTAAACCCTAAACAAAACCTCGAGTTTAGCAGTCCAACATAAAATCATTTTACAGTAAAATAGAGCAATTTAAGTAACACTTAAATGTTTTTCTAACAGGAATAACTAAAACTATTGTATTCTGCATTAAATCTCAGTGGGGCAAGGAATATAATTTAAAGGATTTACAGACTGTAACAGTCACACGGTTTACGCCATTTTCTCACTCATACATGGCCGTTAAAAATTAGATGACGCATGGTGTAGAGTTACATTAGCAGCAGTGCAGAAATTACTTTTAACATGGGGTCGATGAGGAAACACTTAGAAAATCAACCCTCTACGATCATGTTGGAGAAAGAATCGTCATCGGCCAGTAAATGTTTGTTTTTACTAGCCAGACTTTTGACGACATGTAAGCATAATGTAACTAAAAAATATATTAAGCAAACTGAGAGAGGGGTCCTCTTCATGTATATTCACACAATATAGTATATTGTAATTAATTTTTTTGATTTTGCTTTATGATTTTAATCACATTTTAGCTTTTTAAAATTGTACAAATTTCACATTCTATCAATTTATATGATGTGAAGAAATCACATTTTTAATAATGAGACAAGCTGTTGTCACTGTTTGAAATTTTGTACACATTTGTAATAAAACAATTAACAAGGTAGGAACCTAATAATGAAAATTTGGGTCACGATTGTGAAATTTGGGTGACAATTAATTGTCAAACAAATAATTGCGATTATGACGATTAATTGCCTGTTTTAGGACTATGATAATTAATTGTCGGTTTTAGATGTTTCACGAATATGTTGATTAATTACCATACAAACTCACTATGTGTGCTTCATGCACACAACAATGTCATTTATGCAAATTTAGCTTGGGTCATATAATAAAATAAGGATATATGATTTCCTTTTCAGGCTTCAAAAACATGAATGACAGTCAAATAAAATTATAAAATTGAAAATAATTTAAATAATATTTTAATTATCAAAATATGTCTAAATAACTAAAATATATCGCTCTTATTTGTCCAATTTACTTTTGATCCATTGGACTTTTTCAATGTTTTGTTTTGCTTCTTTTGTAACCCAGCCAACCTGTATAGCTATTATATTATATTATATTATATTATATTGTGTTGTGTTGTGTTGTGTTGTATTTTGCAATAATAAAATATTTCTGCCTTAAGTCCTTCACTTTCACACATTATTTTAAGGCTTTGTTATTAACTCACAAGCCCTTATTTCTCATGAAGGAAGACTTTGAGATTTTGTTTCTTGTATTTGATAATTTCCACAGAAATAGAGCAGGATATCTCCTCTGTCTCACTGCCTGTTATTAACACTGTGTGAATAAACCCACAATGAGCACGGACATTTAACATTTCATGGCTGTTAAGTGAAACTGGAGTGCTTTGCGTTCACAAAATGAACCCGTTTCTATTTTCGCGGGAGTTTGGCACAAGTCTCTGTAGACGGCGTGCACATCAATGCTCTTGAGCAGTGGTTCATCTTCACACACGCTCAAAAGAGCTGATCTTTTGACGTCAGTGGTGCGGTTCCCCGAGATGCTTTGAGTTCAACTGAATGAGACATCATCCAGCTTCTTAATCAACTGCATTTTATTCAGTAAAGGGGCCTCGGACACTACACAACTCTATCACTGGCGAGTGAAATGTTAATATGTACTTGCCAGTGGCTAATAACAGACGTTTTTTGGTCACATAGTGCAAAATTTACTCGTATATGCGAGTGATTTACTCACAATGTAGAGGGCTGAAAAATCTATTTTAAGTGACAACTACGAACAGAAACCCGTGTTGTAATACTATGTCATGACTTACGCTGCGGCCATCTTGACAAGCGCTCCGGGACGTTTTCGCTTCAAGTGTTTGTTCATGCCGGTTGTACGGCTGTGATAAGCCATTACCAATTTGCAAGTTTTTTTAGCTGCTGCTTGTTCTTCTGGGAATCCATGCTTAAACCAGGCGCTGCCATTTTAATTATTCCATTGCGATGCACCGCCGCATGTTATGCAAATCGACGTATTTCTGTAATCGATGACGTCGATTACGTCGATGAATCGTCCCAGCCCTAATAACTGGTGAAGACTACCTTCTTACCTTTCTGTTCACTTCAATCCATCTTTAACTCACTAAAAACAAACTCCCTCTTATTAATAAAGCTGCACATTGGCAATTTTCTTCACGATAAGAAATGCACAGTGACATTATATTATGATTCATTAAGTCACGAGCATCGTTAAAATCTAGCTGCATTAAGCGTGCATGCTCGAGGGACAAGCGTCCCCACGAAAGAGTGTGCATCAGCCGGGTGCAGTTTCAATCTCTCCCCCTTAGATCAGGACATTTGCACAACTCATAGAAGAGGCACTGACCATACAGAGCAATGCCTGTTTCAGAGTTTGCAGTAATTTACATGATCTGCTTCTGTATTATTTGAACTTTAATAAAGCTATAATGCATTAAATATTACTGCAATTAAGATGTAACACTGGGGTGTTTCCACAACGAGAGTGCTTCTGAATTTACTTATTTACACATACTTTGCGATCTACATCACCTGAAGCTGTTTGGAAAGTTTAGAGTGCATCTGAACTGTGATCTGTGTAATTGTTCCTCTCCTCAGTCAGGCGTGAACTGCAGTGCTGCTCTCGCGCACCATCATTACAGTTTAATGTGATCTCATGTTACGTTAAATGAGATCAAACGAATATTCGACAGTGGAAAATTTTTGTCTGCAAATTTTTAGTTTCAAAAAACTGTTTCAGCGCAATTTGAGTGAAGCGCCCATAGACAGCAGTTATTTTCTGGACTACCAAAAGACTGTTTGTTTGTAAACAGTAACTTATAAAGTAAATATATTTCTGATCAGTACCGCTGCTCCCTATGTGCATATTACGCAGTCTGTGGAGGACAACAACTCACTAGGGGGGCACCGTCTTACCCTAGTGGGGCACCAGAATCTCCACCGGCTGCTCTAACTCTCAGATTATACGCTGTTGAAGGACCAGTTAGCAGTCACGGAACAGACGATCGGCTCGCGCTCCCACCCACCCACACTTAGGACATCAGTTTGGCCAGTGGCTGCCCTGTTTATGATGTTTTTTTAAATGCTTGTTGTAATGTATCATGTACCACATGTAATTGCGTATAATCGCTATTAATCGCAGAAAAAAGTACGATTAATTTTTTAAATGGTTAGGTTAGTTAATGGTTTTATAATGCAGTAGGCCAAAATAATGTCTGTTACATTCGTTTTTCTCTTTAATGTTTCAGTATAAATATATAATTTATATATAATTTCTTTCTTCTCTGTCTCTCTCTCAGGGGATGGCAGGGTCTGATTGCTCAGGGCTGTCACTCCAGTATCCTCATCATTGACCCAAAGACATCTCAGACCATTCAAGTCCTGGAGAGGCACAAAGCAAACGTGGTCAAGGTGAGTTTTAGGGGAGTCTCACTCAGCCAGAACTGACAATCTGCAGATAAGTCTGGTCCACATGACTGCTTATTCTGACTAAGATCGGCTTACAGGAAGAGACCTCCTGACTTCCATGCAAAGTGACCAACCCAAGTTAAATCTGAATAGTTCATACCACAACAATATATTGATAGCAAAAGAGCACAACATTCCGGGACTAAAAATCCCTATAGTTTTCTCCATAGAAAAAATATTTTTTAATAGTGCTGGATATTGATCTGATATTTCTGATTCACAAGCTTTTGATTCCAATTCGATATCGAGTCAGTATAATCTTGTTGTAATGTCCAATTTGCTGACATTATCTCTCAGCTAATGCTGTTAATTATAAATTGATCTTCTAACCTTCTGTGTAAGCCTTCCAAGTACAATTCTAAAATATTAATTTAACAAATTACATTTGAAATTACATTTGAAAAATGTAAAAATTCAGGGTATTAAATGTCTTGAAATTATATTATATTCATATATATATTGTGTATGTATAATTTGTTTTGTTTACATGCATCATTTGTACTATTTACTAGAGGTCGACCGATATTGTTTTTTTTCAGGCCGATGCCGATCTTTTGAAATCCGTGTCGGTCGTTGGCCGATATGTGCTTGTTTTTAACCTCTTATTTGAACCTTTTATTTGAAAGATAAAATGTAACACAAATAATTACTTAAGATAGACAAAATTTCTCAACAAATACATTTATTGAACACTTGACCAATCTGCACTTGTAGACTTAAATTAAAAATGTATAATGTAAAAACATATTGTATAAATAATGTATAACAAATATATTAATTAAACAAAGCAGGTGTTACGAACTGCTCCGAGACATGAAGGTTGAGATCCAAATGCAGCTTTAATTAAGGGGCAATCCAGACACGTAATCCAATATTCAGAGCATCCAAGAGAAGCAAAGGCATAACTAGGGATGGGTATCGTTAAGGTTTTAATGGTATTACTATCTTACCGATACTGCTTATTGATCCGGTACTTTAACGGTATTCTTAACGGTTCTTTTTGTTATATATATATATATATATATATATATATATATATATAAGATAAACGTTATATAGGCACAGTGATTTAATTTTAGGAAGGTCTACTAACATTACTGTTCAGGTGTGGTCTAAAAAGAAATCTAATAAAGTAATCAATTGTAAAATAACACTGCATAGTTTATCATAGATAGATTAATGCTTATTAAAGCAGAAGTTATTCATTCAAGAGCTGTAAGTGATTTTCTCTTTGCCTTTTGTTGTTTGATTCGCAGTAATGGCTCAATCGTCAGCATGTTTATTGGACAGCTTCCCCTTTAAGACCGAGTACAGATCTAATAGGCTCCTGATGCACAATATTTTCTCCCAATTATTTCCATAACTATGTCCATTTAAGACATAAACTGTGTTTAAGTGAATCTCCAAGCCGGTCGTTTTGACATATTTTTGTGTATATTTGATCGTTTAGACGCGCACATGAAACCCAAAGTAGCCTATACTTTGCTTGTCTCTTTGCGGTCTGTTTCGGAGCGTGCGCCGCATTGGGAACGGTATCTCTTGCGCTCTTTTAATTATTAAACGCGTCCTGCAATTTAGCAACAGTAGCATTTTACAACAATCACCGATCGTGCTGATTCTGACGTTAAGTTTCAGTTTTAGGGAGAAATGTCAGTGCACCGCTGTGAAGGGAAAGAAGTTGTGCTAGACAGAATGCGGCTTATGTATAAATATTATTTTTATAATCTTTGGAAGGCGAAATCTAAAATAAAATCCGACTAATATCACAGATCTAAACCAGGCTATGTTTGAATGTTTAGTTCTGTCCTCCGTCGTCACTCATTATGCAGGGCATCATGTTGTGCTCGCTGTGGCACCGTGTGAGCGAGATCTCTCTCTCTCTCTCTCTCTCTCTCTCTCTGACTGCGAATAGCTAAATTGCATCACAGACAAATGGTTTCATATTATTATACATAGAAATGGCTGGCGAGATAAAATAACTTTCTCTTTATAGCAATAATAAATGTATTTTCTTAATTTCTCCAGTACCGACAGCAGAACCGATAACGTCCGAGCTTACCAAAGCCAGTCCTTCAATAGCCTATAGTGCGTTGGTATCTTTTTTTATTACTTATTTCTCTGCATTGAGAGACAACCCTCTCAAATATAAGACACACAAACAGAACAAATAAAAGTCTCAGATTCACTGCCTGTAATTGCAAAAGTCTTGCTTACTTATTGTGACATGATAGCAACCCTTCTGCTGTGATAATGCAACTTCAACTACGCTATCAAAAACTGTGAACTGTATGTCAATGATTGACTTATGATCAATAATATGGTAGGAAACAATACATTGTATTCTAAAGCCGCTTTTTGTATTGTCTTATCAATGATTAACTCTTCTGCCACAAGAATGTAATGCATTTTAATTATCTGAATATTTTTTCTTTTATTTTATATATATATATATATATATATATATATATATATATATATACACTCACCTAAAGGATTATTAGGAACACCTGTTCAATTTCTCATTAATGCAATTATCTAATCAACCAATCACATGGCAGTTGCTTCAATGCATTTAGGGGTGTGGTCCTGGTCAAGACAATCTCCTGAACTCCAAACTGAATGTCAGAATGGGAAAGAAAGGTGATTTAAGCAATTTTGAGCGTGGCATGGTTGTTGGTGCCAGACGGGCCGGTCTGAGTATTTCACAATCTGCTCAGTTACTGGGATTTTCACGCACAACCATTTCTAGGGTTTGAAAAGGGAAAAACATCCAATATGCGGCAGTCCTGTGGGTGAAAATGCCTTGTTGATGCTAGAGGTCAGAGGAGAATGGGCCGACTGATTCAAGCTGATAGAAGAGCAACTTTGCCTGAAATAACCACTCATTACAACCGAGGTATGCAGCAAAGCATTTGTGAAGCCACAACACGCACAACCTTGAGGCGGATGGGCTACAACAGCAGAAGACCCCACCGGGTACCACTCATCTCCAATACAAATAGGAAAAAGAGGCTACAATTTGTAAGAGCTCACCAAAATTGGACAGTTGAAGACTGGAAAAATGTTGCCTGGTCTGATGAGTCTCGATTTCTGTTGAGACATTCAGATGGTAGAGTCAGAATTTGGCGTAAACAGAATGAGAACATGGATCCATCATGCCTTGTTACCAGTGTGCAGGCTGGTGGTGGTGGTGTAATGGTGTGGGGGATGTTTTCTTGGCACACTTTAGGCCCCTTAGTGCCAATTGGGCATCGTTTAAATGCCACGACCTACCTGAGCATTGTTTCTGACCATGTCCATCCCTTTATGGCCACCATGTACCCATCCTCTGATGGCTACTTCCAGCAGGATAATGCACCATGTCACAAAGCTCGAATCATTTCAAATTGGTTTCTTGAACATGACAATGAGTTCACTGTACTAAAATGGCCCCCACAGTCACCAGATCTCAACCCAATAGAGCATCTTTGGGATGTGGTGGAACGGGAGCTTCGTGCCCTGGATGTGCATCCCACAAATCTCCATCAACTGCAAGATGCTATCCTATCAATATGGGCCAACATTTCTAAAGAATGCTTTCAGCACCTTGTTGAATCAATGCCACGTAGAATTAAGGCAGTTCTGAAGGCGAAAGGGGTCAAACACAGTATTAGTATGGTGTTCCTAATAATCCTTTAGGTGAGTGTATATATATATATATATATATATATATATATATATATTGTTAAATATTTAAAGATAAATATGTATAATTATTTTTTCATTATATATTGAATTATTTTTATACGAGGGGCTTTCTCAGCAAATATTTGTAAATGCGATTAATCACGATTGATTAATCGGGACACCATGACATTTTTATCCATTGACAGCCCTAATTTTAAGGCCTCCCTTCAAACTCAGTGCCTCTTGACATCATGGGAAAATCAAAAGAAATCAGCCAAGACCTCAGAAAAAAAAATTGTGAACCTCCATTAGTCTGGTTCATCCTTGGGAGCAATTTCCAAACACATTAAGGTACCACCTTCATCTGTACAAACAATTGTACGCAAGTATAAACACAATGGGACCACACAGCCATCATACCACTCAGGAATGAGATGCATTCTGTCTCCTAGAGATGAATGTATTTCTGGGCGAAAAGTGCAAATCAATCCCAGAACAAGAGCAAAGGACCTTCTGAAGATGCTGGAAGAAACAGGTAGACAAGTATCTATGTCTACAGTAAAATGAGTCCTATATCGAGATAACCTGAAAGGCTGCTCAGCAAGGAAGAAGCCACTGCTCTAAAACCTCCATAAAAAAGCCAGACTACAGTTTGCATGTGCACATGGGGACAAAGATATTACTTTTTGGAGAAATATCCTCTGGTCTGATGAAACAAAAATTTTACTTTTTGGCCATAATGACCATTGTTCTGTTTGGAGGAAAAAGGGTGAGGCTTGCAAGCCAAATAATACCTTCCCAACCATGAAGCATGGGGGTGTAACATTTACCTTGTCTCGTTTTGCCCTTACCTCTTCTTTGCCCATTTTGTCCCTTTTTGTCTTCCGTAAGTTTTACTTTTGTCCCTTGTTTAGCTCCACAGTCCCCTTGTTAGCGTTCATGTTCTCTGTTATTAGTTTCACCTGCACCCGCCCCCTCTGGCTCTCGCACTCGCTCACAATCACCAGAGTATTAGTTTCACCCGCACTCGTTCCAATCACTAGATTATTAGTCTCACCTGCACTGTTCGTTTTCCCCTATATATACGCTGCCCTTTCGCTTCACTCTGGTTGGTTATTGTTTAGTTACCCCTTCGCTTTGCCAGCTCTAGTATTTCGCTAGCTTCCCCTGTTTGTACTACTCGCTGGTTTCGTCTCTGTGTATACTGATTTCCCGGCTTCGACCTAACGCTCCCCTTGACTACGCTTCATTGGATTTGCCCCGTTGTTGTTTACTGATTTCCCGGCTTCGGCCTTACGCTCCCCTTGACCATGCTTCTCTGGATTCGCCCTTTGTACTTTTGCCTGCTTTCTCAATAAAGCTGTTTATTCTACATTGTGACTAACTCGTCTTGTGTGTGCGTGACAGGGGGTGGCAGCATCATATTGTGGTTGTGCTTTGCTGAAGGAGGGACTGGTGCACTTCTCATAATAGATGACATCATGAGGACGGAAAATTATGTGTATATATTGAGACAAAATCTCAAGACGTCAGCCATGAAGCTCTGTCACAAATTGTTCTTCCAAATGGACAATGACCCCAAGCACACCTCAAAAGTTGTGGCAAAATGGCTTAAGGACAACAAAGTCAAGGTATTGGAGTGGCTATCAGAAAGCCCTGACAGACCCCCGATAGACAATTTGTGGGCAGAACTGAAAAAGCGTGTGCGAGCAAGGAGGCCTACAAACCTGACTGGTTACACCAGTTCTGTCTGGAGGAATGGGGCAAAATTCCAGCAACTTATTGCGAGAAGCTTGTGGAAGGCTACCCAAAAAGTTTGATCCAAGTTAAACAATATAAAGGCAATACTACCAAAGTGTAAGTAAACGTCTTTCCCATTGGGAATGTGATGAAAGAAATAAAAGCAGAACTAAATCAGGCTCTCTACTATTATCCTGACATTTCACATTCTTTAAATAGTGATCCTAACTGACCTAAGCCAATGCTTTCTACAATTACATTTCAGAACTTGTGAAAAACTGAGTTTAAATGTATTTGGCTAAGGTATTTGAGATTCACATGTGTTGTTTATAAAAAAAAATATAAAAAATGTGTTTAGCCAGAAATATCTACTTTAAGATGTGTTCACATTGCCAGCGACACCGCGACACAATCCCATTAATTTTCAATGAGAGCACAGCGACTTCTGGCGACACAAGCTTTCACGACCGTTGGTGACCAGATGTGGGCATGTCCAGTGACGCGACAAAGTTGAGACAAGTTTAACTTTATTTAAATAAATAGCAACTTATGGCAGCGACAGCCAATACGAGAGAATTCTCTCTCTCTCAGCTCCTGCAGTAATGGAAAGATCAGGGGACCCACCCTCTGCAGCAGCTCATCAACCTGGGTCCTGTCAAGCCTGAAGTACTACTGGTACTGGACTTTATCCAGGCGCAGCTCCTGCACCAGCTGGTGGTACTCACCGTGCTGACTCTGAGATTGAATGTTTTTGTGGAACAAGACAGACCGGCGTTTGCTTTTTCGCCGCAGATAAACAGCCGCTATGGCAAAGAGCACACCTTGTTTCTCGTTCATCTCTGCTATAAAGCATTTAATGTACTGAGTCCATTTATATTTAGTCTTTTCCCTCCAAAATGTTTGTTTTTAGCGGCAAGGAAACTGATTCGCTGTCAACAGCAATGGAATGGCATCTGTGAATGTCATTTATAAACGTTACTAGGTAACCAGTCTAACTGCCAACCTAACTACTAGCGTCTAACTGCCAGCCACTGGCGACCTGCAGCAACAAATTCGCTGGCAGTGTGAACGCAGCTTAAGGATAGCCGTCAATGGAGAAAGATGCTTTTTGTCCCCAGTGAGCTGTAGTTACGGCATCTCACTGCCAGGTAGCCACCTGGCCGATGCTAATTAGCCAAATACCCCTTGTATTGCGTAGACTTAGGGTTAGTGATTTGAACAAACCCCCATCACTAGGTATTAAGCATTGTAGTGGGAATTCACCTGTAAAATGAGTCCGGCCACTCCACTGGAAAAGATTAAGCAAAGAAAATCTTTATTCATGTGCCCGGGTAGCCCTCATACTACCAAAGTATACCTCAGAGTGCTACAAAGGTTAGTTCCAAAATACAGAATATTTATCCAACACAATTATACATATACATTTTTCAGAAGACAAAGAATCAACTAAATGATTGGCTAAATATAAAAAGTAATTACCATCTTTCTTTACCTTAAAAGGACAAGCTCTATTCTTCATCCACACTAGTCTTCCTCTGCACATTCCATAATAATAAAATGTGTTTCACTCTTCTGCTGTGTCCTCTGATAAAACTGTTCTCTGCCTCACTTTTCCTCTCTGACCTTTCCAGAGATGGCCATACCATCGGTCTGTGAAACTTCAGTCAGCTTGGCTACAAAAAGAGAAACTAATAAACTAATGCATTTGAACATGTTAATTTACAGGAAGCAATTTACAGTTAATAAGAAATAATAGAAAAGAAACAGAGCATAATGAGGATTAATAACAATTATATGTCCACATTATGCAACTCATCATGCACTGTGTGGTGAAGACTTTAAATTAATATATTTTCCCCCATTGTGAAGTCACAGAGCCACACCAGTTAAATTTGCCAAGGAAAGGTACGATTATTTATTCTGTTAGTTATCAGTCATAGGAGAGTGAGTGATTATTTTAATTTTAATTATGATTTTATGCGATGGTCTTTGTTGTCTTTACAATATTTCTCTTTTTCTTCCTCATTTTTCTCTAAAGAGCAGTCTTTTATCTTTCTCTGGAGCAGTTACATTTGCAGGATGTATTTAAGCATATCATAGCAGTTTAAAATAACTTCCCCTCCCCTTATAATGTAAAAGACACATCAACACATGCAACTTCAACTCATATAAGGAAAGCTTACACTTACAACCTTGACGGCTTACATATGCAACCTATATAAAGCTTACATATGCAACCTTGACTTACACTAGGCTTTAGACATGCCGTGACTTACGCAACATAACATAAAGACACAAGTTTGATTATGTAATACAAATGATCACTAATGCTACTGAATTAAATACTACTACTAAATGACTGTGAATTCTAATGATTACTAATACTAATCAACATGAACATTTTAGTCTACAGTGGAAACCCATTCATTTTCTAAACTATCGAACTTAGAATTTCCACCTGCAGATGATACCACACGAGAGATAATATTCCTGCATTAAAAATGTCTCAGACTAGAGTGGGAAACATGAACCCATTTTTATTAGGAACCGGCTCCATTAAAAAAAAAAACATATGATTTACGGTTCCTGAATGCGTTTTTTTTTTCTGACAATGTGGACCAAATAAAAATACTCTGACATTGGTTCATGCTGCACTTTTCAGAGGCAACGCTGCCCCGGTACTGGATCTACACGGTGAAACACACATCGCGACTAGTGCCATCAAATAAAAAAAAAATATTTTGGACTCTTATGAGCCTGTTCTTTTTAGTAAATCAAAAATACTTCTGTCAGAGCAGTACTAGCAGTTATGACTTCCCGCATGTCTAGCTCGAAACTGGTTATTGTGTTACAGTATGTAATGTTGTCCTTAAGACTCCTGAGACTTCAATTCGGCAGTGCAGTTAGGCCTACATATTATGACTTTTGTTCTAATCAGTAGAATGTTATTAAAAATAATAATAAATGAAGTATGTTAGCATAATTTGTATTTAATATATAGTTACAGTAGGATCAATTACTGGGTTGCATTTATGCTTCTTCAAAGTCATTAAAAGTGTGTGATGTCTTTTGCAAGAAAGAATTGCAAAAAATAAATAATGAAATTAGAACTGGAATCAAACCATTACATACAATTCCAGTGCACAGCTCAGACCTACCTAGAGATCAGAATATCATGATCGTCTACTTGGGTGTAAGCTCTTTTGACCAGGAGCAACCATATAGCAATGCCCTGGCAACCCTAGTATGGTGGCGATACGTTTTGCATGGGCATACACAACACATTCTTTTCACAAAATGTAAAACTCTAAATAAATAAAGTTTTATTGTCCTGCTTTTTCCTCCTCTAGGTGAAATGGTCCAGAGAGAACTACCACCACAGTCTCAGTTCACCTTACTCTCTGCGTCTGGCATCTGCAGACGCGGCAGGGAAGATCATTGTGTGGGATGTGGTGAGCGGTATGGCCCACTGTGAGATTCAGGAGCACTCCAAACCCATTCAGGGTAAGAACCATTCCTGCTTTTACAGTCTTAGTGCTAACTGAATGGAGAACTAAGAAAAGGAAAAGACATGAATTTTATTCTTGTATCATGATTTGACATTAAAACCAGGTCCTTTTTTTTAAGATTTGTTATGTTAGGTTGTGTTAAGAAATTCTATAAAAATGTTGTTATTATTTACTCACCCTCTTGTCATTCCAAACCATGATATTATTATTATTATTTTCCTGTGGAACACAAAAGGAGAAATTTTGAAGTATCCTAACAAAGATCTTTTCTATACAACAACAGCTCATAGTGACCACGTCTGTTAGGATTAAAAAAAATATTATTAATAATTATTAACTTTATCTTTGTATCACTGGTTGTCTGCTACAACAATCATGCCTTTTGTGAGCTAGTTCTTTTTAATGAATCACCCTTTGAATGAATCTCACATGTAAATGTTGTATTAGATATGGACTGGCTGTGGGCTCAGGATGCTTCACGAGATCTTCTGCTGGCTATACATCCTCCCAACTACATTGTTCTATGGAACGGAGACACAGGCACCAAGCTGTGGAAGAAGAGCTATGCTGAGAATATCCTGTCCTTCTCCTTTGACCCTTTTGAGGCCTCCAATCTGGCATGTGTGTATTAATTTGCAATATTTTCATACTAGAAATGCACAGATACTAGTGCTGTAATGCCAGCATTGGCAACTGAGGTTCGAATCATGAAAAGATTGTTCCTTTTGAATAATGTATTTTTTATAATAATAATTATTATAATAATAATTATAAATATAGCTGCAAGCAGCGATTCCGTGGTCAAGCCAATTATCAGCACCATGAGCAGCAAAATAACCTTTGTGACATATTTTTGGTTAGAGTCTGTTGAACAATGTATGAGGAGTTAGAAAAAGTAACCTTTCAATCATAAAAAACATATATTTTTTAAATGAATAAAAATAGCTAATTCTTAGAATTTTTGTCCAGTATGTGGCGCTGTTCTAAAACTGCTCTGGTAGTATCTGGGCATGATGGTTATCATGCAGGAAAGCATTCAAGAGTTTCTAAGCCAAAATAGCAATTCTTCTCTCCTGACCAGTAGGGGGCAGTTTGCCAAAATATTGCAGGTAAATTTAGGGTCTAATGGTGATGACGTTTTTTATCAATCCCTCATAGCGTTGCGGAGATACAGTCGCAAGTTAAATTTTGCGTGTACTTTGTCGTTTTCCTTGAAACGCCATTCGAAATGTATGATTATCAAAATTCTGTGAATACATTTTTGTTGTGAGTGAATCTAGATGATGCAGGCCAGTTTTCTTGCAAATCGGACAAACTGTCTAGAAGTTCAAAAAAGTATATATGTGTATATATATGAAGTATTCTTATGAACCATGAATACTTTGGCCTTTCACTAAACTAATTCTCCAATTTCTTCTATTTGCTTCTACCCATCTTTTGCCATAGTGCTGACCAGTGAAGGTATAGTGTTCATCACAGATTTTTCTCACTCTAAACCACCTGGCAGTGGAGGTAAAAAGGTTTACATCGCCAGTCCTCACTCAAGCCCTGCCCACAGCAAACCTGCCGCTGTCCAACCCACCGGCGCCAAGAAAGCCCTGAATAAGGTCAAAGTGCTCATCACCAATGAGAAGCCCACGTAAGTTGTATATCAAATAAAATGTCCAAAATAAGTGTTTATTTTTTATTTATCTTGACCTGGGTAACTGAAATGTGCACCACCCAAGGAACATAAAGAGACCAAGACAACAACTTTAGGTGGTGCTGTCCTAGGTAACCTATCATCTGCAATATGTCTACCAAGTTTTGTTACAATATGACAAAGCGTTCAAAATACCCATCAGTTTAATTTAAAATTCAAAATGACAGACAGGCAAAGTGGCCGATGGCAAAATCTGTATCATTGGATTCTTTATGACCCAAGGAATCCATACACACCAATGATTTTTGGGAAACTGGTTCAAAAATTGAAGACAAAAATATTTATTTTAGATTTATTGAACTGTAGGTGGCACTGTCAACAAACTTGACAAGTACCCTCGGATCATGGACCAAATGGCTCATACAACTTTTTGTTTCTATAGGCCAAAACGTTGCTGAGCTACAGCTTCATTTCCTGTTTTAGGTTGACATTGTTAACTTTGCGTTGCCATAAATTTTCAACAATGGTAAAAAATTCTTTAAATTTAAAGCAAAATTATTTTGTGATGGCTCTGTATTACGGAGCCCCCGAAGTGACCTGTGCAAAAAAAAAAATCTAAGAGACTTTCCGTGCGCACGAGAAACTTTCGCGTGCGCACGAGATACTTTCGCGTGCGCACGAGAAACTATCGCGTGCGCACGAGATACTTTCGCGTGAGCACGAGATACTTTCGCGTGCGCACGAGATACTAACGCGTGCGCACGAGAAACTATCGCGTGCGCACGAGAAACGTTTCTCGTGCGCACGCGAAAGTCTCTTAGATTTTTTTTTTTGCACAGGTCACTTCGGGGGCTCCGTACTACTATATAGTTTGGCCTAGAGACCCCAATTTGTTCTGAGGACTATTCATTACCACCCCTGTAAGTGTGCCAAATTTCATTTTCCTACTTAAGGTTAATAGGTTACTGCTGCTATAGATTACCATTGAAGAGGAATTATAATTATACAAAGAAAACAAACCCATACAATTGGTGCCTTGCATCTCCGGTGCTCGACTCCTGAAAACACTGTAGTCGGAGTCTTTCTTTGTAAAGATAAATCTCTAGTTTTAGCTCTGTCTTGAAGCATTTTTGTTTATAAGCGGGGGTGGACTAGAACTACAAACCAGTCCAGGGCCTTTGTCCCCTAATATCTGCCTATCTGTCTGTTTGACGGTCTGTCGATCTGGCCATTCCATTCTTCTTATCATCTGTCTGATTGTCCTTTCTCTCTGTATGTGTTGTTTTGGAGTGTGATGTCAGTGGGAGTTTTTCGTCTGGTTTTGTTGTCTATTGATCGTGTCTCTTCCTGTCTATTTGAGTGATGGGTGGTGTTCGTGAAGCCCCTCTGCTCACACCCTGTCTCTTCTCTTCTTCTTTCTTATTAGCAGTCGGGTTTCCCCTGCCCACATCCCATCACCCCCTGCTCTCCACAATGCACTCTGATTGATTGTGCTCATTCCCACAGTTCCCTTCCATCCTCTAAACATAAAGAATGACTCTGTCAGATCTCATTAGATCAATATTAGTGCTGCAGCACTTAAATGACATAAAAGTAACGAACATAACTGCAATCTGGGTTTAAAGGGGTTGTAGTCTGCATTTTTTTTAACACTTCAACTTGTAATATTAATAAACCAATAGGCCTCAAATGGGCATGCATTGCAGGGATTTTTTGATGGGTGTAACATTCTGTCTACACTGGAAGCGTCCATTGTGGCACATCTTACATGGTCATCATGTCTAGTTCCATTTTGCACAGCACACACTGGCGTTACTACACAAATTAAATGGTATAGAGCGTTTGTGTTGATGCGTACATTGTAGACAGCCTCAAGCCATTGCGGCACGTCACGTCAACGGATGCGCCGTGTAGACATGGTGTTATTAATAAAGCAAAAGGCCACAAATGGCTATGCATTGCAGTGATTTTGCGATGGATAAGGGCCGTTTTTAAGCACAACGCAAAGCAGAAACTCTTACAACAGCAATACGATAAAAGACGCCCTCTTTTTAATAAGCAGTTTTGTGTATTATTAAAAGAATAGTTCACCAAATTGTTTTTTATTTCTTTCATCATTTACTCACCCTTGTGCCATCTCAAACTCAAATTGCTAGGTAATACATACGACTCCAGTGGTTTAATCCATGTTTTCTCAGGCGATACAATCAGTTTTGGGTAAGAAACAGACCAAAATATGATTCATTTTTCTCTTTAAATCTTGCCATATGCAGTCTCCTTGGCAGATTTTTAAGTTCTATTACACTTTATCATTCTTGACACATGCACAGGACATGTGATTTTGGTCTATTTCTCAACCAAAACTGATCCTATCACTTAAGAATACATGGATTCAACCACATGACTCATTTTAATTACCTTTATACTGGCTTTATGTACTTTTTGGAGCTTGATTTGTATAGATATATTCACTTCATATCTCCATCAAAATATATTTGTTGTGTTCCACAGAAGAAAGAAAGTCATATGAGTTTAAAATGGCATAAGGGTGAGTACATGATGAGAGAATTATAATCTTTGGGTGAACTATTCCTTTAATGTTGAGAACCAAAAGTAGTTACTGTATATACCAACTCACATATCTATTCTATTCCGTCCTTCTTACCTCACCGTGAGTGAGTGGGTCAAGTTGCTGAACACCCAATAGGTGTTGTTAAAGGGATAGTTCTCCCAGAAAATACAATTATCCCATAATTTACTCACCCTCAAGCCATCCTAGGTGTATTTGACTTTCTTCTTTCAGCCAAACACAATCAGAGTTATATTAAAAAATATTCTGGCTCTTCCAAGCTTTATAATGGGAGTGAATGGTACTTTAGATTTTGAACCACAAACAAGCACATCTATCTGTCAAAAAGTAATCCATATGGCTCCATGGGGTTAATTAAGGCCTCTGAAGTGAAGCGATGCATTTTTGTAAGAAAAATATCCATATTTATAAACTATAACGACTGGCTTCAGGTAACGGCCGTCCACGCATTCACAAGAGAGTCGAGTTCCGGCATATGATGTACAGGTAGGTGTAGCGTAAGCTCAGGTGAGAAGTGACGAACGTGGAAGCGCATGGGATAGAGCAAAAAAAAAAATATGCTAGTCACGAATTAGAAGACAACAGCGAGGATTTTTAAAGAAAAATGTCAGATTTTGAACTAAGAGAAGAGGAGATTGAGTTTTTTGCCCAGAGTTTGAACCTATTTGTTTGAACCAGAGTACACCAACCAGGAACTCCGGGAGATGGAGGTGGCTGCAGCAGCAGCACAAACAAAATAATCTGGTAGACCGAGTGTACGGGAGACGTGGTGGTGCTCATGCAGGAAATGTGAGGTAATTCCAATAGAGGCTGAGAGTGTTTGCCATGAATGGACGATTGGAATGACTGGATAGATGCACCAATGCACCATTTTAAGACTAATACAAATCTACAAATCTACTCACTTGTTTTAGCCATTTTCCTTTGCTTTAAACAAGCGCACTTCCTCGTTCATCACTTCTCATCAGAACTCGACTCTCTCATGAATGTGCTGTTACCAGAAGCCAGTGATTACAGTTTAGAAAGTAATAAATATGAATATTTTTCTTACAAAAATGCCTCGCTTTGCTTCAGAAGGCCTTTATTATCCCCCTAGAGCCATATGGATTACTTTTTTGATGGATGGACCTAAGGTAGCATTCACTCCCATTATAAAGCTTGGAAGATTTTTTTTAATATAACTCTGATTGCGTTTGGCTTAAAGATGAAAGTCATATATACCTAGGATGGCTTGAGGGTGAGTAAATTATGGGATAATTTTAATTTTTGGGTGAACTAACCCTTTAAATGTAGGTGGTCATGTGTTAGATATCTACTGTCAGAAATCCAATGATTGCAGAACAATCTTTTAAGACAAGGGCTTAGCGCACTTGGGGAGTGCCTGAAGGAATGGTCTAGGAAGCCAGCATGCAATGCTCTAAAAAGAAGAGAAGAGCTCTTATTAAATTGCGACTCTCCTCACTCCTGTTGTGAGCCTGGCTAAAGGACGGCCTTTAGAAGAGTCAGGGCGATGATGACATGAGGGAAGGGCGGATTGTTCCGCCACAATGCGTACATTAACGTTCTTGATGTGCACATCCATTGTTGTTGTTTCCACGTTTCTCTCCTGTTGTTTACTGATGATTACATGTTCTTCTAGTGATTCTTTGTGACAACAATGGCTCAGTGGTGAGTGTTTCTACCTGGTGGACCCACTAATTATTGCAAATAATTCCAGTCGCATGTGCAAACTTGAGTATGCACGGTTAGAACAATATGGCAGCATGCGTTCAGTGCTCGATACATCATTATAATTGTACTGTAAACTTTATTTTCTGTCCTAATGATAATTTCTTGTCAGGTTGTCCCATAAGACCCCATTTAGCTCTTGTATTGATTAAATTGTCACAGCACATGCAACCGCACTTCCGGGTTCTTCAGAGCAGTAGTTTTAATGATGGATATGAGCAGAGCTGCAGTTTTAATAATCTTTTTAATAATCAATATTTTTTATGCAATAATATGTTATTAATAGCTGTCATGAAGGGATATCTACGGTTTATAGCAACAGAATTGTTCAGACAGAAATTTGTACTTGATTTAATAGGCCTGTTTGATTTTGTCAGACATGCAATCAGTTGCTGAATACACAACACTTCTAAAGCCTGAAAAACATGGGATGTAAAAATAAACTACCATCAGACATGCAATACTGCTTAAATTATTTGTCCATATACAGTACAGTTAATAATAATAATATTTGACATATTCAATATTTACATGTAATAACAGACAGTTTCAATTGAACAAGTTGTTTAATGGATTCAGAATAAGTGCAATGAGAAATAGTAAAAAAAAATTTTCTTTTACAAACAGTCACTACATGCTGCAATGTTGGCGTGAAGGAGTCCTGTTCATCCCGTTAGATCCAAATGAGGGTCTTGTTCATATAAGATCATTGTTAGATATAGCTTGTGGTTACACTTTTGAAATTAAATTCCTTCTTGAAATGTTAAAGTACCACTAGCAGCTGCGTGGCAGTTGTGTCTTATTAGAGCAGATGAGGTAACAATGATGGTGTTCTGTGAAATGTCATACTTTGTCAAGTACTGGCAATGTTCTAATTCACTGAACTTGTTGAAATTTAAAGAAACTTTGAATGAAGTTTGAATGAAGCACCCATTGAAAGCAGTTCTTTTCTGTGGTGCCAACAGATCCCGGATGTGCCGCCACTAAAAATATGTTTGTAAACAGTAATTCAATCTATAAGACACTGTTGTAAAGACTGTTGCTTTGAGGTTGGTAATATGATTTTACCATGGTTAAGGGGGTTTTAGGCATTGCTACACCCCTTACTTGTGCAAAGAATACTGTAAAGCATGCCCTTTTATGGCATATTGCTTTAATAATTCATTAGGTGTTATCTTGAAAGTTTAAGGTGGTTACAATTTATTTATTGTAAATTAAACTGATTACACTTTGTTTTATTAGGAATTAGGAATACCTTTATGATGCATTGCGTTTATAAGCTTCTTTGTATCTGCCTTGGTTCATTCTGCCAACTCTGTTTCCACCAGTCAGTTTGTAAACACAAGGAGGATAGCCATGTCTTTGTGTTTTAACGATGGTATCACCATGGGCAGTGTGTGGGACGGAGCCTCATATCTGTGCCTGTAGAACACGTTTGTGTGTGTGTGTGTGTGTGTGTGTGTGTGTGTGCGCGCGCGTGCCTGCATTCGTGTGTGTGTGTGCATGTGCTGATCTGACCGTGTGTGTGGGGGAGTAAAGGATAGGAATCTTACAGCTCAGGGGACGCTGTTCTAACACTGTTATGGTGGCTGTTAGCTTTTTTGATCAGCTCATACTGTAGCAGCAACATTGAAGAAGGTCAGAGATCTAACAAATCCTACGCTTACATCCACTCATCATGACATAAAAAATAACAAATTCCAATGCTGGATCACCACACATTATAACACACACGATCAAAATTGAAAACTTCTGTTCAAGAACTTAAGTTGTTTCCTCTGTATTTGACATTTCTCTGTTGCAAGCCATTTCATCTAGTGGTGGGGATAGAATTGGCCATCGTTAAAAGGGGTGGGGACAAAATTGGCCATGGCAAAAAGTTGTTGGGAAAAACTTGGTCATGACAAAATAAATAAAAATGGTGGGTGCATAATTGCCAATTGCAAAAAGTGATAGGTACAAAATTGGCCATGACAAACAAATTGTGGAGAAAACATCAACCACGGACAAACGTTGTTGGTACAAAATTGTCACTGGGAAAAAGAGATGTGTACAAAATTGCCAAGGAAATAATTCTTCTTATTTTCTACTGAAGACTTGAAGACTGGAATTCCTGTTAATTTTGCTGCTACATCATCCAGTGCACTAGTTCATAATAATGTGTAGCAATACATTTATATTAAAATAATGTGTAGTTAGAGGTTTGTGTTTCTTTACATATTAAAGAGTAATTCCAATTAGTTCCACACATTAATGTAAAGATATTCTAAACTGATTATGTAAAAACAACATTGGTATCGGATCGGTATCGGCCGATACTGAGGTTTCCCATATCAGAATCCGATCAGAAGAGAAAAAGTGGTATCGGTGCATCCCTAGTTGCCACGGTGTACAGTGTAGTGTTGTCACGGTACCACAATTTCAGTAGTCGCTACCAATACCAGTTTCGATACCACAGCAAAAATATGCTAATATGATAATCTGCTATTGAACACAACAGTTTAGTTATTTTTAATTAGTTAAATAATTAGTTTATTATTATTATTTTCAAGAACTTTCCAGAACCTTTTTTAAAGTTTATTTAGTTTTATCATCAAAATGGTGTCTAATAAAAAAAACTAAAAACTTTTTAACATGTCAGTGCTTTTTTTTTTGCCAAACTTTTATTCAACAGATGTCTTGCTTGTGATACTTTATTATTATTATAGAGAATATTACATTTTACTATAAAGTTGTAATATACTTTTATTCAATTTCAGGCATCTAGATTTTATTTTGAATCGTGCTTTTATTGTGACTTTTTTTTTGCCGTATGCTTCACTTTTCTGGATAAACAGTTTGTGACACTGCGCAGTGTGATCATTGAAGACTTAAGTCATGTCTGAAATCTCATCTCTTTAAACTGGCCTTTAAGTCTGATGAATGAAATGTAGCACACAGTTTTGGAGTGTTTGTATTTTAGATTACTGGTGTTTGTGTATGTGGTAATTTTGAAATGTTGTATGTTTTAAAGTATATTACGGTGACACACTTTCGTTAACTGTTGTTTTAAATGCGATATAAATAAAGCTGAGATTAGATCGCAGATGCTGTGACTTTTAATTATAGAAATATATATTTTACGATTTTACTCTGCTTTGTCATCTCATACATCGTGAATGATTCTCAATGTTTGTGGAGTTTCTAGTGGATGAGATGTTGGATTTATTTAATGTACACATCTCTTCCACAGTAAGATTGCAGCCTGTTATCGTTTTAATAAATCATACTAGGGCATGTCATGATTTTAATATGGATTAGAATTATTGTCAGTGTACAAGAAGTAACAGAGCACGAACAAAATATTCAAAATAAGCTTGTGAGCATTTTAAAGCTGTCGTGTGTCAGTCAAACTGTGTGCTGGTACCGGATAGATTCGGTGCTCGGTACTGCAGGAACACTGGTACAGTTAGGCCTACAACTTTTTTATTTTAGTATCGACTTGGTACCGAAGTAGCGGTACTTTTGACAACACTAGTACAGTGTTACCAGTTTTACTTGGCACAAGGGACAACACCGATGTGAAATTTTATACTGGTGGAAACATTATGCATGGAACACTTTCTTATATTTTTAAGAACAGATGACAGAAAAGCCGTCTATGCGCATGTATGACAGGCTGTTTTTACGGAGGCATGCAGTCTCGTTGAACATACGCATGTAAAAGGCTCTCACTCTTTTGTTTCAGCCTTCTGAAATTGTTTTGCAAGAACAGTATCATCTATAAGATTGCTGCAAATGACCTCAGACATCTCATCTCATCTCAGGAGGTGTTTTGAGTTCAGTTCACTTTATTTCCACAGAGCAGTTCATTGTGAACGCAACTCTGCAGCCTATACATCTGTGATTAAAACATAAACAAGTTCACCTCGAACCATGATTTATATTTCAGTGATTCTTATCATCATAATTATTGTTTACATTTAGAATTGTTGTTAGATCTTAATATGTATTTGACATTTTTTGTAATTTTCCACCATTGTTATAGACGGATACTTGCCTGATGGTAAATGGAAAGGTGGTTTTATATATGTTTTGTTTTACCACTTAATTATTTTAATTGCTTTTTCATTTCTTTTGAAGTGCAATTTGAATTTAGAAATGTCTTTGGTTTAATTTTTCAATACCTTTAATTTTCAGTGCAAAATCACTTAAGCAAGTATATTCACCAATCCCTCAGCTGGGGTATATATATATATATATATATATATATATATATTTTTTTTTTTTTTTTAAATATCGTGAACTTATTTCTTGCATATCACCCAGCCCCAACACATTCAAAGTCATCACCCTTCTGAAAAGCAGCTCAAATGGGTCCTGGAATGAAAGGTAATAAAACACCTTGGAACACCCAGAAAATAAACACATTAAACTCGCAATAACCCACAATAAGTGATGTATTTGCCCGGACAACGAAATACCCGACCAGTAGCCCATGATTGAGAGAATTCACAGATGAAGTTAGTTCGTTGCTCTTCACAACTGTTTAAAAGCCATCTTTCAAAAACACACATTTTAATTGCAATTCATTTTTTTCAGTTTCATTAGAATTTTTGGTTAAAATAAATAAAAAATAAAGTTCAAAGTTTGAAATCAAGCTGCCTTGCATTATTGTGTAGGCCAGAGGTGCCCACACTTTTTTGTGTGATGATCTACTTTTAAATGACCAACTCAATAACACAGTTTCATTTAAAATAAGAAAATGCTTGTTGGGACTACTGCAGGTATCCCTAAATGGAATTCATCTTCTAATTAAAAATATATAATAATGTTCAATGTTGATATCATTCAGTTTTAAAACTAAACCCAAAACACCCACAGCACAATAGATTACAATAGCCAGGGCATTTATGACACAATTTACGAAATTGCGATATACTGCACGGATTAGGCAAAACTGAATGGAATCGGACAGTTTTGCCTAATCCGGGCAGTAGCATCGCAATTTCGCGCTCTGTTCTCAGAAGTCCTTGGAAGGCGTGTATGCGCAAACCTAGTTGTCATGGCAACTGAATAAACAATACATCGTCTGGGCAATATTTACTCGTTAAGTGCAAGTCAGACAGAAACTAAAAGAAGAAAAGACATTATATTTATTTTTATTAAAATGTAACGAAAGTACATTTAAATTGTGTGTGATCTACCTGCATTCTTGCGATCGACTGGTAGATCGCGATCAACGTATTGGGCAGTGGTGTAGGCTATTACTTAACGAAAATTACCCTGTAGTACCACCTAGTGTCCAATCAGCGGTAAAACCGGTGTTAGTGTGTTTGAACATGAACACCGCACCGGTGTGAAAATGATTATACCATAGCAAGTCTAGTGGGACAAAATTGGCTTCTGTCCAATAAGGACAAACATCTCCGATGTCAAAAGAATCCATGTTGAAGCAATTAATAGTCATCGGCATGCTAGAGGCAGACATGTGAGGCGTCATCACCATTGTCATTGAAAACACTGCCTATGCATTGCTGACTGCAAGGAGTGCTTTTGCAGGAGTGTGATAAGATGAAAGATACATTTTGTTAATTTTCATAGTTGTTGTTTTTTATTATTATGGTGGTTTGGTTTTTCTATTTATTTTCTTTTGTTTATGTTTTTCATTGATGGATTTGAAAAGCAACAGGATCACAGCATGTGCAATTTATATATGCATCATTTGTTTTCTGTCAGCGGTCCTCCTGGTAACAGCTTCAGCATAAATGTTTGAGAGAAATGGGGCATGTCAGACGTATGTTCAAGTTTTCAGTGGGAGAAAGTATTATTTCAGTTGAAATCGATGAGCTTGTTGGAAATTAGCATTTTGAACGAAATGCTATTTTTGAGGTTGTAAGTTAGGACTGGAGGCTAGACCTTTTATAGTTCTTCTGTTGTTGGGCCGCTGTATTCATTTGTTGCACTGTTTATCAAAGAGCTTCAAATCAGATGTTTCTTATACACCTCACAGACTATTCATATACATCTATTTAAGAATAAAACTTTTGTTGGTGAGTGAAAAATCTAGCTTCAAAGGGTCATAAAACACCCCGCTTTCAGATGAAGTCCTCCTCACAACCGTTTTGAAAAATGCAACTCAACTGGGCATGGACAGCGTGGGAAAAATTGGGTTGGACAGAGCAGTGGAGAAAAAGGGGGCGAGCAATCTATCGTCAGTCAGTTGCCCATGCCGGATCTCACTAAATATCAGAATAAATATGACTAATTGTAAGATTTGTATGGCTGGCAAAGTTAAAGTCCAGCTTAATTTGTTGAACGGCATCAGTTTTTTTTTTTCTTTTTTTTTTTTCTTAAAAGACCACAACACACCCTGTTTCAGCACAGTTGAGTTCTCGGCACATTTTCCAAAAGATGCAGCCAGTGGAGTGAGGGGAGAAGGAACACAACAACTGTCTGATCCAGTCACTTTTGCATTTTTTCACTAATGCAAATAACAGCATCAAGAATTCCCATAATTACTTGTAACAAAATGCACAAATAAATTCTACACTGTTTTGTAATCTCACTATACAGTATACAGATATCAACCCTCTCCACTAAGGCGCTTGAAGGCAGCGGTGGTCATGTGGTTTATTGAATAATCATGACACAGTCTCATTAATAATTATAAGACACTGATGATGTGATGATGCACTATAGTACAGGGAAACTTCACAATGTGTGACGTTGACTCTGTTGATTTTAAACCAGGAAGATGAAAATAGCACAAAACATCTCTAAATTATCCACTTTCGTATTAAAATTAAAATGAATGGATATTAATTACAGCCTTATTCCAAATTTTATTAAATTAATTATTTTTCTCAAAATTCTACAAACAATACCCCATAATGACAACATGAAAGAAGTTTGTTTGAAATCTTTGCAAATTTATTAAAAATAAAAAACGAAAAAAATAACATGTACATAAGTATTCACAGCCTTTGCTCAATACTTTGTTGAAGCACCTTTGTCATCAATTACAGCTGCAAGTCTTTTTGTGTATGATGCTACAAGCTTGGCACACCTATTTTTGGGCAGTTTCTCAAGCTCCATCAGGTTGGATGTGGAGCATTGGTGGACAGCCATTTTCCGATCTCTCCAGAAATGTTCAATCAGGTTCAAGTCTGGTCTCTGGCTGGGCCATTCAAGGACATTCACAAAGTTGTCCTGTAGCCACTCCTTTGTTATCTTGGCTATGTGCTTAGGGTCATTGTCCTGTTGGAATTTGCTTAAATACTGATACAGGCAAATTATCAGTACTGGTACTACTCGACCTCAGTGCTGCATTTGACACTGTCGATCACAACATACTTCTTGACAAGCTGGAAAACTGGGTGGGGCTTTCTGGGATGGTCCTAAAATGGTTCAGGTCATACTTAGAAGGGAGAGGTTATTATGTGAGTATAGGAGACCATAAGTCTGAGTGGACGTCCATGACATACGGAGTCCCTCAAGGCTCAATTCTTGCGCCACTGCTGTTCAACCTGTATATGCTCCCAATGAGCCAAATAATGAGAAGGAACCAAATTGCTTACCACAGCTATGCAGATGACACACAGATCTACTTAGCCCTATCACCTAACAATTACAGCCCCATTGACTCCCTGTGCCAATGCATTGATGAATTAAACAGTTGGATGTGCCAAAACTTTCTTCAGTTAAACAAAGACAAAACTGAAGTCATTGTGTTTGGAAACAAAGATGAAGTTCTCAAGGTGAATGCATACCTTGACGCTAGGGGTCAAACAACTAAAAATCAAGTCAGGTATCTTGGTGTGTCTCTAGAGTCAGACCTCAGTTTCAGTAGTCATGTCAAAGCAATAACTAAATCAGCATACCATCATCTGAAAAATATTGCAAGAATTAGATGCTTTGTTTCCAGTCAAGACCTAGAGAAACTTGTGCATGCTTTCATCACCAGCAGGGTGGATTATTGTAATGGACTCCTCACTGGCCTTCCCAAAAAGACCATAAGACAGTTGCAGCTCATACAGACCGCTGCTGCCAGGATTCTGAGCAGAACCAGAAAATATGAACATATCACACCAATCCTCAGGTCTTTACACTGGCTCCCAGTTACATTTAGGATTGATTTTAAAGTATTATCACTGGTATATAAATCACTCAATGGGCTAGGACCTCAATATATTGCAGATATGCTCACTGAATATAAACCCAACAGATCACTCAGATCATTAGGATCACATCAGCTAGAAATACCAAGGGTTAACTCTAAGCAAGGAGAGTCTGCTTTTAGCTATTATGCCAGCCGCAGCTGGAACCAGCTTCCAGAAGAGCTCAGATGTGCTCCTACAGTAGTCACATTCAAATCCAGACTCAAAACACATCTGTTTAGCTGTGCATTTACTGAATGAGCACTGTGCCACTGTGTGTCCGACTGTTTGTACTGTATTTTATTTTATTTTAAACTGTTTCAATTATTCTTATTTTTTTATTCTTATTTTAATCTCTTCTATGTAAAGCACTTTGAATTACCATTGTGTATGAAATGTGCTATATAAATAAACTTGCCTTGCCTTGCCTTGTACATTGCTGCATTCATCTTTCCCTCGATCCTGACTAGTCTCCCAGTTCCTGCCACTGAAAAACATCCTCACAGCATGATGCTTCCACCACCATGCTTCAATGTAGGCATAGTATTGGCCAGGTGATGAGCGGTGCCTGGTTTCCTCCAGACATGATGCTTGCCATTCAGGCCAAAAAGTTCAAATCTTTGTTTCATCAGAGCAGAGAATTTTGTTTCTCATGGTCTGAGAGTCCTTAAGGTGCCTTTTGGCAAACTCTAGGCGGGCTCTCATGTGCCTTTTACTGAGGAGTGGCTTCCGTCTGGAGTGCTGCAGAGATGGTTGGTTCTTCTGGAAGGTTCTCCTCTCTCCACAGAGAAACGCTGGAGCTCTGTCAGAGTGTCATCGGGTTCTTTGTCACCTCCCTGACTGAGGCCCTTCTCCCCTGATCGCTCAGTTTGGCCAGGCAGCCAGCTCTAGGAAGAGTCCTGGTGGTTCCAAACTTCCATTTACAGATGATGGAGGCCACTGTGCTCATTGGGACCTTCAGTGGAGCAGAATTTTTTCTGTACCCTTCCCCAGATCTGTGCCTTGATACAATCCTGTCTCGGAGGTCTACAGAAAATCCTTGGACTTCATGGCTTGGTTTGTGCTCTGACATGCACTGTTAACTGTGGGACCTTATATAGACATGTGTGTGCGCCTTTCCAAATCATGTCCAATCAAATTAATTTACCACAGGTTGACTCCAATCAAGTTGTAGAAACATCTCAAGGCACCTGAGCTCAATGTTGAGTGTCATGGCAAAGGCTGTGAATACTTATGAACATGTGATTTATTTATTTTTTTTCTCCCCGTTTTTATTTTTAATAAATTTGCAAAGATTTCAAACAAACTTTCATGTTGTCTTTATGGGGTATTGTTTGTAGAATTTGAGTAAAATAATGAATTTAATAAATTTTTGGAATAATCATTTCTTTCCGGATGCACTGTACATATCTGGTAACATCTCAGAAAATGTAGTTTAGTGTTTCAAAACCCTTTAAGTGATTTTTTTCCATTGAACAAGTCATGCTGCATGCACTTCAAAGACACAAACAAATGCAGATACACTTGGAGACCATTGTAATCAGTGATGGAGCAGATGGAGGGCAGATGTGTCCCCTTGAGTGTCATTTCATAAAAAAAAAATCACATGCAGCACTTATAACGTCAGTCTACCTGTCACGGTAGTCTGTTTCTTGCTCAGCGCTAAGGTTGTGGGTTCCATTCCCAGGGAACACATGCTGTGTGTAGTACTTATAAAATGGAAACTTTGAATGCTCTATAAGACACTTTGGATGACTTGCCAATTGCAGCGTCTGTCAAATGAATCAATGTATAGAATGACTAAATGAATATTGAGGCAGATATCGAGCCCCTTTGGAAACCTTTACATAATCTCTTATGAGATATTTGTGTATGCCGAATCACTTTCCAGAGCTCCTTTATATTATGTGCAGTTAAAAAGCAATTGATGTTTTAAATTTGAGACTGTATAAGGAGTAGGAGAAGGACCAATTTAAAAATAAATAAATGGGAGAAATTACAATGTTCAATATGGCATAGAAAAGTGATTTTAAGTCATATATTAGCAAACAGTCTTTCTGCATTAAAATATATTTATTAGAACAGAACTTGCATGCCAGAAATAATTGCATAAATAGAGTTCCCATAGTTTGTTTTCCATGGAAGATTTTATTTTAAATAACATACACTTTTAAGACAGACTTGTGATGTTGTGTAGGTGAGTATGTTTTGCATTGACATCTGCTGTTTTGATATTGCGCTCCTGATATTGGTTTCTGTTTTGATGCATTACATTTTTTTATTTTTGGCAAATTACAGATTTCTCGCAAGTCGGTAAATTAATCGGTCAAAATAACCCATAAGTCCTTCCTAGGAATTTTTTTTACTAAAATATTCAATTAGTAATTTTTATGTCATAAAGTTCCAGACCGAAGTTGATGTAATTCGCCTAAAACGGGTCAAATTGACACCGGGTTCTACGCAGAGGTGGGGGACTCGAGTTGCAAATTTAAGGACTTGTGACTGAATGAAGAAAATGACTTAACTTTGACTTGAGATCCAGCGACTTGAGACTTGACTTGACTTGAACTGCATGACTCGACAATGACTTTAATGTTTTTTATTATTATTATATTCAGTAACTTATTATGTAATGAAATGTGTTTAAAAAATATTGCGAAAAATTTCAAATTGGACTGTGTCAATAAAAAAAGTATGAAAATATGCAACGCAGATTTCATCAGACATTTAAAAAATCACAAGGAAAGGTAAGTAAATAATTTCACTATCCAGAAAGATTCATATGTAAAATTACTGTTCAAATGTGTGAGGGTTGTCAGTAAATTAAAATAATTCACGATTAATCTCATGTTTTATAGCATGTCAACTTTGAAATTACCTGACATTGCCTCTAAATGTGTGTGCCTTTTCTAAACCTTCTCAACAGTCAACAATATACCATAACCATTTGTTGGCAATATAAAAACATAACAGAGAGATTTGCAGTCACAAAACTTTATTTAAAACGTGACAAGTAGTACAAAATATACAGAATGTCTCGGGACAAAATCCAAGTGCTCTCATAGTGATTGTGACTTCTGTAGACTTTAACTAAAGCCCTTGAATGCAATACTTTTCTGACTATTTTATAGAAATATATCTCTGAATAGAACTGACTGTCTTCAGAAATGTTTAACTTTTCCCTCCATATAATGCGGGGTTAGGAACCTTTTTTCACTTTTTTTTGAAAGAGCCATACCACAAAAAAATTATTTACTATTTAAAAATTGTTTTTTTTTCAATAAAATGCTTATAATACCCATAGACTACTCAAAAACAAACAAATATGCAAATATTAACAGGTAACATGATGGAATGGAATATGCAATATGGAACATGCAATATGGAATTGAGCACACGCGTTTGTGTGGTTCTCCATAAAATTACTTGTTCAGGTTCATGAAAAATGTAACTGCTTTTGGGCTGGGCAATATGTAAAAAATATTTTCATGATAATCACATTTAAAATATCACGATATCTGATTATATGGTGAATATTTTTGCTTGATTGATTTTGCTTTAAAAATTACATTAATTTATTGAAACACGAAAAACTTAAACAAAAGACATTTCTAAATGCACCTTAAACGAAACGAAAAAAGCATATAAACACCTCCCCAAATCCAAACATTTACATCTCCAACGGCCCCATTTGCCATCATGCAAGTATCAGTATGCGGTAACAGGTGCAAATTAAGAACTAATGACAATTATAAATGTAAAGATATCATAATAAATATGCCTATTAAATTCAATGTGTTCCCAGAAAATGCTGCCAAATGTGTGTTCTTATCAAGAGTGTTTGTTTTCCTTTTGTTAATACAGTTTATGCTGCCTAAAGAAAATAAAATAAAAATAATTTTGGTTCAAGGTGAACATGTCTTGTATTACTTTATGATTTAATAATTTTCATCTTTGTTTTTTTTATATAAAGATGCCTGTATATATTACTGAACCTGCAGAGTTGCGTTCACAATGTGTAAGAGTGAACTGCTCCGTCACAGCACCTCACGAGATGATCGGAGATCATGTGCAGCATTCATAGACTACACTATTCTTCCAAACAGTTTTCAGTTGAATGAAACAGAGAAAAAGGAGTGATAACTCTTTACATACGCTTGATCCATGAGACAGAGTCCCGTTGCACGCCTCTGAACAAACAGAGAATCAGACACGAGCATTGACGGCTTTTCTTTTGTCTGTTCTTAAAAATAAATAAAGTGTGTCTTCTTGACTTTTTGATTTCTTGTCATGTGTCACTCTGAGACGTCTTACAGGTCACCCACATGTTGTGAGGAGATGAGCAAAAATATTCCTGCATGAAATACATTTGGACAAGGAGCTCGCAAACTGGATTGAGGCTCGTCGCATTTTGCGGGTGGCGGGTGCTATATTACACCCTGGGTGCACATAAAAATATAATGAACATTCATAAAATCACTCGTAGAAAATGCTCTTAACAGACCCTGAATGTACGTCTTTATGAGAAGCAATTTCATTTTATCCTCTGAGCTCACTTTACACACTCATCAAATCAGACACGCATCGGCAGCTTTTCTTTCGTCTGTTCTTCAAAATATAATCACGTTTCATCAAACACCTAACTTTTTGTCTAATTTCTTGTAATATATCACTCTGAGAAGTCTTACAGGTCGCCTTTCTCAGTTGCTTATCCATCAGCAAATTACTCTTCATGAAAAATCCACATTTTACGGGTGTTCATTTCAAACCTTGTTCACCAGGAGTAGCTATACGACAAATTCGGAAGAAAGAAAATCAAAACTGTCATTGACTTCAAGCTTTGCAATCACACCCACTTTGATTTGTCTGAACTGCACTTGAGACTTGACTCGAGACTTGATGTTAAGACTTGAGACTTGCTTGTGACTTGAACATGTGTGACTTGCTCCCACCTCTGGGTCTATGGATGAGTTAAAAAAAAAAATGTTAATATTCAAATTCCTGTAGAACTTCTCTATCCATAATCCCAAATATATATCTACCAATCAAAGAAGTTTCTGTTACCATGGAAGTGGAAATTTCAGCCAAACAGCTCAGCAGTGACTGCTCACCACCATAAAGCTTTGCTAGTGATGTAATCAAGTTTCCCAGCACTCTCAAACTGCTGATATATTTATATAGATTGTACACCTGTAATCAATGACTGTAAGTTGGAATGCCAAGGTGTACGTTTTTGTTGGTTAGATTACAATCTGAGAAAAAGCACGGTTATCCAGTTTTAAGATTATTTGCAAATTTTCTTATGCAAACAGCACTGAGACAAATAAAGTCAAATTATATCACCTTTAAGCGTGTTAGTGGAAATGTTTCTCAGGGATATATTGATGCTATGCGCAGCTCTACAATATGAAAACTGATGAAAACACAACAAATACTGTAAATAGGATGTACATAGTAAGAGACTCTCCAGCATAGGGCAGAACACATGCTTATGCTTACAGGTGAAACTCGAAAAATTAGAATATCGTGCAAAAGTTCATTAATTTCAGTAATTCAACTTAAAAGGTGAAACTAATATATTATATAGACTCATTACAAGCAAAGTAAGATATTTCAAGCCTTTATTTGATATAATTTTGATGATTATGGCTTACAGCTTATGAAAACCCCAAATTCAGAATCTCAGAAAATTAGAATATTATGAAAAGGTTCAGTATTGTAGGCTCAAAGTGTCACACTCTAATCAGCTAAACACCTGCAAAGGGTTCCTGAGCCTTTAAATGGTCTCTCAGTCTGGTTCAGTTGAATTCACAATCATGGGGAAGACCTGAAAACCATCATTGACACCCTCCACAAGGAGGGAAAGCCTCAAAAGGTAATTGCAAAAGAAGTTGGATGTTCTCAAAGTGCTGTATCAAAGCACATTAATAGAAAGTTAAGTGGAAGGGAAAAGTGTGGAAGAAAAAGGTGCTCAAGCAGCAGGGATGACCGTAGCCTGGAGAGGATTGTCAGGAAAAGGCCATTCAAATGTGTGGGGGAGCTTCACAAGGAGTGGACTGAGGCTGGAGTTACTGCATCAAGAGCCACCACACACAGACGGGTCCTGGACATGGGCTTCAAATGTCAAACGTCTTACCTGGGCTACAGAAAAAAAGAACTGGTCGGTTGCTCAGTGGTCCAAAGTCCTCTTTTCTGATGAGAGCAAATGTTGCATCTCATTTGGAAACCAAGGTCCCAGAGTCTGGAGGAAGAATGGAGAGGCACACAATCCAAGATGCTTGAAGTCCAGTGTGAAGTTTCCACAGTCTGTGTTGGTTTGGGGAGCCATGTCATCGGCTGGTGTTGGTCCACTGTGCTTTATTAAGTCCAGAGTCAACGCAGCCATCTACCGGGACATTTTAGAGCACTTCATGCTTCCTTCAGCAGACAAGCTTTATGGAGATGCTGACTTCATTTTCCAGCAGGACTTGGCACCTGCCCACACTGCCAAAAGTACCAAAACCTGGTTCAATGACCATGGTATTACTGTGCTTGATTGGCCAGCAAACTTGCCTGACCTGAACCCCATAGAGAATCTATGGGGCATTACTAAGAGAAAGATGAGAGACATGAGACCAAACAATGCAGAAGAGCTGAAGGCCGCTATTGAAGCATCTTGATCTTCCATAACACCTCAGCAGTGCCACAGGCTGATAGCATCCATGCCACGCCGCATTGAGGCAGTAATTAATGCAAAAGGGGCCCAAACCAAGTACTGAGTACATATGCATGATTATACTTTTCAGAGGGCCGACATTTCTGTATTTAAAATCCTTTTTTTATTGATTTCATGTAATATTCTAATTTTCTGAGATTCTGAATTTGGGGTTTTCATAAGCTGTAAGCCATAATCATCAAAATTATATCAAATAAAGGCTTGAAATATCTTACTTTGCTTGTAATGAGTCTATATAATATATTAGTTTCACCTTTTAAGTTGAATTACTGAAATTAATGAACTTTTGCACGATATTCTAATTTTTCGAGTTTCACCTGTATGTGCATTCCAGGCACAGAATGGTGCGCTTCTTTGAAACCAGAATGCTTGGCGTCCCTTCAAAAGTATGTATTGTGGGTGTGCAACGTGGTTTATGGCATCTAAAAGATTTTTTTTTCTTCTGGTACAGCTTATTAAAACAATCTGTCACACTCCACCATGAAGAATCTTCAACTGACTCCACAAAAATATTTTCCACAACAAATAAACCAGTGGACTATGCATAAGAATGGGTACATTGCTTACAGCAGGCGATTTAAAGTCTGATAATGACTCCGATGGAAATTTATTGTTGAATGTTGAGTTGGTGTGTGCAGCCTAAGATTCACCTGGTGATATCTGGTCAAGCACCACGTGGACTCTGTCCATAAACGTTGTTACAGCTGCACTAACCACACAGGCACAGATATATTCACATTTGGGCTCGCACGAAAACTCTTTTATATTATATACTGTATGTATACAGGCCACTGATATATATATATATATATATATATATATATATATATATATATATATATATATATATATATATATACATACAGTTTATTATTTTTGTCACATGTAAATAAAACATTTCATGGTTTCAACCATAGATTCTAAATTTTTATAGATAGATTAACCATGACATTTTTTGTATTTATTTAGGATTTCATTGATCTCTGTTTCATGGAGTCAGTAGTTCATTCCTTCTCAGAGTTTAGGAATACAGTCTTTTTTTCTGATGGTCTGATATTTTTTGCTTGGAATCAACAAGTCTTTCTTGCCTATGCAGAAAATGAATGGTGGAACAAAACCTCTGGAACCAAGTCTGCTCGAAAAGTGGGAGGCAATTGTTCACTATATTTCCTAGATAGAAAATAGCTCCCTGGGGTTGTTGCCAAGATGTCTGCTTAGTGGACTCACTTGTCTTGAAGGGACATTTTTAAAATGGAATCGTGTAATATGTGATGGCATGCTATCCGTACATGTGTGTTTTTGTGTGTGTGCACAGGGCTGAAGCGGTGACTCTTAATGACTGTCTCCAGCTCTCATATCTGCCGTCTAAGAGGAACCACATGCTGCTGCTTTACCCTAGAGAAATCCTCATCTTAGACCTGGAGCTCAGCCAGACTGTTGGAGTGGTGGCCATTGAGCGCTCCGGTGTGCCCTTTATACAGGTGTGTGTCTGTGTGTGTGTGTGGTAGGGATGAGACAATCTGTATGCCAGCAAATGTGTCATTCTTACAAACAGTTTTATATGTTGATTTTTTTTTTTTTTTACAGTAAACTTCTGAATGATTTTAGGCATTATAGCAGACAAATAATGTCTTCGTAGGTGAACTGTATACTTTATGTGCCACTAGCATCACCAGATGGAATTACAAAAATAATTGCTGTTTTCCCAAACACCACCCTTGTGCGATGTGTTACAATCACACAGTCCCACCCCGAACTCATGTCAGTGGTTGAGGTAATGATGCTGTGTCAGGTTGATTGGGATGCTCAAACAAACATAAATGTTGAGCAAAAGTGTTTACAGTCTTCAGGGTTTACATTACAAGCCATGTGCTCAAGGTCATAAAACTACAAGGCAAGATATCTGTGACACGACCCGAACTGGCTCATTTACTTCATTGGTTTGAGTTAATTTTTCAAATATAATTTCTGGTTTGGGTTGGTGTTAATATTATTATAATAAGTGTATGATATTATATACAGTATATATAAAGGTGCCTTTATTCATTTGTGAATGACTCAAATGCAAAAAGATGATGCAAGTTTGTATATTCTGAACTGTGCGTTTAAGTGTTTTTGTGTATGAAATTGTATTTGCAGTTCTGATGAACACATTCTCTCTTTGTCTCTCTCTCTCTCACACACACACACACACACTCATTCACTCTTTCTCCCTCCATGAGTCTTAGTGTTGTTAAGTGTCATAAAGCACATGTTAGAAAGGCAAATTGCATGACTGATGGTGCAGCTGCAGGCACTCATACACGAGACTAGACTGACCGTGAGCATAAGCCAGCTACACACACACACACACAAACACACACACAAACACAAACTTGTTTTTTTATCATTGTGGGGACTCTCCATAGACTTCCATGCATTTTATGGATTTTATACTTATCTAATGATAATTTCAATCCCCTAAACGGGCATTTGACTTGGAGCTACTGAAACAAGGTTTTTGTAAGGAGTGGTTTGTTCAATTTTGATGTATGTTGAAGCTTCATGTAGACATTAAAAACAACACATAATAACAATAATAACAAGACTTAGTTGATTCATTTATTTTCAATAACAAATTTATTTTTGTGTGTTGTCTTGTGTGTGTAGGTAATCCCCTGTGCCCAGAGAGACGCTCTCTACTGCCTCCATGAGAACGGCTGCGTCACACTGCGTGTGTGTCGCTCCACAACACTTTCTCCTGATGAAACAGGCAAGAAAGGCCCACCTGCTTGCCCATCCATCTGTCCGAGATTCATATACAATAGACCGCTCTTTATAGTTTTAAATTGTTTCAATTGAATAGCATTTGGAGCCAACATTTGGGAAAGGATTATTTTGATTAACCATCAGATTGAATTATATAAGATAAACATTTTCACCATCTAATACTGATTTTCTGCTCATCGTATGCCGCACACACCCGCTGCAGAGCGCTACTTGCTAATACATGTCTGACAGAAGTGCTTAATGCAGACTATACTTTTAAATGTTGTTTTTTGTGAATTAGTAATCAAAGTCTTTTTCCAATCCATCATACAGCCTTGATGGATATCACACCGATGTCTCAGAGATCAAAGTCTGCATGTTTTACCACTTTCATAACTGTCACGTCCATAACAAAGAGATATGACATCCGTAACATCCGTGTTTTTTTTACCCATTTTTGTTAAAAACGACAGGAATTAAAAGGGCCAAGTTGTCTTTAGAGTGCCAACCCCTATAGATTCTGTGACTGTTATTATTTCTGGATTGTACCTTTCAGGTCACAAAGTTTTTACAAAGTGCTCATTGTCTTTTATTGCCATGTCTATACTGCAAGAACATTTGCTGATCTAAAATGGGAAAAAATGCTTGTCTATATATAAAGTCCAGATTCTATTTGCTGGGGTTTGTGATTATACAAACACATGCTTCAAATCAATGGCAAAGAGTACTTTATATGTGAAGTTAAATTCCATGTCTTAACTGCAAATGCCAGGTTTACAAATCTGGAATTGAACAATTAGTTATTGTCTAATAAAATTATCTTCAGAATTTAAAGGTGCTATATGTATGATTGACAACAAGCATTTGAAATAGGTACTGCAGTCCAAATTCAAAATATTGGAGAGTTGTATGCCCCGTCCCAGACTCAAAGCTCATGCGGGTTGCCAGAAAGTTGACATGCAAATTAGCCATCTCATCTGTTTTAAAGGATTTCTGGGCTTTAAGCTGTCTCCATCTTCCAAAGGCATCTTCAGTATTTATCCTTGTTTCACGTCGCCTCTGGTCATGGTGGTTTTTAGATGGATGGCAAGGCTTTTTAGGTCAGGTGGAATCTGTTATCTCTGATCCAGTTTGTTTGCTGGCTTCCATGGCTGCAGCACGCAGTGTTTTTGCCTGCAAACTTGTTCATTATCTGGCAACCCGGCGGTGTCGAAATACTATTGGTGAGTGGACAGTGGGCAGGATCACACAGGCTAAAATATAAACAGAAATTCCAGCCCAGAGTGGAAACTTCAAATTAGAATATACTGGCTGTAGCATTGTTATCAAAGAAGCCAGTATTACATCTTAGCATTTTTCCTAATTCTCTAATGACATATTATGTACATTTTATGATTTAGTGCAGTAAAAATATTACAGATAGCACCTTTAAGGCAAGGGACATTCCTTTGCCCCAAATTATTAACTGACTAGCAATAGCAAGCCGCATATCATGTCATAAACTAAAGGCTATAGTGTGCAACATTCTCCGGAAGTAAAAATCCCATAATATTTTTTTCCATAGGTATCTTAAAACCTTTAAATAAAAACATACTTACTGCAAGATCAGAGGTTGTTAAACAATGTTATATGCTGCTGTTGAAGCCATTAGTCTGTGTTATTTCAACTTAATAACAAAAATCATCATGTTTAATAGCAGAATTTCTGGTCAAGAAATACTCTATCATCTACTCTTTTATGAAGGAAAAAAGAGTTCAGGATCAAGAAGGCTGAAGAAGGGGGTGTGCACTGTTGTGCTCTTTAGCTTGTAAAAAAAGAAAAGAGCCCTTCAATATGTTTACAGAATTTTAACATGGATCTTCTAATAAGATTGTAGAGCTAGAATGTTTTCCATTTTATAATTTGCTAGTAGTCAGTCTCTGGTGAATTATGTCCTAATGATGAGGGATGTGTTTTGGAGTTTCCTGTAAACACGGACCATCTTCTGTGTTTATGCAGTGACGGATCCTGAACAGAGCACGCAGGAGTTGGTGTACGACCTCCGTTCACAATGCGATGCCATCCGCATCACTAAAACGGTGCGGCCGTACCGTGTGGTGATCTGCCCTGTTAATGAGAACAGCGCTGCCTTAGTGGTCAGTGATGGCAGAGTAATGCTGTGGGAACTCAAAGCCCATGCCAGTAAACCTTCATCCAACCTGAGGTATGGTTCATTAAACATATAAAACAAAGCAGCTACAGTATACGGGTACTTTGATTAAAGGTCAACTGTCAAGAAATAATGTAATTACTTACGTAATTCTGATGTTGATGCAATGAACTAGACTTCACAATATTAAGATTTGTAGATTTGCCTTGAGATGCTGTCTGACTGAAATTAAGGTGAAGTGTGTCCATTTGTTTAAGTGGTCTGACATATAAACCTCTAGGTTAACCAATAGTTTGGGACAGGACTACATTTTTGTCTGACCAAGTGCAGACAAGGCAAGTCTTTTGGAAAATAATATAATATACATAAAATATAATATATTTACTCTAGTACTTAAAGCCTTTTTTGGGCCATTAAGATTTTGTACTGTACATTGTGACATTATTTTCATGGCAGTTAATAATTTTACCCACCAATTGTCTTTACCACAATGTAAATGTGTGTGTGTGTATATATATATATATATATATATATATATATATATATACACAGTTGAAGTCAGATGTTTACATACACCTTAACCAATTACATTTAAACTTTTTCGCAATTCCTGACATGTAATTATATCAAACTATATTAGAACTTTCTGTCATATGTCAGTAAGGTTCACTACTTTATTTTAAGAATGTGAAATGTCACAAATACACTTTGTTTGTATTTGGTATCATTGTCTTTACATTTTTTAACGTGGGTCAAACTTTTTGGGTAGCCTTCCACAATCTTCTCACAGTACAGTGCATCTGGAAAGTATTCACAGTGCTTCAGTTTTTCCACATTTTGTTATGTTACAGCCTTATTCCAACATTTATTAAATTCATTATTTTCCTCAAAATTCTGCACACACCTGTCTATATAAGGTCCCACAGTTAACAGTGCATGTCAGAGCACAAACCAAGCCATGAAGTCCAAGGAATTGTCTGTATACCTCCGAGACTGGATTGTATCAAGGCACAGATCTGGGGAAGGGTACAGAAAAATGTCTGCAGCATTGAAGGTCCCAATGAGCACAGTGGCCTCCATCATCTGTAAATTGATGAAGTTTGGAACCACCAGGACTCTTCCTAGAACTGGCCGCCCGGCCAAACTGAGCGATCGGGGGAGAAGCGCCTTAGTCAGGGAGGTGACCAAGAACCTGATGGTCACTCTGACAGAGCTCCAGCGTTTCTCAGTGGAGAGAGGAGAACCTTCCAGAAGAACAACCATCTGTGCAGCACTCCACCAATCAGGCCTGTATGGTAGAGTGGCCAGACGGAAGCCACTCCTCAGTAAAAGGCATATGACAGCCTGCCTGGAGTTTTTCAAAAGGCACCTGAAGGACTCTCAGACCATGAGAAACAAAAGATTGAACTTTTTGGCCTGAATAGCAAGCGTCATGTCTGGAGGAAACCAGGAACCACTCATCACCTTGTAGCGGATTGACTGGGTTTTTCTTCTGGGTGCCAACTTATAAGTAAATTATAAGTACATTTTTTAATCTTAAAGTCAATCATACAAAGGTTCCAACTTGGTTTTTTAACAGATGAACCATATTGAACATAAGACAATCATATTACAGATAACAATAACCTAATTTGCATTGCATGAATTTTTTTTATAGTCATTTCATTCTCCTACTATAAAAAATAAAAACAAATAATAATTCATAAACAAAAAATAATATATATATAAATTCCTCGTGAATTCATTTCTCTAATACAGTTTTCTAGAGGTACATCTCCTACACCTGATTAATTCATACAATTGACCGTTGATCTGTAACCATTAACAATATAACTGGAATAATACATTTGTTACTCACAATACAATATTAAGCCATCAAAGATTTATAACAGAAGTTCAACACGCATTGATTCAGTCTACACACTTCGAACATTCATGATTCAATGATTCACTTCAAACTCTTCATGATTCATTCAACAGTTCAAATTCTCAGGATCTCTCACTGTCCAACAATTCAAAAGTCTCAGTTCAAAGATTCAATGTCTTAGTTCAACGATTCAGTGACTCAATTCAAACGCTCAGGACATCTCACTGTTCAACAATTCAGTGACTTGATTCAGTGACTCAATTCAATGCTCAGGACATCTCACTATTCAACGATTCAATGACTCGATTCAATGACTCAATTCAACGCTCCGGACATTTCACTGTTCGGCGATTTAGTGACTCAATTCAAACACTCAGGATATCTCACTGTTCAATGATTCAGTGACTCAATTCAAACACTCAGGATATCTCACTGTTCAACAATTCAAAAGTCTCAGTTCAAACACTCCTCAGCAACGGAACAAGCAAAGGTCCTCAAAAAAGAAAAATAAACAGTGAAATACTTGTTGGAAGTTCGGTCTGCACCAGAGTTCAGCGGTAATGGAAAACCGGAATTTCACTTCACATCAGCCATTTAGTTGTCATCTCTCGTCTCGTGGTCAGTATTGTTCCATAGCGAACTGCCAACCGTAGCTACCTGAATCCGGCTCAATCACTGTGTTTAGACTTCCAGTATTAATCTAATTTTCACCTCTAACCTCCAAGTTCAGACAAAAATACCGTTCAGGTTAGTGAGTAAAGTACATTCTCTCTCTAGCTACCCCCTTTCCATTTTGTTTCTTTACTTTTATACTCGCAACTCTCTATGACAACATCGCCCTCCTGTGGACATCAGCACCATTTTTGGTGACAACTTCCAGTTCGTCACAACCTGGCAAATACCATCCCTACAGTGAAGCATGGTGGTGGCAGCATCATGCTGTGTGGATGTTTTTCTGCAGCAGGTACGGGACACTAGTCAGGATCGAATGAAAGATGAATGCGGCAATGTACAGAGACATCCTTGATGAAAACTTGCTCCAGAGCATTCTGGACCTCAGACTGGGCGAAGGTTCATCTTCCAACAGGACAACGACCCTAAGCACAAAGCCAAGATAACGAAGGAGTGGCTACGGGACAAATCTGAAGGTCCTTGAGTGGCCCAGCCAGAGCCCAGACTTGAACCCGATTGAACATCTCTGGAGAGATCGGAAAATGGCTGTGCACCAATGCTCCACATCCAACCTGATGGAGCTTGAGAGGTCCAGCAAAGAAGAATGTGCGAAACTGCCAAAAATAGGTGTGCCAAGCTTGTAGCATTATACACAAACTTGCGGCTGTAATTGGTGCCAAAGATACCACTGTTGGGCCCTTGAGCAAGACCCTTAACCCTATCTGCTCCAGGGGCGCTGTTTCATCTCTGACCCCAGCTTAGTTGGGATATGCGAAAACAACTGCATTTCATTGGCTCTGTACCTGTACTCTGCACAATGACAATAAAGTTGAATCTTAATCTTAATCTTATTAAAGTTGCTTCAACAAAGTATTGAGCAAAGGCTAAAATGTTATTTTATTTTATTTTTTTCCATTTTTTTATTTTTAATAAATATGCAAAGATTTCAAACAAACTACTTTCATGTTGTCATTATGGTGTATTGTTTGTAGAATTTTGAGGAAAATAATGAATCTATTCCATTTTGGAATAAGGCTGTTACGTAACAAAATGTGGAAAAAGTGAAGCGCTGTCAATACTTTCCGGATGCATTGCATGTTGCTGGAATTTTGGATCATTCCTCCAGACAGACCTGGTGTAACTGAGTCAGGTTTGTAGGCCTCCTTGATCGCACATGCTTTTTCAGTTCTGCCCACACGTTTTCTAATTGTCATTATGGCCAAACAGTTCAATTTATGTCCACATGTGCACTTGCAACTATAGTCTGGCTTTTTTATGGTGGTTTTGGAGCAGTGGCTTCTTCCTTGCTAAGCAGCCTTTCAGCTTATGTCGATATAGGACTCTGTTTATACAGTATAATCTATATCTACAGATATAGATACTTGTCTACATGTATTCTCCATGTATCTTCACAAGGTCCTTTGCTGTTGTTCTGTGATTGATTTGCACTTTTCGCACCAAACTACGTTCATCTCTAGGAGACAGAATGCGTCTCCTTCATGAGCAGTATGATGCTGCGTGGTCCCGTGGTGTTTATACTTGCGTACAATTGTTTGTATAGATGAACGTGGTACTTTCAGGCATTTGGAAATTGTTCCCAAGGATGAACCAGACTTGTGGAGGTCCACAATTTTTTTTTCTGATGTCTTGGCAGATTTTTTTTGATTTTCCCATGTCTAACAAAGAGTCACTGAGTTTGAAGGTAGGCCTTAAAATACAGCCACAGGTACACCTCCAGTTGACTCCAATCAGAAGTTAAATTAGGCTTGACATAATTTTCTGGAATTTTCCAAGCTGCTTAAAGGCACTTTAGTGTATGTAAACTTCTGACCCACTGGAATTGTGATATAGTCAATTAAAAGTGAAACAATCTGTCTGTAAATAATTGTTGGAAATATGACTTGTGATGCACAATGTAGATTTAGACATACATAAATATTTGCATAGATAACAATAATTAAATATATAATGATTAAATACTTATAAATGGTTAGATTAAAATAATTATAAATTAAATATATATTATAAAAATGATAAAATAGATAATTAAAATACATTACTTAATTGTGGCACACGTGTAAAGCATTTAAAAAGACGGTAACACTTTACAATAAGCTTCCATTTGTTAACATTAGTTAATAATATTAGTGAACATGACCCGACTTCGGATAAGCGGTTGAAGATGAATGAACTAACAATGCACAATACTTTTACAGCTTTTATTAATCTTAGCATATTAAATAATTTCAACATATTAATTTCAACATACATTTCTCAAATCAAAAGTTGTGTCTGTTAACATTAGTAAATGCATTAGGAACTTACAAACAACAATTAGATTTTTATTAACAAACATTAATAGATGCTGTAAACAATATATTGTTAATTGTTTGTTCATGATGCCTAATGCATTAACTAATGTTATCAAACATAACCTTATTGTAAAGTGTTACCAAAAAGTGGCTTTAGTATGCAATATTTTATTTATTTCCATATTATTGAACTTATGTCTTTCAATCCATTTTGCCATTGAATTTGTCTATCATCCGAGATTTATTATAAGGGCTTTTCTAAGGATGCATCATTGCACACCTGTGCGTCTCGTTTTCGTCACGTCATAAACACCGTTTTCTAACATTAACTGAAGCTCCTAACCCATATCTGAATCATTTTACACACTGCACTGCTGACACACGATTGTCTGATTAGATAATCGCATGGATGATTGTTGGTATCAGATGGGCTGGTTTGAGAATTTCCGTAACTGTTGATCTCCTGGGATTTTCACTCACAACAGTCTCTAAAATTTACTCTGAATGGTGCCAAAAAAAAGAAACATTCAGTGAGCGGCAGTTCTGTGGACAGAAATGCCATGTTGATGAGAGATGTCAACAGAGAATGGGCAGACTGGATTGAACTGATAAAGTCTACAGTAACTCAGATAACCGCTCTGTACAATTGTGCTATTCAGAATGCAATTCTGAGATGCGGGTTGGTGCTGTTTTGTACAATATTAGGCAGGTGATTTTAATGTTGTGGTTGATCAGAGATTTTTGTGGTAAAATGTGTTTATGTGTCTTGTAAGTAATGTCACAGTGCACAAAATCTTAATGTATCAATAAAGACATGTATCAAAGTTTGCACACTGTTGCTCCCAAACCAATGTAATTACCTTATCAAGAGTTTCATTCTTATGAAGATCATGTAGCTCAAAGTCACTTTCGTTTCTCTCTTGGTGAGGTCATTAAATAGTTTTGGGAGCAACAGTGTACTTTGTTGCATGCTTCTATTTAAACTTTTTTTTTTTCTTTGGTCGTGCAATAGGATTTCAATAATTTTTGTTTTGTTCAATTAATTGTGTGTACTAAAAAATTTTCATTTTCTTTATGTAAATATAATTGAATATTATCATTTTTTATTTCTTTGATTTGGGGTTAAATATGACAAGGACATTTGTGTATTACATTTACACGTGAAACTCGAAAAATTAGAATATCGTGCAAAAGTTCATTAATTTCAGTAATTCAACTTAAAAGGTGAAACTAATATATTATATAGACTCATTACAAGCAAAGTAAGATATTTCAAGCCTTTATTTGATATAATTTTGATGATTATGGCTTACAGCTTATGAAAACCCCAAATTCAGAATCTCAGAAAATTAGAATATTGTGAAAAGGGTCAGTATTGTAGGCTCAAAGTGTCACACTCTAATCAGCTAATTAATCCAAAACACCTGCAAAGGGTTCCTGAGCCTTTAAATGGTCTCTCAGTCTGGTTCAGTTGAATTCACAATCATGGGGAAGACTGCTGACCTGACAGTTGTGCAGAAAACCATCATTGACACCCTCCACAAGGAGGGAAAGCCTCAAAAGGTAATTGCAAAAGAAGTTGGATGTTCTCAAAGTGCTGTATCAAAGCACATTAATAGAAAGTTAAGTGGAAGGGAAAAGTGTGGAAGAAAAAGGTGCACAAGCAGCAGGGATGACCGTGGCCTGGAGAGGATTGTCAGGAAAAGGCCATTCAAATGTGTGGGGAGCTTCACAAGGAGTGGACTGAGGCTTCAAATGTCATATTCCTCTTGTCAAGCCGCTCCTGAACAACAAACAACGTCAGAAGCGTCTTACCTGGGCTAAAGAAAAAAAGAACTGGTCTGTTGCTCAGTGGTCCAAAGTCCTCTTTTCTGATGAGAGCAAATTTTGCATCTCATTTGGAAACCAAGGTCCCAGAGTCTGGAGGAAGAATGGAGAGGCACACAATCCAAGATGCTTGAAGTCCAGTGTGAAGTTTCCACAGTCTGTGTTGGTTTGGGGAGCCATGTCATCGGCTGGTGTTGGTCCACTGTGCTTTATTAAGTCCAGAGTCAACGCAGCCGTCTACCGGGACATTTTAGAGCACTTCATGCTTCCTTCAGCAGACAAGCTTTATGGAGATGCTGACTTCATTTTCCAGCAGGACTTGGCACCTGCCCACACTGCCAAAAGTACCAAAACCTGGTTCAATGACCATGGTATTACTGTGCTTGATTGGCCAGCAAACTCGCCTGACCTGAACCCCATAGAGAATCTATGGGGCATTGCTAAGAGAAAGATGAGAGACATGAGACCAAACAATGCAGAAGAGCTGAAGGCCGCTATTGAAGCATCTTGATCTTCCATAACACCTCAGCAGTGCCACAGGCTGATAGCATCCATGCCACGCCACATTGAGGCAGTAATTAATGCAAAAGGGGCCCAAACCAAGTACTGAGTACATATGCATGATTATACTTTTCAGAGGGCCGACATTTCTGTATTTAAAATCCTTTTTTTTTTATTGATTTCATGTAATATTCTAATTTTCTGAGATTCTGAATTTGGGGTTTTCATAAGCTGTAAGATTTAATCATAAAAATTATATTAAATAAAGGCTTGAAATATCTTACTTTGCTTGTAATGAGTCTATATAATATATTAGTTTCACCTTTTAAGTTGAATTACTGAAATTAATGAACTTTTGCACGATATTCTAATTTTTCGAGTTTCACCTGTATGTCATTTAATTCTCATTGTATTTAATAAAACAGTTATTCTATTACAGTATTTTTACTGTAATGCAGCCAGAAAATGAATATTACAGTAATGCAAATCCAATGAGTATCACATTGAGATTAATGAGAATTACAAGCAAAGTCAATTATAAAATGCCCAAATAAAGCAATACAATGATATTTTTGGAAGACTAATGCTTCATTTTTATGAAAATGTCACAATGCAAAAAATCCTTTGGTCCTTTAAACAGATTTTCATAGTATTTACCCAATCATACATCATCTTTCTCTTAGTTCTGGCCAGCCGCCTCTGTATTCCCCTGTGAATTTCTGTGGGACGCCTTTATGTCAGAACCAGAAATGCATCCCGGATCTTTCTCTCAACACAATGATTGGTAAGATAGCCATCACACATCACACACACACACACACACACACACACACACACACACACACACACACACACACACACACACGCGCCGCGCCTTGCTTTCTTCTGGCACCTAAATATAAAACATTTAAACAGTCCCCTGAGCTTCATTCTCCTTCCCTTGATTTGAGGAGATATTTCCAGGCTGAAACCCCAAGGCTTCCCTCTGCTATCTGTCCTTTTCAGCAGGCGGCTTTTGTCTGCACATCTTATGTTACCTCTTAGAAGCCCACCACTGATAACACTGTTGTTGTCTATGGCCTGGTTTATCTCCTTTTATGTCTTTAAACAAAGGTATTAAATAGCATTGATGAGTGCTTCCTCTCGTTTTTTGTGCATGGACGATTTGGAAATCAAGCCTGATGTGCTTGTCTAGTGTGTACTTGTTTGCAGGCTGTCATGCGAAAGTGTGAGCGTATATGCACACGCTTATATATGGCATACATGTCTCACACTTCTGAGAGCACCGACACATTTGATCAATATCACATTTTTAAAGGGCCATATTCTACACTCTTGTTGAATTTTCTTTCTTTTTCAGTTACTCACCCTCATGTCATTAAAAACCAGTACAACTTCCTCTCTACCATGGAACACAAAAGGCAAATTATGGAAGAAAGTCTTGGTCATTTATTTCCGTATAATGAAACTGAATAGGGATAAGTGTAGTCAAGCTACAGGCTTTTGAAGTCATACAATAGTTTTGTGTGATGGAAAGGACTTATTCACCCATAAATGTAAATATTGTCAATATTTTCTTACCTTTATGCTGTTATAAACCCATATGACTTTCTGTCATCTGTGGCACACAAAAGCACACTCTGAATTAAAAATAATTTAATTCAGAGTTCCCACAGTCCCACATTTTACTGTCCAAATAAGGGAATTTATAGCAAATATAGAAATACCATTATTTCCATGACCTCGTCATGCCTCATTTTCCAGTCTTTGCGTTATCTGAGCACTCCAAATGAACCACAGACCAGCCACATGTCAGAAAAGCTTCTGAAGAGCACGTAAAGATGAATCACTTTGCAGCACTGTGATGCATGCGCCTTTTGCCAAGGTTCTCCCGCTATAATGCAAGTGAGGATTTTGATAGTGAAAGCAAAGCGCTACGTTTCACTTTAATTTAATATTTGCATAATGGCAAATGATTTGGGTCCATTAATACATGCTGTAGTAATGAATCGCATGAGGAGACGCCCGCTTCTTTATTTCTGTTGAGAAACATATTTTGAAATAGTCATAGAATCTTTTTTCATTTTCCTTCATGCAAAATAAGGGTTCTTGGGTTTAATCGGAGACCCTTATCATAATGTGAAAGTGAAGAATTTAGGACAAAAATATATTACTGTTGCATAATATTAAAGAATAGATTAGAATAGAACAGAACAGAATTGTCTGGGTTGTCTTGGTTATATTAAAAACTGTGTTCATGTAAAGTTGATCAAAAAGAGAGACATATTTTAAGTATTTGGAATTATTTTAACATTTAAAATATAATTTTTCATGTCATTCTATCACTGTGCAATATTTTAAGTTTTGAAACCTTAAAGGAAATCATTTAGCCCTTTTATGTGATTCCAAGTTCATTATTAATCCATTACAACATAAGATGAATGTGTATTAAGTTACATACAGTACACCTTAAGAAGTATGACCATTTATCACCATAATCATGATTATATGTATGACGATTTATTGTTAGCCAAATTATATAATCATGACTCCCATGGGGTCTGAGTTCTTATAAGGAGCTGTGGTGTGAGCAACAAAGGGTCTGAGACCTCATCAATGCTAAAAGGACCAAAAAAAGGAACTGTGTCCTCCTCTAAAAGCACTGAGGTCATTTGCAGCTGGTTCTCCTTTTGGTTCATTTGAACTGAACTGGGTTTGGGTCATGTAAAACTGACTATTTGTGAGACCATCCTTATTTCCAGGCCTGGAAAAGACATGAAAATGTATCAAACACTAAAAGTGATGGCAAAGTCATGGAAATTTCAAATAGTGAATGTACATTTTTCTAGTTTTCCTCTGCACTAAAATATCTCATCAGCTAGATAATGCTTTTGTGTATAATAAAACTTCCTTTCAAACCATAATTATGACCAATTTGTGAGCGAATCATTCTTATGAGTCTGCTCTTCTTAATGAATACGTTAAAATGGTTCACAAATCAGTCGGAATAATGCAATATCGAACTGATCTAAAACAAATGAATAATAATGTAAAGGGAACAGGGGAAAGGAGGAGGCGAGAACCAGCTTGAGAATATAAATAATGAAGAAATAAACCAAAAGACACAAACACACACGGACGGACAGCTGCCCGTAAACATTCTCTCTCTCTATCGCAACACCATACGCAGTCGGCCTTTATCCCTCTCGGAGGCTTAATTAGCCTGATAAGGGACCGGGTGTGTAAAATCACGACCCGGCCCCGCCCTCCACCCTGTCGCAAATAATAATTTAAAAAATGCCTGGAAAGGTAATGCAAAGTCATGAAACCTTGTGAATAAATGTTGTGGTGGTTGAATTCAGTAAAATGGTGGTACATATTTACTCACTTTACCAATTAAGAAAGCACCCTAGGTTTTCAAAAATTATGGCTAACCGTTTAAGTTCTGACATCTCTTATACATATACATCAGGTGGGGTTTATTCGGGCCGCAGCTCTTAAGATAACATTAGGCGTTTTATCACTATCATGTGGTCAGTGGCGAATGATCAGCCTTCGGTCGCTGCCATCTCACTTGACACCAAAAATGCATTTGATATGGTAGAGTGGGATTACCTTTTTAAGATTTTGTAAATATATGGGTTTGGGAATACATTGATTGGATGGATTAAGTTTATAGGTAGCGGCGGTACAAACAAATGGATTCATTTCGGATTAATCTAATTACCCCTTATTGTTCTGTCTGCCCCTGGAAACATTATCAGCCACGATAAGAAAGAAGGATGATTTTCCAGGTGTGGTGGCTGGAGGTTTGGAGCATAAGCTTTTGCTTTACGCAGATTATATTTTATTATTTGTCTCCAACCCTACTACATCTATGCCTTGCCTCCACAGAATTATTAATTCCTTTTCTAAGTATTCAGGATGCAGAGTTAATTGGTGTAAATCCGAAGCATTGGCTCTGACAGCATATTACCCAGCAATGGCTTTCCAGCCAGGCGCCTTCGGTTTTCAAATTATGTGGGCAGGTGGGCTTGCATTTATCTATGATTGGGAAGATTAATGTTATTAAAATGAATTGTACTCCAATATTAAACTACCTTTTAAAATATTTCCCTATAGATGTCCCCCTCTCTTATTTCAAGCAATTTGAGAGCATAGCGAAGTCCTTCATTTGGAATGGTAAACTTCCCATATTACATTTCTATAAATTACATAGGCCTATTGCCAAAGGTGGGCTAGGCCTACCCAAGATTTAGTTTTATTATTATGCATTCAGTCTCAGACATTTGGCTCATTGGTCACTTCCACCTGAGAGAACCCCTTCCTGGTTTTTTTATTGAAGTTCTTGTCCCTATTTCACCTTTGCCTTTCTGTCAAACTAATTGGAGAGGCTATGTTACATCATGTTATCTCTTATTTGCACTCGGTATGGACAAAAGTGTCCAGAGTGGTTAATTCAGACATTTATATAAATGTAGCCTCAAGCATATGGTTAAAACTTAAATTATGTATTAATAAATCCCCTTTCTGGATTGTGAGGGGGGATACTACAATCGGAGACCTATATGAGAGTGTACCCGCATGGGGCTGTGTTGAGATCTTTTGAAAATTTGGTTCATTATTTTGTGATTCCCAGATCTCTGTTCTTTAGGTATTTACAGCTGCGCCACCTGCTCTGTATTGTTTTGGGGTCGCATACACTCCCCTAAAGCGGCAGATACTCTAGGAGAGGTGATTACTGCTTTTGGAATTGGTCATGAGGAATCAGTGTAATACTCCCTGCTAATTCAGAGTCTGGGGGACAGAGCTTCAAATTCTCTCAAGAGATTATGGGAGAAAGATTTAAACTTGGTGGAGTGTGGGATAGGATTCTAAAAAAAGTCTAGTCTGCTTCTAGAGATGCATTTCAAGATTTTACATAGATTCTGTTAGACCCCCTCTAGATTATATAGGCTTGGACACCCATCTGCTAGTGATGCCAATCAGAAGATGGCGACACAACCCATGTTTTTTGGGTGTGTGTTAAGATCCAAGAGTTTAGTTGAAGGGTCAGAGTGTCATATGTGATGTTTTAGGCACTCAAATTTCATTTTGATGGGCCGGTCATATATTTGGGGGACAAAAAATTGGGTCATGTCCAGTATTATGATTGGCATGCAGATTATTTTAAGAGGATGGAAGTCAGATGGGGCTCCCGCCTTTCCACAGTGGGTGCCACCACGAGGACTTAAGTGCGCATTGGGAATTGAGCATTCCAAATTGGGGAGCAGAAAAAAAAGCACCCTAAAGTGTCATTAAAGTAGTGCATGCAACTTGTGCGTCATATTCCAAGACTTCAGAAAGCATACTATCACTTTTTATGATGAACAAACCATAAAAGGTTCTAAAAATCCAGCATGGAGGCTACGTGGACAACATCAAACCTCATTGGTTCTTGCACAGCTCGTGACTAAACTTCACAACCTCATGTCTTAAGAACCTGCGAGGTATGATGATATCAACATAGCCACCATGTTGGAATTCAGTGCTGTTTATGAACTTAATAAACATAAATCATTTAATTTGAGAATTTATAATATCTTAATTTACATTCTGTTCAATATACAAAGGGATTGCATGCCTTCAGAAGACTTGGTATCTGTGTTGGGGAAAGCTACTTTGATACTGTAGCTTCCCAAGCTGCAAGCTACTCATAACTTAAAATAGTTATACTACAGTCGAGCTACTCTTTTAAAAAAAAGTAGTTAGCTACATTGGAGCTAAAAAAACCCCATTATAAAACGGTAATTGTTACTTACTACAATATTACTGTAAAACTATAGTAGTGTCACGAACCCCGCTCCTCTGATTCTCCCCGCATCGTCTAGCACACACACGCACACTCCCTCGACCTCACTCCCTCGCTCCGCCCCCTCGAGCTTTTCACGCTCTTTTTGCTCGCACGAGCCCTCACGCCCACTTTGCTCCTACTCGCTCACATGCTCGTAGGCAATCTCCCTTCCTCGAGTTTCTCACGCGTTTCCAATCCCCCAGAACATTATGACCACCTGCACTCGCGTCATCTGCACTCCTGCACATTAGTTTCACCTGCACTCATCTCATCACCTGTCATGGTTTACACCTGCACTCGTCCCTATATATATCACTACCCTTTCGTCTCATGGTGGTTGGTTATTGTATTTAGTTTCCCGTGTCTTTGCCCCCGCTAGTCTCGGTCTAGTTTTGACCTCCTCTCGTTCATCTCTTAGCTTGCCAGCTCCCTTGTTCCCCTGTCTTTTGCTCCCACTTGTTATTCTTATTCTGATTACCCCGGCTTTGACCCCCTACGCTCTCGTTGACCACTCTCTCCTGGATTTGCCCCTTTACCCTATCTTGATTCCCCGGCTTCGATTTAACGCTCACCCTGACCATTCTTCACTGGATTTGCCCTGTTTTTGTACTGTTGCCTGCTTTGTTGGAATAAAGCAGTTTTCTCCGACATTGTGACTGTCTCGTCTTGTGTTTGTGTGTGCGGGTTACAAGTAGTGATTTTTTTTTTAATTGAACATTGTTCATTTACAATTATCATCAAAAAAGAACCGACTTTCCAATGCAAAATTTAAGGGAATAATTTATTTTAACTGAATCGTTTAAATGAACTGTCCCAAAGAACTGATTCAGTTAAATTATTTGTTTTTTCCCGGTGCTACATGAGAGAAAAAAAACTGTTTAGGTGAGCATGATTGATTACTCCCTCAGCTCAATTGCTGCTTTCGCAAACAAACTAGTGTTATGTGACGGTACAGTGCCAATCATTGGAAAATGTAGCTTGTAAATATAAAGCTAACTATTGTGAAACTACTGTCACACTTCTGTGTTAGTTGCGGCGCTACATTTAGTTAACTGTTCCCCAACACTGCTTAGTGTATAACAGAAATCCTGTTTGCAATGATCTGAGCTCGGCTGCAACAAACCTCTTAAAGCTCAGGGCACCTTCACACTATTACTTTTGGTGGGCTTCCGGGTCCGGTTGATGTCAAAGTTTGATTTGTTGGGTTGATGTGAAAGCTGTTTTCCGTAATTGGGTGTGCACCTATGAACTGCTCTCAATTATGCTTAAAAAGTGGTCTGTGGGTATGAAATCCAGCGTAGTTTGCTGCTGATATGAACAAAATCGTACTAAATTGCAGAAGTAAACCACTAGATGATATAAAAGTGTCTCACTTTCCAAATACGTATGGAGAGCACTGTATAATTAGCATCTTTGCATGGTCCTGGATGCCAATGGCTTCTTCTCCTGAGGCGCAACCTAGTTAGAGTGTTAACAGCTGCCACTTGGATTCATGGTGTTCACGTCGATGTTGTACCATGGTTCAGACCCAAATAATACATTGCGAAAAGAAACCTGCAGGAAAGGGGTAACTGAACTCCAGTTCGGACCAAGCAACCAAACCAAGTGTGAAAGCACCCTAAAAAAATCCTTAGTCACTAGGATATTCTTAACTTAATGGGTTTGGTGCAACCGGCAGCTGGGCCCTTTAAAATGTTATTCCCACCCAACATCTCTCTGAACTACTTTATTGTGTCATTCTGTATTGCATTAGATTAATTATCTGATCGGTCCTTGTTCCAGCTCACAGTCTTATTTCTGGAGTGGACCCCCCACGACCCATGGATGGAGAACAGGAAGTGCATCTGAAATTCCTGTTGACAGGGTTACTGTCTGGCCTGCCTTTGCCCCCCTTCTCCCTCCGCATGTGCCCACCGCTCACCACCAAGAACATCAGCCACTATCAACCCCTGCTGGCCGTGGGTGAGTTCTGCACATTCAAACACAACAAACTCTCTCACCCCTTAAAAGACTGACTGAAAATATCAACCAGAAAACTGCACACAAATCAAGTGTTCTGACAACAGCCTTCATTAAACAACAGATAATGGCATTTTTAAAATCATGAAAAATGGGCTCCTTGCTGTTTATGTGGGACTTCTTGTCTGTGTGGTAGGTTGTTTAAGCAGAATTAAACAGAACATCAGGTAAATCTAGAGAAAAAATAGCTATTTCTGATCTCAAGGTGGTTTAGAACAATGTTGCTGACACCATTTAAAACTTACAAGTTCACCAGAAAGAAAAAAAAATGTATTTTGGAGTCTTTTCTCAAGCCTGAAAACAAATGTTTAAACTCTTTCAGATTGAGGTTTAGCTTTAGTGTTAGGATTGCAGGTTTAGAGGCTCATTTATGACCAATATTCCACTATTGTTTAAGCATTAAAGGTTTAGACGCTCGTTTAAACTAAGGTTTAGATGCGCACAGATGAAGATCACGTACACGAGTCGAGAAAATCTGGCCGGCACACTTCACAGGTTTATGAAGAAATGTACATCACGCATACTGTGCGCGGAGCGATCCACAACACGAATGCACAAAGTATACTTTGGCCTTTAGGTTAACTTGAAGGTTTATGCATGTAGAGCGATATTTATACAGCTTACAGGTTTAGAGACTCATTTGGACTGATGATTTGCTTTAGATTATGGATTGCATTTTTTAAAGTTTGATTTAGACCCATGTTTAGCTATTGTTTAAACTTGCATTTTGATGCCGAGTTTATGATTAGTTTACGAGCATGTGCACTTGAATGTTTGACGTTTGCAGCAAACACCCAGCATAATTTACTTTTCATAAAAGTGTCAGTGTGATTTATTTCTCCACTGAAGGCCAATTATTATGAAGATATGAACAATACACACATTTACACAGTAAAAGAGATCATTGAAATTATAAAGAATTAAAGCTCAGGGATCACTACTAAATTATGAATATATTTGACATTTACTCAGGGTTTGTAAGTTTGGAATATGTTAAGTTTGAAAGTTTTAATTTTAAATATGTTCCTTGAAAATGCTTAATATTCTTTTCTTTGGTATTTTGTTGTAAAAGATTAAATATTATTTTGAAATTGAAATTAGATACCCAATCGTTATGTTTGTTCTGTCTTGCGAGCTCACCTGCACCAATTCGCGTCTTGGGTTGATGTTGCACACACACACAGAAGTATTGCATGTTTCACTGTGTTAGATTGCCATGTAGGAAAATATCCCTGCATCTCCTTCTTCCAAAAGATCAACATGTCAGTAGGCCCGATGTGGCCCCTTTACCAAAATAGTTTAAAATATTAATAATTACACACAATCACCTTTACAAATTTGTTTCAGGATTTTACATGAGTAAAATAAACTTTTATATTTTGACAAAATGTTATAGTTTCATATGAAATAATCATAGATACAATAAGGTAGAATTTATTAGACCTCATTTTATATCAACAGTGGCATTTTCTTAGTTTCAAGATGTGTTTCAGCTACTATTTATTTTTCATAAATACATTAATTTATTATTATTATTACTATTATTTAAGACTAGCACACTGACCATGGTAATGAGGAGCCTTTCCTTCTGTGTAATATGTGTATAAATATTTAATATTAGGTAACAAACGGGATAATAATGGGCCCATATAAGTAAATATGCTCTTCAATTTTTAAAAGGGGGAGAGACAACTTCCTGTATATTTTGACATCAACAACAAAAATAATGACACTTGATGCTTGTCCTTGTACTGGAAAACCATGAACAAAACTATGCAACATACATGGAAATACAAACCCAGGATACATTAAATACAGGTTATGATTAATCTGTGGCAGGTCGACACTTAATGTCCAATGTAAAATCTGTCCTGAAGCAAAACCAGTTGAGAACCACTGAGATAAAGATACAGACAGGAGCAGTCTGGAATCACTGTCGTGCACCTACATTATATGTTAACTGTTAATAATCATAGGACATTACTTCAAAACTCACACAGCTGATGTTATTTTTCATTGAGTTGTTCATTTAACATGCAAACTAACATGCTTTAGTTATATAACATGTTATAGTTACATTCTATTTTTATCATGTTTATAATTCTGTTTATTATAATTCTGTTAGCTTTCTTATTTTTCTATTTATTTATTTTCAAAAGGGAGACTTTTTTTTTACACATATGTACCAAGAGTGGACGCTGCATCATTCTTAAGTTTAACACATACTTCAATAAAATAAATGTTTCAAGTTTCAATTATAATGAAGAGTTTGCTCAAAAATAAATAAATAAATAAAATAACCTTTCTGTTTTCACTAATAATAGTAATTGTGTAATATCGTATACCGTGAAACCGTGATATTTTCTGAGACGGTTATCATACTGTTGCAACCCTACATGTCAGGTTGCTGTATTAATGACATCTGACTGGAAAAGTACATTTAAAATATTGCTATGCCGAGGAGAGATCAACTGCAAGGAATTATACTTAAAGGGTAACTAAACCCTAAACCAACTTTTTTTAGTTAATGATCTGTAAGAATGGGGCTTTATTAGTACTGGTCATTGATTCAAGTAATTTTTTTGACATTTGTGTATAAAGTGTTTTAATTCTACAATATATGGTGTAAAACCGTCTGAGTGCTGCCCTCTTCAGGTTGAACGGTGGCTACTGCAGTTGAATTTTCCTATTGGCTGTTTGCGCTACTTCGTGACGTAAGCGGTGACAGCTGACGTAAGCAGGTTCCAGCTCACCACGCCAGATTCATGTACATGTCGTCTTGCGACCGTTTGAGGAATAATAATAACATAGAGTCTGACAACAGCTGTCAATTAATCCCTCACTACGAGTCTCAGGTGCCCCCCCCGCACTCGGTTTGTTCCCTCTATCCCCGCCGGGGTCTGCCCACTTTTCCAGCATTTTCAAATATTTCTAGTGGGTGGAGTCAGACTCTGAGCAGGTGTTTAGTTACCCTTTAAGTATGCAAAAAACAAAAGACATATGGATTTGGACTTATCAGCCCTCAGCGACCGTTATGAAAGGTAGAAACAAGAATTTACTTTGGAATAACTTGTAAAATCGCATGAATGCTTAAAATTATGGCAGAAAGTTGATGTGATAAATTGAACATATTAGATTCAGTTTTGGGCTGTACAGTTAATCAAAATAAAATTTAAATCACCTTGACTGATTTATTAAACCCACAAAAAGTCTGCAGTTTACATTAGATAAATGTCTGTATAGTCTGCTTACACATGGTCCAAGCATGATACTGTGAACTCGTGTGCAGTGAACGTAATGTTTTGAGTTTGGTTTGTTAATAGTGCCCAGTGCATTTTTCTTATAATGTGTATTGATAATGCAAAATGCTACGAACTCTATTTAGTTTCACCTAATTTCAAACATTCATTTTTCTCCCCAATTTGGAATGCCCAATACCCAATGCACTCTAGGCCCTCGCCTCAATCCGGCTGGCAGAGGACGAATCTCAGTTGCCTCCGTGTCTGAGACCGACAATATGCGCACCTTATCATGTGGCTTGTTGAGTGTGTTACCGCAGACACATAGCGAGTGTGGAGGCTTCATGCTATTCTTCGCGGCATCCACACACAACTCACCACGCAACCCACCAAATGCGAGAACCACATTATAGCGACCACAAGGAGGTTACCCCATGTGACTCTACCCTCACTAGCAACCGGGCCAATTTGGTTGCTTAGGAGACATGGCTGGAGTCACTCAGCACGCCCTGGATTTGAACTTGCGACTCTAGGGGTGGCTGTCAGTGTCTTTACTCGCTGAGCTACCCAGGCCCCTATTCCAAACATACTTGTAATACCGTGACACTGGAGCACTTAAGAGGAGGGATGATATTTCCCCAGATCATGAATGTGGAGAATGTTAAAAACACTATACAAGATACACAAATGTCTTTTATATGTCTTCCGTCAAAATAAAGTCTTGAGGGTTTAATGTGTCCAGAGTGTGTAGTAATTAGGACAGATATATTACTGTTGTACTACAATAGCATTCAAATATTCAATAATAAATTTTCAATATTTAGTAATGTAATTAGAGTTTGCTTATGAAATCTGTTAAAAGTGATCAAGGTCGTCTCTGAATGTTTTGCATTAAATTGTTTAGAATTTGTGGGTAAATATAGATTTTTATTTGTATGTATTGATATGTTACCAATTTGAATATGATTACCACATACATTTATATTTAATATTGAATATTATTCTTACATTAACAAATTTAGTGGATAACTGTGTAGGAAAATATATATCTACTTAGTTTGTTTTCAGAATTTGCTTGCATTCCACAAATATTTAAGGAAATATAAATAATTGTTTTCTTTTTAAGAATCTTGCCTGCATTCTTCACCAATCTTTCCTACAGGTAAATGTATATATACTTAGTTTGTTTTGGAATTTGCTCATTTTCAATCCAATAATAATGTAGGGAAAAAAATATGCAAGCTAAATGCCAAATGAGCAGAATAGAAATCTGATCAAATTGCTCCACCATTACTCAAATTATATTAAAGAAACACCAGCACATTCAGCGAAAGTTTGGAGGTAATTGTACTTGTGTTATGTTGTTTGGCGTTGAAGTCCTTGATGTTCTTTGGCTTGGCTTGTGGAAATTTGTGTTTAGTTAGATGGTCTTTAAGTTCTGAAGAAGTTGGAGGGTCGATTATTTGAGCCACGACCCCATTTCCTGGCATCAGTCCGAATTTCTTGCTTTTTAATGCTTAGAGTAATTTCCCAGATTTAAAGGCCTCACTGCACACTTTCTTATTTTTTTTACTGATTCCAATACTAAGGTCCTACAACTGTCAGTGGAAAACATGCCTTGAAGGATTATATACTTGCAGATAAATGTTTTGCCGACAAGCAGTGGTACATGTTCTAAGGCCTTGTTTAATGTGTGCTCTAGCCTGGCTGAATACATTTAGAACTATCCCACACAGAATTTAGAGATGAGAATGCTTTGTGTCTCATTGAATCACTGAATGCTTGTTTTTTCCCCAACACCGTCTTCTTTAATCCTGTATTCAAATGGCTGATGAAAAATTTATACTCTAGAATTTGTGCTTTTATTTGAAGAGGAAAAAAAAACACGCAAATGCTTTCTTTCAAAATATAGCAAAATGTATTTGATATATCTTTTGATTATACACATAGGAAAGAATGGATAACCATAATATGTTTTCCCCCACCGTAAACCATGCCCTCATAGATACCCAGTGTTGCAGACTCTATCTATGTGTTAATGCAATGCTTTGGTTGTAATCATTTTAAGGTTTTCACTCTTATATCTGTTGATGTAAATTAACTCTTGAAACTTAAATTTTTATAGATGGGCTTGAAGTTACAATATATATATATATATATATATATATATATATATATATATATATATATATATATATATATATATATACATATATTTTGTATATATATATATATATATATATATATATATATACATATATTTTGTATATATATATATATATATATATATATATATATATATATACACACATTAGTATATATATATATATATATATATATATATATATATATAATTGCATTTTTGTCAACTAGAACTGATTAATGTTTAAAGCTTCAAGGTGCTGGAAAAAGGATTAGTATCTTGAAAGTGCTGGAAAAGTGCTTGAATTTTACTCCTAAAAGCTGTACAAACCCTGTACACAGCGAGAGGAAACACAGTTACTGCAGCGAGAACTCGAGAGAAATAAAAATCGTGAATGTGATAAAAATATAACAACAGCTGATTTCAATATGTATAGGTCCAGAACAAGAGCGTGCAGGCTTATTAATTATTAAGAAAAGTCTTATTAAGAAAAATAATCTTGGGAGAAACCTGCACTGTGGGGGCCAGTTCTCCTCTGTCTAAACAGCGTGAATACAATGCCAATATTCGTTTTTGTGGATAGTGCAAGTTATGGTTTAATTTAGCCAAGTAAGTGTTAAGTGCCAGTGTTTAAACAAAGATTTTGTATGGACTGTAAGATTAAGTTCACTTTGATGCGTTGTCCTTTGTTAGTTGGCTGATGAAGGTTTTTTTGTTTGGCAATTACTTGATAGTCTGTGTATTATTTTTAAGAGTGTAGTCCATCGTTAGACCAAGGTAATGCTGGCAAAGATCAGTGAGGTGCATTGCAGTTCAACCGGCAGTTAATTTCAGTGAGGTCCATCCTAAATTCAAAGTTATTTGTCAGTGGCTATGTCTTACAGTTGTAGTTGGCATTAGTTCATCCTCTTTAGTTGATTGTAGTAGACTGAAGTGATGTCTGGCTACGACCAGCTGCAGTTAGTCGTCATCACATCAGCAGTGGAGTCCTAAACCAAGCAGGAACAGAGCTGGATCTGGCAGGCTCTGGTAACCTCCGGATATGAATCGTGAGGTTGAGACAGGGAAACAAATATGATAATATTAGTGTGATGCCATTAAATTTATTGCAGTGTTATAGATTAATAGAGAAGTGTTTCCAGTTCCGGCAGCCCTAATTAAAGCAGCCTAAATATAAGTTGATGGATAAATTAGGTGTATACCTGGCTGAATATATGAGTCTTTAGTCTTGATTTAAACAGAGAGATTGCCCGTCCATGCCCTTGTCCTCGTCACAGTCAAATACTATCACTATTAAGACTATAAGCCAAATTACTTGAGTGGAGAGCGGCACCTTCCCTGGAGGGATGGTGTCCGTCTCGCTTTAGCAGGTCAGGTCTACCCCTATGCTATTGCTATTCTCTGGACACTACTCTGACATCCAGCCATTCAGTGATACTAATCTACTAAAACCTCATCACCATGACGAGCAGGGTGGGGACCAGAGCATATTACAGTGTCTTATTTTTGTTTTTGTTTAAGTGCACACACCTGTTTAACCCTCTGGGTTCGACGGTGGCGCTGGAGCGTCCTGCTGGATATTTTTGTCATTACAGCAGAAACAACTTAAAATACTCCATCATTTTTGGATATACAGATAAGTGTAAGACATCATTAGAGACTATAAAGGGTCTACTTTTATTTGTGTACACTCACAATAACAACAAAATCTTGTGCTTTTGTAAAATATGAAAATAAAAAGGGTGAGCTTTCAGCAGTCTATGTGTTCATGAGCATATTTCAGAAAAACGTCACAAAAATGAACTGAAACTCCACAAATACTTATCACACAAACAAGAAACATATGTCTAAAGAAAGCATAAAATGTCTACTTTTAAATAAAACAAATTTAAAACAAATATTCTCCTGCAATGCAATCTGTTTGAAACAAAGCTAATTATCTGTAATGTGATCACACCCACCAGCAGAGCACGCCATTCATACGCTAATGTACTGAGACGATCAAGGGAAATGTACACGCTCTCGACTATGAGGTTTAATGTAAACACAACACAACTCAACTTTTCTGCGTGTTTGCAATGATACACAGATGAGAAAACTCCAGGATATTATGGAAGAGTTAACATTTTCCTCAGAAGAAGAGCGGGACTCCGATGAACATTTGTATTTTGAAGAGAGACTTGATCCAGCCAAGGATACAATTTCAGACGAGTAAGTCATTTAGTTTTCATTAGTTGACATGCTATTATATATAAACATGTACATATTTTACTAATGGGACTGTTTCCAGACTTGCCAGCCAGGATTCAGCGTATTGACGTTTGAAATATGACTCATAATAAGCAAGTTTTAGTTACATTTAAATGCTGTTTCAGCTAAAGCATGTATTTCAATTGTATGCTGTATAATATAAATATGATATATAATGTGATATACAATTATATGAATGTTTAGATTATATTTGAAATAGCTTTTATGCTGCCTCATTATCATCAACAAAGCTTGTGCTTGCAAAAATCTGTTCAGGTGTAAATGAGTAAAATGCACTTTAAATATGCCCATATTAGAAAATCAGAGACCACCAGAAGACTGCAGAAATGATGCTGAAATTTCAGCTTTGATCACAAATTGCATTTTACAATATATTCAAATAGAAAACCGTTCTTTTAAATTGTAAAAAGAGTTCAGAATATCAATGTTGTTTCTGTATTTTGGATCAAATAAATCCAGTCTTGGTGAGCAGAAAATACTTCTTTTAACGGTAGTGTAGGTCTAAAATTAAGTAAAGTCTTTATGTAAAGAAAATATATTACGTCTTTTAACTTAAAACTTGATTTGGATCATTAAGTCTCCTCACATTCATTTTGTATTCCTCATTGATAGGCCCAGGGGAGGGTCTTTGTCTCTCATGTGTGAATTACAATGAATATTCATGATCATTCACGCCTCCTCGCATATTACCTTTCAACACTAAAATTGTCTTACAAAAGTTAAATTACTATATTGTTTTGTATGAATGAGTGATCAGGATGGTTTTCACATCATTTTGTAGCAAAAACTCTAGGCTACAAGATCCAGTTCTCAAAAGTCTTGTGGACAAATGTTTAGTATGTGTTATATGGCCTTATTTCAGTGACTTAAAATGTTATTTTTTTTCAAAAACTGTGCATAAACGTTATTTTCTCAAAAATACAAACCTGTACATACATGTTGCTCACATATTATTGTAGCCCAGTTTGTGCTGAATACAGTGTTATCAGACTTTAGCCATTCATATGTTTTTAAGCAACTGAAAAAAGCACAAATGTCAAGGCATGTCAAAACTTCTCCAGGGCCCAAAATACCCTCAGACCCCGGAGGGTTAACATTATCTGTAGTGATCTCTGACTGGCGAAGCCGGACATCGTTAGTTCCAACATAAATAACAATTTTAGAAAATCTACGTTTAGCAATAGCACTTGTAAATTTAATCTTATTTCAGACACCCAAGCCCCTGAAATGTATTTATCAATAATGGCTTAAGTCTCTATTTCCACGTTCCTTACAATATAATCTCCTAGAGGGCTCTTTCAACATTATTCTCAGTGGGTGCATGACTGAGTGGGGAGAATCTATTGGAAACCCAATAACATGAGCAGATGCCATGGCTTACCACAATTGTTTGTTGTTGTTGTTATGGTTCTTCTTGAGTGGCAAGGGTTTGATATCGATGTTAATCTTTCACGCAATTGTTTGCTGTTGTGTTCTGGGAGGAATATCACCTCGTGGCCATCAAAATAAAATCCTGAATTTAGCGTAAACACTGTTTATAAGCAAGTAACAGGATCAGACAGTTTAAGATATTAACTTTATGAGCATGAAGTACAACACACTTCTTTTTGAATACAAACAAGACTTTATTAAACTATTCTAAACCTAATACATAAAGTATTCTAGCGCACGCCCACACAAACATACGAAGTGAACAGTAAAGAAAGCAAGTTTTGGAATACTGGAAATGTAGAATATTGAGTTATGGCAATGTATGAAATTTAGCAAACCATGACAGAACGAACCATCAATCTGTCCGTTTCACCTTCATATTAGCCTGCAATAGCGTTATCGATTTATATCTAATATTCCAGTTTAGCGGGACATGGAAATACTGTACTTGGTTACTCGGTCAGTTGATGAGTTGTCAGAGAAGCCAATCAGGAATAATAAGTCAAGAGATGAATGAGCTGGGATTCATTCATAGGCAGGTTGCTGCGTTGGGTTCAAGGGCCGAAGGAAGTTGTGGCAAAGTAAACTACATTCAAGAAAGACTTTGCAGAAAACAAAGACTGGATTATAATGCTAACAGCTCAAAAAGAAAACGTAGACTCAGCATAGACTTTGTGTTCAGTGTAAATTCGGTACTCAGCATAGACTTTTTGTTCAGCATAGATTCTTATAAGGCGTGGACTCGGTTTCATCATGGTTCGTTCATTGTCATGAGGTTTTAACCTTTCTGACTAGGCACAACCCAGAAGATTTGAAGTTATAGGATTTTACCAAACATCACCATTCTGGAAATTAACTATGGACTTCCTAGATACCAAATATGAGGGTAATAAAATAATAATTGCAATGGTCATGTCAAGGGTTTTTTATTGTTGTTCATCCATATACAGTTAGTACAGTACACTGTGAAACGAGACAACTTTACTCCATGACCATGGTGCTACATAAATCAACATAGGACAAACACAGAACCACATGAGACTACACAGACTAAATAGCATTTATACATTAAGTGCATGTGCAAAAAGTACTGGACAGTACAATAAATTTGTAAAAGGAACAGGGCAATAGGCACAGTAAGAGACAGTGCAGGGCCGACCAGTACACATTTGTAATTGAGTAGTGCAAAAAGATGACACTTTCTAAAATGCTAAATGTAAACATAACATACTATGAAATAGTGTTTTTGGTCATAGCAGATATTGAGGTAGCAGCCAGGTATAAAGTGACAATGAAGTAAAGTGCAACTCTGGACATGTGCAAAAGTTGGATGGAGCTGCTCAGGATGCTCTCAATAGTCCCTCTATAGAATATAGTGAAAATGGGAGGTGGGAGATGTGCTTTTCTCAGCCTTCTAAGAAAGTTGAGATGCTGGGCTTTCTTGGTAATAGAGCTGGTGTTGAGGGACCAGGTGAGGTTTTCCGCCAGGTGAACACCAAGGAATTTGGTGTTCTTGACGTTCTCCACAGAGGAGCCGTCGATGTTCAGCGGAGAGTGGTCACTCTGTGCTCTCCTAAATTCAACAACCATCTCTTTTGTTTTGTCCACATTCAGAGAGAGGTTGTTGGCTCTACACCAGTCCGTTAGTCGCTGCACCTCCTCTTTGTATGCCGACTCATCGTTCTTGCCGATGAGACCCACCACGGTCATGTCATCGGCGAACTTGATGATGTGGTTCGAGCTGTGCATTGCTGCACAGTCATGAGTCAGCAGAGTGAACAGCAGTGGACTGAGCACACATCCCTGGGGGGCCCCAGTGCTCAGTGTGGTGGTGGTGGAGATGCTGTTCCTGATCTGGACTGAGGTCTCCCAGTCAGGAAGTCCAGGATCAAGTTGCAGAGGGAGGTGCCCAGGCCCAGCAGGTTCAGCTTTCCAATCAGGTGCTGAGGAATGATTGTGTTGATTGCTGAACTGAGTCTATGAACAGTATTCGAACGTGTGAGTCCTTTTTATCTAGGTGGGGGCCAGATGGAGGGTGGTGGCGATGGCGTCGTCTGTTGAACAATTGGGACGATACGCAAACTGCATTGGGTCTAGTGAGAGTGGAAGCTGGGTCTTAATTTGCCTCATGATGAGCCTATCTAAGTGCTTCATGGTGATGGGTGTGAGTGCGACGGGATGGTAGTCATTGAGGCAGGACCCTGAAGACTTCTTTGGTATGGGGATAATTGTGGTATGGGGATAATTGTGGTGGTCTTGAAGCACGTTGGAACGATGACGCTGCTCAGAGAGATGTTGAAGATGTCGGTAAGAACATCTGCCAGCTGGTCTGCACATCCTCTGAGCACTCTAGTATGTAATGTAATAACATTCATGAGAAGCGATTAAAAGAGTAATAAGAATAAATCATATGGTTAAAGGATAACATTACATGAGGTAGTCTGACAATATTTAAGGTAGATATACATATGAAAAATACAAGAACAATGTTAATTCCATGTGTTTAAGAGGGTAAAATGTTGGTAAACCAGATCTCTCTCTCTGTCTCTTTCTCTCTCGAGTGCAAGAAAGAGGGGGGAGGACCTCTTCCTAATTTTTTCCTAGACTGAGAGCTCCCTAATAGGATACCAGATTAAAAGTTATAATGGTTAATCCTTTAATTTATATCATGGTGATGCTTGAATTCTGTTATTGTAGATTATATAGTCAGACTAAGGCAGGTGTATAAAATGATCTTGTACGTTTGGTCCCACATGCATAGAGAGTAGGGCTGTGTGGAAAAGTGTTTTAGCAGAACGGCTAAGCCATTTGGCACAACCATTATCTCAAATCAACAACCTGAAGGAACAACAGTCTCTCAACAGGGGACTCCCCTAGGGTAGTACAATCTTTCTCACAGTTCTTTTGTTTAGTGAAGGGTCACAGGATGCAGCTGAGAGAGACTTTTGGCACCAAATCTTTAGATTCATAGTTGTATTGCCTGGAAGTGCCCTAAGGACATTCTTCCAGAAGGTTCACTTATTGCTTTGTTTGTCCTTGGGAATGTTTCGCTGCCTGCTGCACTTAAAGTTCTACAACAATAATCTAGTATTGAGGTCATGAATGCATTAATTAGTTGTTCAGCATCAGCAACAGAGAGGATATTTCGTGATTTAGCAATATTTCTGTGGAAGAATGCTGTTCTACAAACATTGGAAATTTGATTTTCAAAGGACAGATTGGTATCAAATATAACACAAGTTCTTCACTGTAGAGGACAACGTAATGGTACATCCATCGTGATTCAAATGGTAGTTTAGAGGCTTATTCTTAGAGGTTTTTGGACCAATGCTTCGTACCTCTGATTTGTTAGAATTAGAGGCTTATTTTTAGAGGTTTTTGGATCAATGCTTCGTACCTCTGATTTGTCAGAATTGAGTAGAAGGAAATTTCTGGCCATCAAATCATTGATTTCATTGATACCCTGCTAATTTGGAGAATTGTGAATTTCCGGTTTCAAAGAAACAAAGTTGGGTATTGTCGGCAAAACAATGGAAACCTATTCCAAGATTCCTGATAATATCTCCCAGGGGAAGCATACAGTATATAAGGAGAAAAGCAGAAGCCCTAAAACTGATCCCTGTGGCACTCCATTCTTAACTTTTGTTTGATTTGACAATTCCTCGTTTACACAGACAAAGTGGTAGCAGTCTGCTAAATAGAACCTAAACATGCTAATTAAATCCACAAATGCCATCATAATTCTCAAGCATATCCAAGAGAATGTTGTGATATATGGTGTCGAAGGCAGCACTAAGATCTACAATAAAAGCACTAGAAGAGAAATGCATCCACGATCAGATGATAAGAACAAGTCATAAGTGCAGTTTCTGTACTGTAATGGGTCCTAAATCCTGACTGAAATAGTTATATACACACAATTTATCTGTAGAAATTAGTATAGTTGGAAGGACACTACCTTTTCTAGTATTTTGGGAGAATAAATGGTATAAATAGTATAAATGGGAGATTTGAAATCGGTTTATAATTAGCCTGTTCTCAAGGATCAAGCTGTGGCTTCTTAAACTTTTCATGAGTAGTGTCTAAATTCCCCTGCAGTGCCCCTAAGAGTGAGTTATTTCTGCACGTGACACTGCACAGGCGGTAGAGGGGGCAGAGTGTAGATGAGTGTTTTTTTATTATTAGATTTGCTGTCATTTAAAAAAAAATAAAATTATACTGTAGTGAGCAAGTGGGCTATGTGTGCTGTGCAGTATTTATTTTATTTATATATAGTTTTACTAAAATTAATTATATAATATCAACTGTCCGGCTTGCCACTGTGTGACATCTCAGACATTGTGTTTGTGTTTGCGTGTGTGCTTGTGTGTGTGTGTGTGTGTGTGTGTGTGTGTGTGTATGTGTGAGACAAGCAATAATGTAAACAGTCGTGGCTGCCTGATAATCACCTCCGCATGTGTTCACTGTGAGTTTGAGTTTTAAACTGTTATCGTGTTGCTTTTGTGATCTATTACTAATAAGCAGACATGGCTGTGTGCATGGGAAGATCACATTTATGTGTGATGGCTGTGCATATTATGGCTGCCCCCTGATAGTTGACTAACCATTAGTTGATGAGAGGAGTCTTGTTCAACCAAGTTTTGATTGGTCGGTTGGTTGGGAAAATACTCTGTTACTCTGAAATACTCTGAAATTACCGCTGGTTGGATGCTATGTGGTACTATGGGATAATTTTCGTTAAGCAGGGTTAGGGTTAAGCCTACACAATAAAACAAAACACCTTGATTTCAAACTTTGAATGTTATTGTTTATTTATTTAAAAAAGTTCAAATTAAACTGGAAAAAAATAAGTGTGTCTTATTCAACTTATTGAAAGATGGCTTTACAAGAGTTGTCAATATCTCTCAGGCACAGAAGCTTCATCTGTGCATTCTTTAACCGTTGGGTAATTAGTTATCCAGGAAAATATATCATGTGTGTGAAATAAATTAATTTTGTTCCCTCCTTCACTATATATATATATATATATCCAATTACATTGGAAACCCCGGGGCTGAGGGATCAGTGAATATTCTTGCTTAAGTGATTTTGCATTGAAAATTATATAATTTATTTAAAAAACAAAAACTTATATCAAATACAGTTCTAAATTCAAATTGCACTCCAAATGAAATGAAAAAGCAAATAAATAAATAATAAAGTGATAAAATAACCACATTTCCATTTACCGTCAGGCAAGAATCCATCTAAACATGCAGGCAGAAAATTACTTGCACAACTGAAAACATAAAAACAATTATAAATGTAAAAATAATAATTATAATGATGATGATAATAATAACTGAAATATAAATCATGGTTCGAGGTGAACGTGTTTTTGTATTATTTTATATAGTTTGTATTATTTTACAGGCTGCAGAGTTGCATTCACTGAACTGCTCTGTGGAAAAAAAAGTGAACTGAACTCAAAGCACCTCCTGAGTTGAGATGTCTGAGGTCATTTGAAAAATTGGAATGCAAAAACAAAGAGTGAGATCCTTAGATGCGTGTGTTCCTCAAGAATGCACGCCCCTGTATCAGTGAGTCATATATGCGCATTAGGGGTGGGAATCTCTAGACACCTCACGATTCGATTCGATTACGAGTCAGACAGCTGCGATTCGATGATAAAACGATTATCGATGCATCTTGATGCATCTTTTTTTCAATACAGAATTTTTTTCTCACTGACTGCTTTGTACTTTTAAAAGCAAAATATTTGTAATGATCCATAATGAATTTACTTCCAATAACTTTTATTAATACAACAAATGGAAGCAATGTGGCAAGTCAAATCAGTCAAAAAAAATTAGCATTTTGCAGAGCCAATAATCATACAAATCTTTCTGTACTAGCAGCTCTCATACAAAAATTATGCTTGTGGCATATTCTGAATAACTTGTAAATTGCACTTAAACTAAATAAATAATATGAATTGCACTTATACAATGATAAATAAGAGTCTTAAGCTTCTGACTTTAAACTAAATCCTGAACATAAGAGTCCCTCAGATAAAAAAAACAAAAACATTTTTCTTTATACCACAATAAAAAGCAGAGGGGAGTCAAAATGTTGACTACCTTTTTATAAATGGCTGACACACTAAGTGGAGGGCAGTAATACAGTAAACTCTGTAGAACTTAGTAAGACTCTGGGTTTACTTCCAGGTATGAAATAAGTGACGGTGCAAATGTGTTTAGCTAGTGATGTGAAAGATCTTCTGTAAGAACAGGAGCTGGTCAACATGTTCAGATGCAAACGTGCTCCGCTGTGCAGTGACTATATCTCCTGCTGTAGAAAAAACTCTTTCTGCAGAGACACTAGGGAATACATAAGAATAATACATAAGCGTGGGGATCGCCGTGTCAGTGTAGTATTTACGAGATGGGATGTTGTATCTCGGCTCCAACGTGCGCAACATACCCCAAAAGCCCTGGTTTTCAACAACCGAGAAAGGACGCAAATCCTTGGCAATAAATATTGCAATCTAATTTGTAATTCTCTTAGCCTTTTCGGAGCTGGTTGGAAGCTTTGACATCGCTTGCTCGATTGTCGTCTGGTTCGCAGCTACAACCGGCAGTTTATTTTCTTCCTCCAGTTGGAAACTTGTAGCCTAATATGGTTTTTCATGTTTGTCGTGTTTCCAAAATATTTTATTTTAGTTTGACACAACTTGCGTACAATGTGGCTCTTGTCTAACTCACGTTTACCTTCGTCTTCATAGAATCCAAAGTGCTTCCATACACTTGCTTTTAATCCCGAGGGTGCTTGTCGAATTTCCTACTGAGCCATCTGTGACTTGTGTTAAGCGCATACCAAAAGACTGTCCCGGCGCTGTAGTTGCACACTTACGAGGTGCGTCTTTTGCGTTCCATCAACATTACGTTAGCAAGAAACATTCATAAAATCGATGCTTAACGTTTGTGAATCGATTCAGAATCGTGCAAGTCCGCATCGTGATGCATCTAAGAATCGATTTTTCCCGCCATCCCTAATGCGCATAGATGGCTTTTCTGTAATCTGTACTTAATAATATAATAAAGTTTTTCTTCAAGTGTGTGTCTTTGGTTCTACAGGCAAATTATTTGTAATATTAATTTGATAATAATAATAGTCTACATAAAATAAACATATTACATGTTTGAAAAGACTCTTTGAATGGCTGTTTGTGTGACAAATGACAACCGCTAATTATGTAAACAATGGCAGCACGCATCAGAGGAAGGTAACATTTGATGTATTGACTGTGCATATATGAGCTGTAAACGTTGATCTTGGCACTTTGGTGATGAGTTGAATGTATGTGTATAAAATAAACATATCGTGTGCTTCGAAAGACTACATGGGTAACTGTTTGAGAGAATATAAATTACAGACACTTGACCAGAGCAGCCTGTGTTGGCTTGAAAGCCAATTTGAATCTGGCAGCTCGTAATATAACTGGCTGTTGCAGAAATACTTACTGTATGTGTGACACTACTCCACGTGGCCCAGTTATTAACTGTCACATATGTGTGATGGTACGTATGAAATCGTTAATAAGTGTATTGAAAACTGCCATTTTAATGTTCCTTGGGACTTCTCCTAAGGATAGGGAGAAGTTAATAATATTTAGAAGTGGTTCTGAGATTACAGGGATCACCTCTTTTAAGAGCTTAGTTAGTATTGGATACAACATTTTTGTTGTTGCTTTTGATGTTTCGATACGTTTTGTTAGCTCTTCATGACCTGGTGTGTATGCAACATCATTCAAAATCAAATAGTTTCAGTTATAGATAAGTTGAGGCGAACGGAAGGAGTAATTTTACAGTGGCATCAGACAACTGAGGATATTTCGTCATCACAGTCAACCAAAATGAGGGCAGAGTGCAAGAGCTATAGAGGTGTCGCAATCTGGTGATGCTCTTTAATTAGACTAACTGATCCTCCATTTTGATTGTAAGGTCTTTGCCTGGGCAACTGAAGGGGTCTCTGACCCAAACAAATGAACTGAAATCCTAACTGAAATAATTGCTGTTGTTGTTTCAGTCCATCAACATGGTAATATATTGTGTCTATCAAAGGAGAGATATTTATCCTAGTCTCTTGCACACAGGCAACAAAGTTGGGAAACATCAACATTTTTATTAATCAGCTTAACATGCCAAAGAGCCTGTTTGCCAAAAAATGTACTGACTTTGTCTGAAAGAAGCAAGATGTTCGCATCTCTCCCTTGCATTGATGTGTTCAAAAGATTCAACCTATCGAAAATGTCTACTCGTCTGCACTAACTGGCAACACGTTTTTTCCACTTCATTAATGCAGAGGTTAACATCATGGAGACAGAAGGTAATTGTGAATGACCTTTATACATATTTTCTAAAGGAGATGAAGCATATTGATGTTACATGTTCTAATTATGTTTACAGTCACATTAGGCACATGTATATTTTTTCTGTACTTCAGTACTATTTTAAGTCAATATAAAATTCAACCTTGAAAAAAATGTGCACCCCCTTTTGGGAACCACTGTGTTACCCAGAACAAAATCTGCCCCAGAGCAGGTTAGTCATGGAGTTTCAATGATGATTAACACCGGGGGGCCTGGAGAGCACAGCGAGTAAAGACACTGACTACCACCCCTGGAGTCTCGTGTTCGAATCCAGGGCATGCTGAGTGACTCCAGCCGGGTCTCCCAAGCAATACAATTTGCCCGGTTGCTAAGTGAGGGTAGAGTCACATGGGGTAACCTCCTCATGGTCGCTATAATTTGTGGTTCTCGCTCTCTGTATGTGGCATGTGGTGAGTTGTGTGTGGATGCCATGGAGAATAGCCTCCACACGCGCTAGGTCTTCGCAGTAATGCGCTCAACAAGCCATGAGATCAGATGCGAGGATTGAAGTCTCAGATGCGGAGGCAACTGAGATTTGTCCCCTGCCACCCGGATTAAGTCAATATGCCACCACGAGGACTTGGGCATTCCAAATTAGGGAGAAAAGGGGAGAAAAAAATGTATGATGAACACAGGTAAAAACTGACTTGATACCTTCATGGCATCAAAAATGCAGGGTTGGCTCTGAACTAAATTTACCAGGCTAAAATAAAACTTTCCTGGCTAGTCACCTAAACCTACACTGACTGCATATCATTCAGCGTATTCAGTATAAGATCCTCATTCTCTCTTGTAAAGCTCTTAATAATCTTGTGCCTCAATATCTAGCTGAGCTACTCCAGGTATATTCCCCACTACATTCTGTAAGGTCGTCTGATGCTAGATTTTTGGCTGTTGCAAAATTTAGACTAGCTTCAATGTGTGCTAGGTCTTTTAGTGTGGCTCCCCCTAATCTTTGGAATTCATTCCCTCCAAATCTAAGGGCAGCACCCTCTCTGTCTGATTTTAAAAAAAATTAAAAAAAATGCTCAAAACATATATACATATTTTCATGCTATTTTCAAGATTAATTTCACTTTCAAAATTATTATAATTTTTTTATATAATGTTTCTTGTGCTCTGTATTCTTGTGCTCTGTTTTTGTGTTGTTTGATATATCTGTTAACCAACTTTGGATTTTTGAAAGGTGCTATATAAATAAAACATTATTATTATTATTATTTTTTAACAAAATCATAATAATCTAGTATTCTGGTAAAATCTGGTATTTAAAAAAAAAGTTCTCGAATCTCAACCCCACATTTAAATTTTTTTCTTCCCAATTATCATTTTTAAAGGATTAAAGAACTTTTCATAACTTTTGAGTAACGTTTCCTCCCCCCTTTTTTGTCAGCCCTTCTCTGATGGTCCTGACTGTTCACCACTTAGCAAGCATGTTGTAGTTGTCTTAACCTTGAAAAGAGAATACCTGCCAAAAATTGCACTTCAGACTTTCTCTCTCTCTCTGCTGCATTGCACCAGAACCTTTGACTATTCATTCCCAATAGCCATTTTAGTCTTCATTACAGAGCCTCAAAAAAGAGATCTTGACGAGTGGTCATTTTAGCACTTGAGGGTGAGAAACTCTATCTGTGATTGATTCTCCTGTCGTGCCATTTGAAGCTACACAGTTGTACCATTTTAGATACACTGGTATAAATCAGTCTGGTCTGCAGAGGAACTGTTAAAGCTTGTGACCCAAAACCCAGAGTCTCGGCTACTCAGAGAGAGATGAAGTGAATGTTAATCTGTCTGAATCACTCATGTCTGAAATTACTGTCCCTTGTCTTGTGAAACTTTGTGATTTCATGAAAAAACTCAGTCTGCCATGCACTTACATCTGAAGTGGTCATGCACCAGGGACACAAGAAAGGCAGTGCCTCCTCAAAAACTTTGGATAAGAATAAATGATAAAATACGAGATTTTGGGAAAAAAACAAATCTGAAGTAACACTTGTGATGTGAGGGAACGGAGAAATATAGGTGAAAAGTCATGTAAGAGGAGCAATGGTCCATAAATCAACCTGAATGGATCAACCTGGTGGAAATTGAGAGTATTGATAACATAAACAACTCATCTCCACTTTTAGTCACGTCTGATTCTAAATGAACTTGAAATGATGATCTGTGAGTGAGTCAGTTTCACTTACAGTTGAAGTCAGAACTCATTAAAAAAAATGTTTTCAATCCACAGATTTAATATTAGCAATCTATAGATTTGGCAAGTAATTTAGGTCATCTACTTTAAAGTAATTTTTTCAACAATTGTTTACAGACGGATTGTTTCATTTTTAATTGACTATATCACAATTCCAGTGGGTCAGAAATGTACATACACTAAGTTAACTGCCTTTAAGCAGCTTGGAAAATTCCAGAAAATTATGTCAAGACTTTAGACAATTAGCCAATTAGCTTCTGATTGGAGGTGTACTGAATTGATGGTATATAATTTAGTACGTGTATTTTAACGCCTACATTCAAACTCTGTGCCTCTTTGGGAAAATCAAATAAATCAGCGAAGACCTCAGAAAAAAAATTGTGTACCTTCACAAGTCTGGTTCATCCTTGGGAGCAATTTCCAAATGCACGAAGGTATCATGTTCATCTGTACAAACAATAGTACGCAAGTATAAACACCATGGGACCACGCAGCCATCGTACCGCTCAGGAATGAGACACATTCTGTCTCCTAGAGATGAACGTAGTTTAGTGCGAAAAGTGCAAATCAATCCCAGAACAAAAGCAAAGGACCTGGTGAAGATGCTGGAGGAAACGGGTGGACAAGTATCTATATACACAGTAAAACAAGTCCTATATCGACATAACCTGAAAGGCTGCTCAGCAAGAAAGAAGCCAGTGCTCCAAAACCGAAATAAAAAAGCCAGACTACAGTTGCAAGTGCACATGGGGACACATATCTTTCCTCTGGTCTGATGAAACAAAATGGAACTTTTTGGTTATAATGACCATCGTTATAAAGGAAAAAGGGTGAGGCTTGCAAGTTAAAGAACACCCATCCCAACCATGTGTGTTTTGCTGCAGGAGGGACTGGTGCACTTCACAAAATAGATGACATCACGAGGAAGGAAAATGCTGTGGATATATTCAAGCTACATCTCAAGACATCAGCCAGGAAGTTAAAGCTTGGTCGCAAATGAGTTCAAAATGGACAATGACCCCAAGCATACCTCCAAAGTTGTGGCAAACTGGCTTAAGCACAAAAAAGTCAAGGTATTGGAGTGTCCATCACAAAGCCGTGACCTCAGTCTGATGAAAATGTGTGGGCAGATTTGAAAAAACATCTCCAAGCAAGGAGGCCTAGAAACCTGACACAGTTACACCAGTTCTGTCTGAAGGTGTGGGCCAAAATTGTGAAAGCTTGTGGAATGCTCCCCAAACGCTTGACTCAAGTTAAACAATTTAAAGGCATTGCTACCAAATACTAACAAATTGTATGTAAACTTCTGACCCACTGGGAATGTGATGATATGCTTGTTGATGTATTATTGTTATTACAGGACAATTTATCATCATTAAACAGAGTTGAGTAATTTTGCTCAAGTTTTGCATCACTGCCAGTAAAAACTGTAGAAAAGGATATGAATACACACATAAATAGGGGTCCAACAATCTAAAGTATCACTGCAAAGTTGAGAGAAGTAGATATTGATAAATCATTGTATCTGTGCAGCTCTGCACTCACACCAACACATTTAAGAAAGAAAAAAAACAGTTTAGCCTCTGCACTCGACATTCACTGTCACACTGCTTCAGTGCTCTGGCCATCAAAATCTCAACTCAACTCTTCACTTTCAGTCAAACTGCCTCATTTACAGTCTTATCTTTCAGCTCTGCTGCTCCAAACTTACTGCTACATGAGTGATTTGTATAGACTGAGCAGACTGTGTAATGGACAGTGACATTAGCTGGGTTTCCATCATTGTTGATGTGCATATTTGGATAACACATAAAAAATACTAGATTGAGATTTTGTCTGCGTGCCCCAAACCGCAAATAATTCATTTCATTTAAGAGCCACAGTGGCTTTTGTGCCAATATCCCCAAATGGGACTATTCTGTTCTCTTAAACACATGGTATCGAAACACTGCTTTATTTGCAAATTGTTTTTGTGAGATTCCATTATTTTTTTAAATGTATCAGGACATGCTGTAAAGTCGCAAAAATCTGTGAAAGCCAAAACTGTACATTTTGTGTATTTCTGCTGCTTTTGTTAACTTTTAGTTTATTACTGTTTAGCAGTGGCGGCCTGTGCATTTTAAGTCTAGGCCTTCAGTGTGATTCATGCTATTAAGAAAACACCATTTCACACTGATTAAGACACCTTATGGACATCATACATTACGTTGCAGCCAACTAATAATACCAATTGTCATTTTGAAAACCCATCAATGAACAAATGCTGTCTGAATGCTCAAGGTAGACTAATCGTAACTGCGGCATGATTGTTTTGTTAAATATATTATTAAATAAAGAGTTAGATACGTCTTTTGGACGGACATTCAAAAATCATAATTTTTCATATGAATCTACCAAGGAGGTCTATTACACTTGGAAAAAGCTATCTGATAATATTTGCTTGCAATACATTTCACTGAAGGCTCTAGACATCCTATGAAAACTCTTGATGTTGCTATAACAATGCAAAAAACACTTACTAATTTAAATGAAGTGAAAATCTGCCCTCCATTCCTGTTTAATAAATTAAACGACCATACGGTCATGCAGAATGTCTCAGGTTTCTAAATACATAAGGATCTCTTTCTCTGTGGCAATAACGCCAGCCGTCTTTGTCTTGATCTTGCCTCTCGCGCTCTTCACTTTCGAATTACGTACAGTACTTAATGTGTGATTGCTGGACTACACCTACCAAGAACAAATCATGATGAACTTGACAATCTGTTATTATGTGTCTTTTCATTTGCACTATTGAGCTGTTCAGTGGAAATTCTGAAGGCCTAACGGGGTGGAGCTCAGACTCTCGTGCTGCTTCGGCTAACAAACTCGGCTTCAGCAATCACTTCGTTTGTAAGCGTTGAGGAATTCGTTTGTAGATGAATTAATTGTGAAGCAATTAAAAATGCATAGGTAAAAAGGTGAATGAGAATGACAGGATGAAAAAAACATTTATTTATTAGGCATGTTAGGCCAGCAGAGGAAGGCTTTGCTGACCCTGAGAATTTACCTCTGCTGTATTCACCTTATTCAGCCCTGCCCCTTTTCCATGCTTCACTCTTCCGAATTTTGTCATCTAACTTCTGGTTTGTATTGAAGCTACTGAGAAGAGTCAATAAAAATGGATCACGCGTGAGAGCATAGACAGTATTTTTTAGTTGATGATGTGAGTCTGCAGCACCCTTTACTATGTGATAATGCTCATTAGGTGTTTTTTTTTTTTATTTATTTTTTACTGTAAATGCTCGTTTTTACCACACCCGCAGAGGTAAATTGGACCTGGCAGATCACATTCGGACAGCTATGATACACTGCTCTATTTCGTAATACAAGCATTTAATTGTTAGACTGCTTAATTTTTAGATTTCGACTTGTTAATAATTTATGTAAAAATGTTTGGTTGATATGACATTTCCAACAGTGACTGCTCATATTATTACACATGCAAGTTCAACATTAAAGAGAATTTCAAATGCACTTTTTAAAATTATTTTGGCACCCTTCATTTTCAGAGGCTTAAATGTGATTAAAGTGGTTGTAATCGGAATATAAAAGAAAACATACTCTTTCCCGCGTGTGTGTGTGGGGGTGGATAAATATAGCAGCACCCCTCCTCCGTCCTGGTTTAACGCTCAAACAATCTACTCACACTAACCATAATGTGATGGGTGAATGACATGAGATGATGGGCATACGTGTCGGACAGAGACATTTGTAATGACTGTGTTGTCTCTTGAAGTTTCATGAGCACAAAAGGCACATCAGTACATCCACAGCTTGAAGGTAGGATCGTGTGTATTCATGAATGAAGTACTCTTGTTTTAAAATCTCCCGGTCTGCTTCCAGTTGTTATGACATCCCCTGAACACATTAAAACACTCATGATAGCTTTTGACAACTCTATAACCTGTAAATCCACTTTACTAGCAAATTACACTTTGACATCAACACCACATCAACCATATTGAACCGCTAGAACGGAAGTTCAGAGACAACATTTTCAAGATGGTTGTGTGCTAGTTTCTCTGGCGCATAAGGTGAATAGCCTGTCCATGGTTACCAAGCAACATAGGATATTGCTGCATTACAGACTTTTACTTGCAAAGGTGCATGTTTTGCAGATAATTTGATTTTTAGGGTATTAAATTGGTAAAAAAAAAAACAAATGAAACAATATGTGGCTCCATAGTGCCAGTACTATACAGTTGTGATGACTGTTTTTTGACAGTGCCTTAGCCATCAAAATTTAAGAAGTAGGTATGACATTAAGCGATGGTCAAAGTTAGTTATGTTGAGCTAAATTGAACCTAAACTCATTTTTACTCCAAATTAAAATGTTCGTTCTCCATCTGGATCGCTTGTATCTGTCGTTTTTTTTTGTTGTTGTTGTTTTTTACATGGAACCAGAAAACAGACCAGCGGCAATCCGAAATATCATGGCGCCACCCAGAGGTTGGTCAGGAAAGCTGTGTATCAAGAATAGAGTCTGTACAATTAATTGATGAATTGATGGAGGTGATGAACGATTGATTCATTTTAATAGACATGTAAAAATACAAAAAACTACAACAACTAAACTGTAAAATGAACACTGATTATGGACATGCAGAGAAATACTGTATAAAGTAGAAGTATTATTTCCCTCATTCTGTCTCACAAACACACATAAAGACGTCATACGCACTCACTCACAAACACACTCTCACTTCTCATTACAAGCAAATAACAACAGCTAAAATTAATCTCACAGAATATTTGCCACATAAAGAGACAATGTAATTAAAATTTTATGACTGCTGTCTAAAATTTTTCAAGCTGCCCTGGTGTCATTACATTAGGAACAGACACAAGCAGCATTTTTCCTGGAAAATGACATGATATGAAACATTATTAGTAAATCAAATGATGTATTCATTAAATATTTTTGTGGACAGCAGTGGTTATGGCCAGTTAGTTGGCATCATGAAAAATGATTCCTTATCGATCATCATAGTTTGCAGTGTTTTTTTCTTTATATGTATATATATATATATATATATATATATATATATATATATATATATATATATATATATATATATATATATATATATATATATATATATATATATATATATATATATATATATATATTTGTATACAGTGTTGGGTGAAATCTAAATGCAAAGTAATCGGTATTGTATTCAAATACATTTTTGTACAAAAAGTAGTGGATCACATTACATTTTAAATTCTGTAATCTTATTAGATTACATTTACTGACTTTCCATTAAATATATTACTTTCAAGTACATTACTTGACATTTAAAAAAATGTATTTATGTTGAATACATGTAAAACAAGAAGGGAGAAACACATGGGGCTGAGTGTATGACTATGAACAAGGATGAAATATAGACAGTATTTTGAATTCGTTTTTAAAGAAGTAATTTGTAATAGAATACTTATTGAGATAACTTACCCAATGCTCTTTGTTTAGCTCTTGGTTCATAAGACTGAATATTTCGTATTTGTATCATATTTTGTAATATGTCATGTGCATTTGTAGACCTGATACTAAAGAGTAAAAACCAAGATCTTAGCTTCTATAATTGTCTCTTGGTCATTCTCTTAAAATCTCCTTACATCTACACACACACACACACACACACACACACAATTCATGCCCAGGAAAATTGGTTTGCAATTTGTTGTAACCTTTCTTAGTCAAAGTGCCTTTTTTCTGACGATCAGACGTGTGTGTGTGTGTGTGTGTGTGTGTGTGTGTGTGTGTGTGTGTGTGTGTGTGTGTGTGTGTGTGTGTGTGTGTGTGTGTGTGTGTGTGTGTGTGTGTGGTGTTTTCACCCCTTAGGTACAAGCAATGGCTCTGTGCTTGTGTACAACTTGACCAGTGGCCTGTTGCACAAAGAGCTGAGTGTTCACTCCTGTGAGGTCAGGTAAGATAAGACTGCTATACATCCATACAAAACATGATGCAATAGGCATTTGCTACTAGGCAGTACATTTGTTGCTATTCAAAATCTTTGGGTGCAGAACAGTGGTAGAATGAACAGTACCAAATATTGCCAGGCAACAGTTGTTTTTGTAGATATCTGCTCAGATTTCTAACCTAGTAAGCTACCTTGCAGTCTATTACCTACATAGGTAGCAACATGGAACCACTTAAGTTAGGGTGGGAGAAATGCAATTCATTGCGATTCTTTCTCTAACGATTCTGAATTGATTCTCAAAAATTCTGAATAGATTCAGAGTTTAATTTAAACCGGGCAGCAAATTTGTAATAGAATACTTATTGAGATAACTTACCCAATGCTCTTTGTTTAGCTCTTGGTTCATAAGACTGAATATTTCGTATTTGCGTGCACACTACAGAACTGATTGCAGACTTGTTGTGTCAACCACACTACCATCGTCCTGAAACTATGATCCTGAAATTAATTCATAAACTCAAGCACATAGCAACAGGAGAGTTTATTTGTGGTAGCACTTCAATAAAACAACACATACAAGATGCTTGATTGATTTCTTAAGCAGAAACCCTACTATTTGTGTCACTTTACCATCACGTATGGTGTGGAATGGAGAAGCTGACATCTGCACTCTCACAGAAGCAGATATCTCATGTAGCCATCCTGGACCAGCAACAGATAGTTATGGTTATTTACAGGCTAGAGAGCGATACATTCTGAATGAAAAATTAAATACTATTTAATACTGAGTGTGTGTATTCATAAAAAATAAAAAAAGTAGGGCAAGATGTATCGTGATGCATCGAGAATCTTAAGATGAAGATTCGTGCCTCTGCTATTAACTGAACCCTTTGCAGCAGTGTACATAGACAGAAACTCTGTGTGTCATACAAATAGTGCTCTTAAAGTGAAGGGCAAGTGAGACTCAACTCACAATTTATTTCAATAGAGTTTGGCATTAGCATACTGCTAACAATGTGATACCCTAATAAGCATAACAATTTGGGGTTTCCAATAATTGACATTGCCTTAAAATAAATATTGAGTGGAGGACTATTGTGGAATTGCAGTGAATATTGTCATTGTATGGATTTAAAATTCCTATAAAAGTGAAATATGATGCCACAGTGTTTACAGACTGCATTATGGTTGGCTGAGGGCTGCAAACCCAATCTCAAGAGATTCATCAAGCGATGGTCTGCATCTAAACTTCTAAAGTTAATATTTGTGTTTGTGAGTTCACAGCAGGGTTCAGACCCCATGACACACCAGCAGCCCTAATTTTATTCATTACCCTTCCCTTAATGAAAGTAGACACCATTTCTCCCTGACTAATTTACCAAGACAATGAGTCAATTACAGTATGTCATTAAGCAATAGACCTTTTTCACAAACTGTGATGACGCATTTCCGCATTACTTAGCAGCGTAAATCTAGCAAACTTAACATTTTGAGTGTAAAATTATAACATAATGCTTTGTTATATTAACCTGGAATTAGTTTAAAACATTAGTTACCACAGCTGCAAGGGGGTTTCTTATACAGCTGCTGAGAGAATGACAGGACATTTAGCATTTTCTCTCATCTGAAAGTCGCAATCCACTGATAGTCGCTCTCTATTTTGTTCCTCTTTTGGAAAGTGGTCTCCCATTCACTCCCATACCGTGCGATCTTTTATTTCTGCGTTCCAAAACCCGGATGGTGAAAAAGGTCTGTTGATTGAAAACAAACGGCATCCATTGTCCATATTCCATATTAAATTGGTGACTCTCAGTGCAACTTGATTAATTAATGAAGTGTCAACACTTTTCCGATGGCACATCCTGGTTAAAAAGCAAACTTTGCTATGTTCCATACAGTAAGTAAGTAGAGGTTGTTGAGCAGAGTCAGTTTTAATTGCTGGACAAACAGATAAAATCCTCATTCATAGAGATGTTCGTTATTGAGTGTGTTTACATGCACAAATCAGCTTATTTAAAAAATCTGACAAAGCAAGAAATCCGTGTTTACATGACATTTGAAATAATCACGTTATTTCTCTACTTTTGATGTCAAATTGTGAAGAGGCATGCGCTCAACACGTGCGCACATTGGATGAGCCGGTGAGAATGCTGGTTAAGGTGTTTACATGCCATGTGAAATCGGTGTAATGGGCAAAAATCTATCCGTTTCGATCAGTTATTCTTACGCCGTTTATGACCTTATAAAGTAATGCCGTTTATTGCATTTACATTCCTATTTTTGTATTGCTAGGAATGAAAAATGGTCCAATTTCTAAATCAAAACAAACATTTAAAATACATGCATATTCCCATTGTCTTCCATCTTGCGTAACATTTTCACTTTCATGATCCTTTAAACACCTTCGTTTTACTCTGACTGACAAATAGTGAGTTGCTGTTTGATTTCATGTTTACTAATGTTTAATGAACGGAGTGTTAATTGGGACTTATTGCATTTAAAATGAATGATTACATTTTCATTAAAACATTCAGTAAGTAATACAAAAGTAATCAAACTAGATTATCTAAAAAGTATAATCCAAAAGATTGTTACAGATTACAATTTTAGTCATGCATTTTTATATATATATATATATATATATATATATATATATATATATATATATATATATATATATATATATACACACTCACCTAAAGGAACACCAGTAGGAACACCTGTTCAATTTGTCATTAATGCAATTATCTAATCAACCAATCACATGGCAGTTGCTTCAATGCATTTAGGGGTGTGGTCCTGGTCAAGACAATCTCCTGAACTCCAAACTGAATGTCAGAATGGGAAAGAAAGGTGATTTAAGCAATTTTGAGCGTGGCATGGTTGTTGGTGCCAGACGGGCCGGTCTGAGTATTTCACAATCTGCTCAGTTACTGGGATTTTCACACACAACCATTTCTAGGGTTTACAAAGAATGGTGTGAAAAGGGAAAAACATCCAGTATGCGGCAGTCCTGTGGGCGAAAATGCCTTGTTGATACTAGAGGTCAGAGGAGAATGGGCTGACTGATTCAAGCTGATAGAAGAGCAACTTTGCCTGAAATAACCACTCGTTACAACCGAGGTATGCAGCAAAGCATTTGTGAAGCCACAACACGCACAACTTTGAGGCGGATGGGCTACAACAGCAGAAGACCCCACCGGGTACCACTCATCTCCACTACAAACAGGAAAAAGAGGCTACAATTTGCAAGAGCTCACCAAAATTGGACAGTTGAAGACTGGAAAAATGTTGCCTGGTCTGATGAGTCTCGATTTCTGTTGAGACATTCAGATGGAGTCAGAATTTGGCGTAAACAGAATGAGAACATGGATCCATCATGCCTTGTTACCACTGTGCAGGCTGGTGGTGGTGGTGTAATGGTGTGGGGGATGTTTTCTTGGCACTGTAGAGTATGAACGGAAAATCATGAACTCATTAATTCTGAATGCAATGCACACATTTTTGCGAAGGATCCTAAAACCCCCACACCCTGTGACTCTCCATCTAAATCACCAGGTAGTGCCAGCACGTTTGGGAGTTAGAATGCTTCTTGACGTTTTTACAACCCAAAGAGCCTCTCCTGAGACACTAGTGATATCGCCATCTACACACTGAAAATCTATACACGTTCATACCATTTAAAACCAAAGAAATGGCTTATTTTAAGGAAATATGTTTTATTCCCTTATGCTTGGGTATTTCTGCTGTTATATCAAACTAGTTAAGATTGTTTAGTTGTGTAGTTAAACTCTGAGGCCTTATATAAAGGGTCTTAAAATATATACTCACTTTTAAGTGTACCAAATACAAGTTTCTTGGTATCAAATTAAACCTTACGACTCGCCCTAGCTGAATATATATATATACGGTTACATTAAAATGTATTCTGCTATGTTTTACCATCTTTTGAGTGATTCAAACCACATCCAGGACACTGTCGTAAATTAGGCAAATGACGAGCCTTGACAAGACAAAGGGAACCTTCTCGCGCCAAAACTAAGGAGCTTCATTTGGTCATTCCTCCCAAAGGAGGTGTGACCTCCCTACCTTAAAAGTCCGGATCTGGTGTTGAATCGTCCTCTTTTGTCTTCTCTCCTCGCTTTTATCTCTCTTCAAGCTCTCTTGCTTTTTCTTTTTGTGTTACTCTCGTCAGACATGTCTTTTGTTTTATTTGGCGTTTATCTCAATCTTTTTCTTGTCTTCGGACAAAGCTCAACTCTACGCTATCCTCCGGGTGAAAGGACTCTCTCTCAGTTTCAACCATTACTCCTAAGATGCTTTGCACTTCCCGCGAGCGATCCACGCTCCGGAAGCACCAACAGATATCCTCCGGCTCACGGACGCAACGAGGACATTCACGCACACACGCAGTCTTGTTCAGCGACAGTCAGAGGTCCATTTTGCAAGTATTATCCCATCTAAATTCAAATGCGTTAAAGTGTGTAAGTCCCTTGCTGGCTCTTAAGGTTTAACTGTTGTAACAAATCTCTTATTTTAATTACTGTCTTACTTTGTTTGTTATATGTTAAATGTTTGTTGTTAAATGTGTTCTACGTTTGTTAAATTTGTGATATATCCTAGTTCCTTGTATTAAACCCAATTATACGCTTGATTGTCTGTGTTTGTTGGTCATAAAACAAAGCCTCTTTAATGTGCGATCTAAAGCTACGAGCTGATATTATCAAAGTAAGTTAACGTGCTTTGATTAAGTGAGCTTATACTAAGAATAAACCTTCTGGAGAATTGCTCAAGAGTATCGAGTAAAGTGGTTGAGTGGACGAACTGATTGGTTGCGGTACGGGTTAAGTCCATTAAGGTGTTCTGAAAATTAATACAGCCTGTCTGCATGCGATGTATATTCCTAATTAATTATAATTAGTTGTGTTTAATTATCTATATATATCTGAAGCAGACTTTTGGGCTATATAACCCCTGTTTTGGGGCAATTTAGAATGTATTGGTATCTGGTTCAAACCGTATGATTAATCATTGATTACAATCATTAATATTAATTGTACATTTCCCAAACCTGAACCAAGAAACCCTACAGCACACTTTAGGCCCCTTAGTGCCAATTGGGCATCGTTTAAATGCCACGGCCTACCTGAGCATTGTTTCTGACCATGTCCATCCCTTTATGGCCACCATGTACCCATCCTCTGATGGCTACTTCCAGCAGGATAATGCACCATGTCACAAAGCTCGAATCATTTCAAATTGGTTTCTTGAACATGACAGTGCGTTCACTGTACTAAAATGGCCCCCACAGTTACCAGATCTCAACCCAATAGAGCATCTTTGGGATGTGGTGGAATGGGAGCTTCGTGCCCTGGATGTGCATCCCACAAATCTCCATCAACTGCAAGATGCTATCCTATCAATATGGGCCAACATTTCTAAAGAATGCTTTCAGCACCTTGTTGAATCAATGCCACGTAGAATTAAGACAGTTCTGAAGGCGAAAGGGGGTCAAACACAGTATTAGTATCGTGTTCCTAATAATCCTTTAGGTGAGTGTATATATATATATATATATATATATATATATATATATATATATATATATATATATATATATATACATATATATATATATATAAAAATCATTTTAAATCTGAAGTGCTGCATGGGGATTCCGTAAACACCTCCATATGATGAAAACGAATAGCTGAATATGTACAAATACAATGTTTGGCCTCATGTGCAAAGGCAGGCCTACACACCATCATAAGTCAAGTGGTTTTTATTGTCGTTTCAACCATATACAGTTAGTACAGTACACAGCAAAACGAGACAACGTTCCTCCAGGACCATGGTGCTACATAAAAACAACAAAGGACCAACACAGGACCACATGAGACAACACAACGAAATAAAATACCTATATAAAAAAAACCTATATATACCTATATAAAGTGCACGTGCAAACATGTGCAAAAAGTACAGGACAGTACAACAAATTTCTGACAATGAACAGGACAATAGACAGTGCAGCGCCGACCAGTACTCAGTAGTGCAAAAAGATGACAGTTTCTAAAAATGTAAACATAACATACTATGAGATAGTGTTTTATGCACATAGCAGTTATTGAGGTAGCAGACAGTTATAAAGTGACAGTAATTAAAGTGCAACTCAGGACACGTGTGTGTCAAACCAGTCTCTGAGTATTGAGGAGTCTGATGGCTTGGGGGAAGAAGCTGTTACACAGTCTGGCCGTGAGGGCCCGAATGCTTCGGTACCTCTTGCCAGACGGGAGGAGGGTAAAGAGTTTGTGTGAGGGGTGTGTGGGGTCGTCCACAATGCTGGTTGCTTTGTGGATACAGTGTTTTTGTAAATGTCTTTGATGGAGGGAAGAGAGACCCCAATGATCTTCTCAGCTGTCCTCACTATCCTCTGCAGGGCTTTGCGGTCCGAAACGGTGCAAGTCCCAAACCAGGCAGTGATGCAGCTGCTCAGGATGCTCTCAATAGTCCCTCTATAGAATGTAGTGAGGATGGGGGTTGGGAGATGTGCTTTTCTCAGCCTTCGAAGAAAGTAGAGACGCTGCTGGGCTTTCTTGGTGATAGAGCTGGTGTTGAGGGACCAGGTGAGGTTCTCCGCCAAGTGAACACCAAGGAATTTGGTGCTTTTGACGATCTCCACAGAGGAGCCGTCGATGTTCAGCGGAGTGTGTTCACCTTGTGCTCTCCTAAAGTCAACAACCATCTCTTTTGTTTTGTCGACATTCAGGGACAGGTTGTTGGCTCTACACCAGTTCGCCAGCCGCTGCACCTCCTCTCTGTATGCTGACTCGTCGTTCTTGCTGATGAGACCCACCACGGTCGTGTCATCGGCGAACTTGATGATGTGATTCGAGCTGTGCATTGCTGCACAGTCGTGAGTCAGCAGAGTGAACAGCAGTGGACTGAGCACACAGCCCTGGGGGCCCCAGTGCTCAGTGTGGTGGTGGTGGAGATGCTGTTCCCGATCCGGACTGACTGAGGTCTCCCAGTCAGGAAGTCCAGGATCCAGTTGCAGAGGGAGGTGTCCAGGCCCAGCAGGTTCAGCTTTCCAGTCAGGTGCTGGGGAATGATTGTGTTGAATGCTGAGCTGAAATCTATGAACAGCATTCGAACGTATGAGTCCTTATTGTCTAGGTGGGTGAGGGCCAGATGGAGGGTTGTGGTGATGGCATCGTCCGTTGAACGGTTTGAACGATACGCAAACTGCAGTGGGTCTAGTGAGGGGGGCAGCTGGGTCTTAATCCTCTGGGGTCTGAGGGTGTTTTGGGCCCTGGAGAAGTTTTGACATGCCTTGACATTTGTGCTTTTTTCAGTTGCTTAAAAACATATTAATGGCTAAAGTCTGATAACACTGCATTCAGCACAAACTGGGCTACAATAATATGTGAGCAACATGTATGTACAGGTTTGTATTTTTGAGAAAATAATGTTTATACATGGTTTTTGAAAAAACGAAAATTTTAAGTCACTGAAATAAGGCCATATAACACATACTAAACATACTAAACATTTGACTTTTGAGAACTGGATCTTGTAGCCTAGAGTTTTGCTACAAAATGATGTGAAAATCATCCTGATCACTCATTCATACAAAACAGTATAGTCATTTAACTTTTGTGTGACAATTTTAGAGCTGAATGGTAATATGCGAGGAGGCGTGAACGATCATGAATATTGATGAGATTCACACCTGAGGACACAAAGACCACTCCTCTGGGCCTATCAATGAGGAATGTGACAGAGAGAGAATTAATGTGAGGAGACTTAATGATCAAAATCAAGTTTTAAGTTAAAAGAAGTAATCTGACTATATATTTTCTTTACATAAAGACTTTACTTAATTTTAGACCTACACTACCATTAAAAGAAGTCTCTTCTGCTCACCAAAACTGCATTTATTTGATCCAAAATACATATGATAATATGCTGATTTTCTAATATGGGCATATTTAAAGTGCATTTTAACCTGAACAGATATTTGCAAGCCCAAGCTTTGTTGATGATAACGAGTCAGCATAAACACATTAAAATATAATCTAACATTCATATTATTTTTATATCATATTACATATCATATTTATATCATACAGCATACAATGTAAATAACAACATTTACATGTAACTAAAACTTGCCTATTAGGACATGTCAATACTTTGAATGTCAAATGTCAAACTTTGAATCCTGTCTGGAAACAGTCCCACTAGTAAAATATGTACATGTTTATATAAAATAGCATGTCAGCTAATGAAAACTAAATGACTTACTCGTTTGAAATTGTATGCTGGAACAAATCTCTCTTCAAAATACAAATGTGCACCTCTTCGTCTGAGAAAAATGTTAACTCTTCCTTAATAGCCAAGAGTTTGATCGCCTGTGTATCGTTACAAGCACGCAGAAAAGTTTAGTTGTGTTTGTTTACATCAAATCTCGCAGTCGGGGGCGTGTACTTTTCCCTTGATCGCCTCAGCACATTAGTGTATGAATGGCGTGCTCTGCTGGTGGGTGGGATCACATTACAGATAATGAGATGGACCGGTAAAAACTGTACATCGCTTTGTTTCAAACAGATTGCATTGCAGGAGAATATTTGTTTTAAATTTGAATTGTTTTATTTAAAAGTAGACAATTTAAGCTTTCTTTAGACATATGTTTCATGTTTGTGTGAGAAGAATTCGCGGAGTTTAAGTTAATTTTAGTGACGTGTTTCTGAAATATGATCGTGAACACAGAGACTGCTGAAAGCTTACCCTTTTTATTTTATTTATTTAAAAAAAAACACAAGGTTTTGATGTTAATATGAGTGTACACAAAAAAAGAAGACCCTCTATAGTTTATAATCATGTATTGATTGTATTTATATGACCATAAATGACGGAGTATTTTAAGTCTATGTTACTGCTATGTGACAAAAAAACAGCAAAACGCGCCGGCGCGTTTGCCGACCCCAGAGGGTTAATCTGCCTCATGACGAGCCTCTCGAAGCACTTCATGATGATGGGTGTAAGTGTGACGGGATGGTAGTCGTTGAGGCAGGACACTGAAGACTTCTTTGGCATGGGGATGATGGTGGTGGCCTTGAAGCACGTTGGAACGACGACGCTGCTCAGAGAGATGTTGAAGATGTCAGTAAGAACATCTGCTAGCTGGTCTGCACATCCTCTGAGCACTCTGCCAGGAATGTTGTCTGGTCCAGCAGCCTTCCGTGGGTTGACTGTACGTAGAGTTTTCCTCACATCTGCCGTGGTAAGACAGAGCACCTGGTCGTTGGGAGGAGGGGTGGACTTCCTCGCCATCACATCGTTCTGCACTTCAAACCGAGCGTAGAAGTCGTTCAGCGCATCTGGAAGGGAGGTATCTTTGTCACAGGCAACTGATGTTGTCCTGTAGTTGGTGATGGCCTGGATGCCCTGCCACATGCGCCGCGTGTCACCGCTGTCCTGGAAGTGACTGTGGATTCTCTGGGCGTGTGCGCGCTTTGCCTCTCTGATTGCCCGTGACAGTTTGGCCCTAGCTGTTCTTAGGGCTGCCTTATCGCCTGCTCTGAAGGCGGAGTCTCGGGACCTCAGCAGCGTGCGCACCTCCGCAGTCATCCACGGCTTCTGGTTGGAGCGTGTGGTGATGGTCTTGGAGAAAGTGACATCATCAATGCACTTGCTGATGTAGCTGGTCACTGATGCTGTGTATTCCTCCAAGTTGGTAGAATCACCATATGTCGCAGCGTCCCTGAACATGTGCCAGTCAGTACACTCAAAACAGTCCTGAAGAGCAGAGATGGCTCCTGCTGGCCAGGTTTTCACCTGCTTCTGAAGCGGTTTTGTGCATCTGACGAGCGGTCTGTATGCTGGAATTAACATAACAGAGATGTGGTCTGAGTAGCCGAGGTGGGGGCGGGCTCCGCCGGCACGCGCCTGGGATGTTTGTGTAAACAAGATCAAGCGCGTTCAGCCCTCTCGTTGCAAAGTCCACATACTGATGGAATTTAGGGAGCACTGTCTTGAGATTTGCATGGTTGAAATCTCCGGCGACAATAAACAGTCCGTCGGGGTGAGCGTTCTGCAGTTCGCTCATAGCCCCATACAGTTCACAGAGCGCTTCCTTAGCGTTAGCGCTGGGGGAATGTAAACCCGGTTATGCAAACAGTGGTGAATTCCCGTGGTTGATAAAAAGGTCTGCATCGAACAGTCACAAGCTCCAACAGCGATGAACAGTAACTAGAGACTAGCATAGAGTTCTTGCACCATTCCGTGTTGATGTAAACACACAAGCCACCACCGCGAGTCTTACCGCAGAGAGCTGTATTTCTGTCGGCACGAAACGAGGCGAGCCCGTCTAGCTGAATGGCGGCATCCGGAACTCTGTCGCTGAGCCACGTCTCCGTGAAAACAAAGACGCAGCAGTCTCTAAACTCACGCTGCGTAGCCTGCTGGAGTCGGATATAGTCCAGTTTATTGTCCAGGGAGCAAACATTTGAGAGCAGGATAGACGGGAGAGCCGGCCGGCTAGGGTTTGTTTTTAGCCTAGCATGGACCCCGCCCTCTTTCCGGCTTCCGCTTTCGCGACACCGCTTACGACGTCCTCTCCCCCGGCCACGGGCATCAGGCGACGCCGAGGGCTGGAGGCCTGGTCTCCGCAGCAAGCCGAGTATGCGTAGCGCCTCCTGCAGGTCATCATGCAGCTTGGTTTTTGCATGAGTCTTATATTTCAGTAGTGTCTGGCGATGGTAGACACGAACACCGGTTGCTCCGATGTCCATGTGTTGCAAAAGTCGGGTTTTTTTAACAAAAATTAAAAAAAAAAAATTAGCCTTGCTTCCAGCGACAGTATGCGCCGCATCTACTTGCAGCCCTGCTGCTTCCATATGTAGCCTCGTTGCCCAAGGAAGTAACGTACATACCTGACCTTTGGCCATGCAATCTCTATCTCGCTGGACGAGCCAAGAATCTCCGTGTTTCGCTCACGGATCCGAAGGAGACTGCCGATCAATTGAAGAAAGAACATTTCTCTTCCTCTTTCAACTGAGTCGACTTCACTAATATCTCCGCCAACCCGCTGCCTTACCGCCCAATGACAGAGCGAGAAATGGTGTTGATGTTTGTGTGAAAAGAAGGTCAGAGCGGGTGTGTGGTGTGAGACTGGGCTTTTCAAATGTACTGTAAAACACATTTAGGAGGTGGTGTCTTGTAGTTGTTAATGTCTTTCAGGCCTCTCCACACTAATGTAAGGTCGTTAGCTGAAAACTTGATTTTCATCACTTTATCTAATCTCCTTTTTCAGTATGTTTTTGGCCAGATTATACAAGATTTTATCCCCACTTCTGTAAGCATCCTCTTTGGCCTATCGAAGCTGCTTGAGTTGTGCTGTAAACCATGGTTTGTCATTGTTGAATGATAAATAAGTCCTAGTAGGAATGCACAGAATCCCACAGAAATGTATATATTATGTCACAGTATCTCTTAGCTTGTCCAGATTGTTGTCGGCTGCCAAAAAAACACTCCAATCAATGCAGTCAAAGCAGACTTGTAGTTCCAGCTCTGCTTCATTGGTCCATTTCTTTACAGTCCGTACTACAGGCTGTTTATGACTATAGATTGGAAGAAGATGAACCAGACAGTGATCAGAGAGTCCCAAAGTTGTTATAGGTACAGAGTGATATGCATGCTTTAATGTTGTGTAGCAGTGATCCAGTATATTTCTGTCTCTGGTGGGGCATGTAATGTCTGTATTTTGGTAGTTCACAGGTGAGATTGGCTCTGTTGAAATCGCCAAGTATAAAAAATTAGTCCGGGTATTGTTGACTACTTTGAATATGCTAAAATATAAAACAGTTTTGATTTATTTTGGATTTTGTTTAGTCACAGTATAATTCCCATATTTCCATTTCTATTATTCCATAGTTGTGATGACTTTACTATTATTCTAAAATGTGGAAAAAAGGAATGAAAGAATAAGTGAACCTACATTTTTGAACAGTAGTGTACATAATTAAACTAAACTTCTCTCTTCCATCCCATCTGTACACCAACTTTCATTGATGTAAAAGCATATTCCACCACCTCTCTTTTTCCTCGATAACTTCACGATGCGATCCAGTCTGAACAGCTGGAAGCCCAGCAGATGTAATGCGCTGTCCAGAATGACTTCACTCATCCAGGTTTCTGTGAAGCTCAAGGCAGCAGAGGTTAAAAAGTTCTTGTTTGTATGGGTGAGGAGAAGTTTTTCTGTTTTGTTAGTAAGAGAGCAGAGAATCGCTAGATGAATACTCGGCAGCACTGTTCGAAAGCCAAACTGTCGGAGCTTGACCAGCACGTTGGATCGCTTCTCTCGCTTGCGTCTCTTGACACGCTTGAACAGCACCGCTGCTCTTCCAAATAAAATGTCAGAATTGTCAAAAACCGTGAAAAGATTGTCTGGTATGTGCTGCCGAATGTTCAGCAGTTCGTCCCTGTTACAACTGATAAAAAAAAAAATTTACTAAACACACGACAAACAAACAAAAACCGCAAAAGATTTGGAGAGCTCAACACTGAGGCGGCTATTCGCGGCACCATCATGTGTCATCATGTACATTCACATAAACTTATCAACATTTGTGTGTGTGTATAAAACAAACAGAGATGAGATGGAAGCATGTGTTTTTGTATATCTATGTCATGCTATTGGGTGGCGTTCTGTTCTCTCTGTACACTCATTTGTGTTTGGGTTGCAGGCAGCATGTTATGTTAAGAATTTTGCTTTTTGTTAGGCTAATGAGGTTCATGTTAATATTAATAAGTGTCAGCGTTTGATTTTATGGACATGTTTGTTTACTTCTGCTCTTTTCTATATCAGCTGCATATTTTCAGGAGAAGTGAACTAATTAATCATGTGGTCATTTTACATCTCATTAGTCATCTCTAACTAGTTCACCCTGTCGGCAGACTTCCCCACGGTCTCATTGCACAGAACATAATTCCTTCTTTTTCTCTTTCCTTTTTCTGAATGCACAGAAAACTTTCTCTAGACTGACACAGAATTCTGATCTATATGTTTCAATTTAATGAAGACTGTTCATGCATGGAGGTAGCTACAGCATCACTAAGATCAGTGCGGTAAGGTTGTGCTTTGTAGGAGTCAGAGGAGTGAGTTTGAAAGGAAGTTCAGTAAGTGAAAAGGCAGGAAATTCAGAATATTCAATCAAAGTTTATGTAACACTCCTAGAATCAGTCCCTTATGTGACCATATCATTGAATACCAGATTTCTCTTGCTCTTTTAAAATAAAAGGGTTCAAAGTACTATGTAGACATACTCAAACTTTCAAAATGCAAAGCTCCTTCCCCAGTCCACCTACAGCATTTCATGTCGTTCCAAACACATAAGGAGAATTTTCAGTCATATGATAGCTTTGTGTGGGAAGCAGACAGAAATTTAAATTATTCGCTGAAAATGTTCTCTCTGACTAAGCTCTGAAATGTAATTTGCATTTAGATTAAAAAAAAAAAAAAAAAAATGGGAAAAGTTTATTTTTCATACCCTATTGGCAAATAATTTTTCTTTGTTTCTAACTGAAACTTAGCTGAAACGGTTTCTCTGAAAACTTAAACTGAAAATGTAATATCTAATGCATTCTGCTTCTCGTGCATTCTGGTGATTTAACGCATTAATTCAGTGCGATTAATTGTATTAAAAATAACGCATTAAAAAAAATTACGCAATTAATCGCAATGCCACCAGACCGTAATAAGGAAGATTCCTGAGAAATGCAAGCTTGTAGTACCACCTGTTTACTCCAGAGGGCAGTAATGGAAATGTCATCTGTATGGCAACGCGAAGTTTATACAGTGAAGAAAACAACCATCCAGCAGCAGAACAAAACAAATTATTGTGTTCTTGTGTTCAAAACACTTGATGGAATTCGAACTTTAAGAGATCTCAAGATGTGCTCTAAGTATTAAACTATATTTTTTGTTATCAATTTTTTTTTATCATTGATGATGTTAGGATATTGTTTAACATACAAAATGACGAAGACAATCAAACAGCCATTACAAAGGTAGATAAAAATCAAAATTAACAGTTAAAATTTTGATATGTAAAAAATAAGTAATTAAATAGAAATAATAATAGATAAATAACAAATAAAAAACTGGTCAGTTACACAAGAGTAAATGACAAAGATACATCAAATAATATTTGAGACATAATATGCTTCAGAATATATGCAAGACTATATATGTACAGCAGATTATATAAAAGAAATACATCCATACAAAATTCTTGACATTGAGACCTGTGGAATAGCACTGAAAGAAGTCTACGACATTTAGAGAAGAAGCGAATAGAACCAGAACCATAATTATAACGAACTATATAAAAATAATAAAATATAAATAAAAAAAAATAAAAAAAAAATAAAATAAAAACCAAGACCAGAGAGTGTATGTGGTTGGAGGGGAAGGGAGGGGAAGGGGGGGGGGGGGGGGGGTCTCCTTAATTTAAATCAGTAGACCTTTAAGCTTCTCCAAAGTTTGGGCCCAGAGTCTAATGATATCTTCTCTTGCACCGTGAATGTGTGCAGTGGACAATTCGAGATACACCACATCTATAAATGTGAGAACCCAATTATTAAGAGAATGTGGAGGTTTCCATCTCATTGCTACTAGTTTCTTGGCAGCTGTCAAACCAGCTAAAAACACTCGTTTCTGAATTTTGTTAAGGTGGACATCAGAGAGATCATTTAAATTAAAAACAGATGGGGACAAAGGGACCGCAACATTTAATAAAGTGGACAAATTTGTTTTAACCATAATCCAAAAGTTAGCAACCCCCGGGCATTCCCAAATCAAGTGAAAGAAAGTGCCAATTTCCCCTGTATGGCAGAGGGTACAATATGGATCAGGTTTAAGCTTCATTCTATAGAGTTTACGTGGAGTCATATAAGTCCTATGTATAAAATTAAGATGGATTTGTTGATGATCCGGATTCCTAGAAGCACGCATTATCATAACCCAGACACTGTCCCAATCAAAACTGGGGGAAAGGTTCGGAATATCTGTCCGCCAGGAGGAGTCTATTGTCAGAGGAGGATATATTTTTTCCAGAAAAAAAACATATAATTTAGAAATAAAACCTCTTGTTCCCTGTGTCTCACCTAACACTTTCAACAAAGGGTGGTCTTTGAGAGGAGCCATCCAAAGGACTCCATAGGCCTTCATGGCTGCCCTCAACTGCAAGTAAAAGAAAAAGGTGGAGCTCTGCAAGTTGAATTGAATAGAAAGTTCCTCAAAGGAGTGGAGGCCCTTGTCACCCATTATATCACCCAAGGAGTGAATCCCTTTGTCGTACCACTGTCGACACTGACCAAACTTAATAGGGTGCTTATCAATGCGCAAACCCTCATTATTAAAGATAGGAGAGTAGGGATTCCAATTAGAGCCGATATCACAAACTTTTTCTGCTGCTCTCCAAGTCGACAGAACATGCGACACCAAAGGACCAAAACGGAGTTTACACTTATTTAAAGGGATATTAGCGAATAAAACTTCATCTAGCTTCAGAGGAAGAACCATATTTACCTCCAGGGGATGCCAAGAAACGTCAATTTTATCATCATACCAGCTAAGGGGACATAGTGTAAAAGCCCAGTGATACAACTTAAAATTGGGAAGTGAAAGTCCACCAGCGAGTCTATCTCGTTGCATCGTGGAAAGTTTTAGACGTGGCCGTTTGCCATTCCAGACAAATTTGGTAATTATGCTCTGCAGCCTGTCCCAAAAACGAGCAGGTGGAGGCAAGGGCAGCGTAGAACTCACAAAATTAATTTGAGGAAGCACATTCATTTTGATAATTGATACACGTGATCTGAGAGAATTTGGGAGTGATGACCAATTATCCAGGTTACATGAAATTTTTTATAGGATACCCTCATAGTTAGTCTTAACTATATACTGCAATGAAGAACCAATCATAATACCCAAATATTTAAATTGTTTGACCACTGGTATACCTGAGGGTAGTGCTGTATTTCTCATTGCTTCGTTCAGTGGAAGAAGTGCTGACTTTGTCCAATTTATTTTATATCCGGAAATCTTACCAAAGCTGCCAAATATAGTTAAAATATTAGGTATGGACTGTAATGGATTACCTAAATAAAGGACATCGTCTGCATACAACGAAATATGATGATTGGTTCCATATATTGTGATTGGGGTGATAGATTTATCTGTGCGTATTGTCTGCGCCAATGGCTCAAGTGAAAGTGCAAAAAGAAATGGACTTAGTGGGCAACCCTGTCGAGAACCTCTGGCTATGTCAAACAGTGAAGAACAAGTTCTACCTGTCAACACTATGGCTGTGGGGTTTGCATACAACACTTTGATCATACGAATGCAAGAGGACCCCAGGGCCATAACCTTCAATACGGACCATAGATATGGCCATTCCAGAACGATCAAAGGCTTTCATAGCATCTAGTGAAAGGACAGCGACAGGAAAAGTCAACGTAGATGTGCCATGTATTATATGTAGTAATCTTCTAACATTATCAGATGCTAACCTAGTTCTAATGAAGCCTGTCTGGTCACAATTGACCAGCTTAGTCATGACTGGCTGAAGCCTTCGCGCAATCAGTTTGGCGTAGATTTTCAGATCAGCATTCAAAAGGGACAATGGCCTATAACTTGAACAATCGTTAGGGTCCTTGTCCTTCTTGAGCAAAAGTGAAATAATTACAATATTAACGTCTTTAGAGAAGGACCCTCTATCAACAGCAGCTTGAATCATATCAAAAAGTAGAGGGCCCAGACGGTCCCAGAAGGATGTGTAAAATTCTGGGGGAATTCCATCCAATCCAGGGGATTTACCACTACACATATCAGAAACAGCCTCCTTAAGCTCATCTAAGGTAATAGGAGTATCTAATTTTAAAGAGTCTTCCTCAGGCAACTTGGGAAGCGGTATTTTGTTTAAAAAATTGTCACAAGCATCCTGGTTATGTGATACCTCCGAGCTATATAATTCAGCATAAAAACTGCGAAAAGCAGCATTAACCTGTGAGGGTTCATTAAGGATGACACCATCTTTTAACTTAATTGCGCTGATATCTGAAAAATGTTCATTGGACCGCAATGTAAGGGCAAGTAAATGGCTAGGTCTAGCCCCATTAAAATAGTACAATTGCCGTGTCCTATGAATTACAAATTCAGCATGCTGTTTCATAATAGAATTTATCTCCTTTTTCGCTAAATCAAATTGAAGCCTTACATTGTCATCATATCTTTGTTGCAATAGACCATCTAATGTTGTAAGTTGAGACTCTAAATCGTCTAATCTAGATGAATGAGCTTTCCTTATTTTGGAAGCATAACATACAGTAAAATTCCTAATAAACCCTTTAACAGCATCCCAGAGTATCCTCGGGTCATCAACTGAACCTTTATTTATATCGACAAAGTCTGATAGTTGAGTTGAGAACTTGGTTTTGAAAGTTTCATCTCGGAGAAGCGTTGTGTTGAAACGCCATCTAGGGGCCCGAACTGGATTAGAATTTAACAAAACAGAAGCCTTATGATCTGAAAATGCCACTGGCAGCAAGTTAACATTAACAATATTATGAAACAAGTCTCTAGGAGCAAAGATAAAGTCAATTCGAGAGAAAGATTTGTGTCTGGATGACAAATGGGTGAAGCCACCAACATCAGGATTTAATATACGCCACAGATCCACCAACCCGGTATCATTGATCAAGGAGCATAAAGCCTGCGAAGCATATTTTTTATCTAAATTTTCGGAGTGTCCGGACCTATCGACTGAATAGTCAACAACGGCATTAAAATCAGCGCCAATGATGAATTTGGAGTCAGAAAGCTCCAGAAGTACCTTAGTGATCTGCTTGTAAAATTCTTTTTCAAAAGTATTAGGGGCATAAATTGAAACCAAGGCAACATCTCTATTTTCTATATTAACTTTCGCAACTGTTATTCTACCTTTGCTATCTGCCCAAGTATCCAACAGTTTAAACCGCAAATTACGCTGGCATATAATCGCCACCCCTTTAGATTTAGTTGAAGCTGAGGAGCAAGCAACAACATGGAAGAAGCGATTAGACATACGATTTGTATCCCTTTTGACCAGATGAGTCTCTTGTAAGAAAGCTATATTTATTCTTTGTTTTCGCAAAAAGTCCAAAGTAGCAACTCGTTTCACTGGGTTATTCAGGCCCCTTACATTGAGGCTGAGAACGTTCAACTTGACACCATCAGCCATTTATGAAGTGTTAAAACGTTAAACCATGCAATTAGCAGGGAAATCAGACTATACATAGGAGAAAAGGACGGGAAGGAAAGGGAAACTTTAATCTCTGGTCCAGGCTTAGCTAAACTAGTATTGGAACTATATACAAACAAAAACAGAACAAGGAGAAGATTGGGTGCACCCATGTCTATAACTCCTGTAAAACCAAAATGAGAAACTAGGATCTACCATTCAAAAGCGCAGAGAAAAAAAAAACTCACCTGCTCAATATCCTAGCTTAGATCAAAAAAATAAAAGCTTTGCGGCAAACAAAAATGTATACATGAGAAAAACTCTCCCATTATTTTTGTCAATCACCCATCATTAGTTTGAACATACAAGAAACAAATTCCAACAATATGTTGTTTCTAAAAGCAGCAAAAACTCATCGAGAAATTAAAGGCCAAAAGGATCACATATTACCGTCCATATAAGCTTTGGCATCTTTCGGATCTCTGAAAGTTTTCTGAATGCCGTTCGCCTTAAAGACCAACACGGCTGGGAAATTCATTTGAAAGCGAATGTCTTTCTTAATGAGTTCAGCACAGATCGGGTTGAAGGCTCGCCTCGTGGCACAAACTGTAGGTGAAACGTCAGGAGCGATACGGAGAAGTTGATCCTTGTATTGAAGCTTGCCTTTGCGTCTAGCTGCAGCCAGAATTGTAGCGGCATCTCTTGAGCGATGTATCTTGATAATGATAGGGCGAGGGCGGCCATCTGTAGGCGTCCCACGCCCTCGGTGTGCGCGGTCAATTGCGATAGACGGAACAGGTAACTCAAGCAGTTTTGGAATGAAAGATTCAAAAAAAGTTATGGGATCACTTCCCTCAAGAACGATCCTCCTAGCCTAGAATGACCTTCCCGCCTAGAACGACCCTCGAGATCTGTAACCTTCTCCTTAAGTGCCGTATTAAGTTTCTCAATAGCAGCCAGTTTCACTTTTAGCGGAGCGATGTCATCTTCCAGGGCGGAGATACGAGTCTCTGAGAGTCGGTGGCCGCAGCGACCTCATCAATGCGTTTGATACTATCCACTTTCACATCCAACCCTGACTCCAATTTAACGAAGGAATCATTCAGCATCTTTTGTGTGCGCCGACCTTCTTCCGCCATGACTTGGGCAATTTGTTTAAGTAAAGCTCCATGTGATAAGTCATGTACGAACTCTCACGGCTAACCTCATGATCGCTGTTAGCACTAGCCTCGGTCGAATCAGTACCATCTTCCGTAATGCCTCGGGAAAGATCCGGCTTGATCTGTTTTGATGGCTTGGGCATGATAAATTAACAATGAAGCAACTAAATAATGATTTCAGAAAGATGGGTGAGGGTAGATTATAAAATACAGGAACGTGGTCTGGGAGAGGTGAAAAACGTGACTGATCACTCCGCCGCCATTTTTGATCCATTGTATTAAACTATATTTAACTTGACACAGTGACCTAAACATTTTATGTTTATGACGTAACGCATCCGAGACGCTACACAAGCATGTCTGACGCAGGTCCTTAAACAAGCCCTCATAATAAATCTCGAACTGATTGACAAATTCAGTTGCGAAATGGATTGCTGTGAACTGTGATCAATAATATGGTAGTAAACAATACATTGTATTCTAAAGCCGCTTTTTGTATTGTCTTATCAATGATTAACTCTTCTGCCACAAGAATGTAAAGCATCTGAAAATATTCAGATAATGTAATTATCTGAATATTTTGTATTTATATATATTAATTTGTAAATATTTAAAGATAACTATGTATAATTTCATCATTATATATTGAATTATTGTTATATGAGGGGCTTTCTCAGCAAATATTTGTATATGTGATTAAATGCAATTAATCACGATTAATTTATTGAGGACACCATGTAATTAATTTGATTCAAAAATTTGATTGACAGCTCTAATAATATATATATATATATATATATATATATATATATATATATATATATATATATATATTGAATTGAATTATTATTATTTATTTATTTAATTTTTTTTATAAAATGATTTAACATATGACCACCCATTTTTTATACATCAATGCCTCTTCTGTGTTCAACAACTTGGCAGGGACATGGTTATGCTTTTCACATGTGAGGTTATGTACATATAAAAGTTGTAAAGGCACTGTAACATTAAACAGTTTAATTCAAAGAGTCAGAGAGAGGGTGGAAAATGGTCATGAATGGTGTAATAAACTTTGAACTATTCTCTGAATCTCATTTCTGTTGTCTATTCTTCTCTCTCACAGAGGGATTGAATGGGTTAGTTTGACCAGTTTTCTGTCCTTCGCCACCTCTGTTCCCAACAACCTTGGACTAGTGAGGAATGAACTGCAGCATGTGGATTTACGCACAGGTACATTGCTATTATTAATCATTTATCTATTCTTTATTACTTAAGAATATGCTGTTTGCAAAATCTTGGAGATTTGCCAGGCCAGTATTGTACCAATAGTGGCACAATGTTTCAGATCTTTCTGATTCTATTTAGAGTGATTTTAACCTCTTTAGCTCTCCTGCATATTGTGGCTGCTGCCTGATTTTTCACACTTGAATTTAAAAGCTCACCTTACACATTTACAGTGGACTGATTAAAAAATATTCGTCTCATTTTACAGAACCCATAACAAAAAAATAATAAGTCATAAATTATATTGTATATGTTTGTCTTATGATAAACATACATGCATTTATTTATTTTAATGTTGTCTTTGAATGTCTGTGATTCATTCCTCTGGATGTCAGCAAGTTCTAGGAAAATACTAGAAGCTTAATTTAGATGATGATGTATATAATATTTCATCATCAGTATTATCAGAACATATTTGCCAATGATTTATTCTTTTTTTTGTTGTACTGCATATTTTGTTCTGAACCTCTTATTCACAGCATTGGATTATTGATTCAAGCCAGCTTGAATCAATAAAGTAGAAAATAATTTATTTAGAAGAAAACATCCCAAGGTAAGAGCTGATATAGAGTTTGTGGCAGAAGCAGTGATCGGACCAGACATGAGATGTTTGTTTTTGTTGTATAACAGATAATTTTTCACTTTGTGATTCTTTTGATAATCATTGGAACTGTGGTGTGGGGTGTTCATAGTCATATTCCTACATCATCACCACAATGTGGCACATATTTATGTCATGGAGGTTTTCAGCTCTTACAGTATATTATTTTATAAAACATAACATCAAAAGTGATGGAGTTCTTGAAAAGTTCAGATTCTATACTTTCAAATGGTATCTAGGGGCTGTTCAATTTTAAAGACAAACTTCTGGCCCCATCCATATTGGTATGCAGAGTTGAAGTGACAGGTTAGAATAAACCACAACAGCTAATAAGGGTTAAAAACTCTCGTTTGATGCATTATGTGTCTTATTTGCTTTGCACACTGTCAAACAGTTTATACAGAAAGACTAAAGATGTCCCAATGCTCACATCAATACTACCAGTGTTATTATTTGTATTAATGTTTTAAAGCTGTGTTTAATCATGCAGGTCGGTACAGACAGTGACGGATAGAGAATGTCTATAAACACATTCATATATCACAGTTTGAGCACTTCCATCTGTCTGCAAGAATAGATGAGTTAATTAATACTGGACCTGCCTTTTAAAGTCTCTTTGTAGTTTATCACTTATTAACAGTGTTTTGATGCCAATTATAAATACTGAATTATACAACAGTGCATTACATGAATGAGTGATGTTCTGACCTTGCAAGCAAATGCTCTGATTTGCTTATTTTTGTGCCACAACATTGTAAACACATGTATATGATTGGATAATTTGAACCATAATAAAAGTTATATTTGACTATGAAGCTTTTATGTAATTACAATGTTTTTGGACATACTTTAAGGACCACAAATCTGGCAGAGGTCACAGTGAATGGCTTTGAGTTTTAGAGGAATAGTTCATCCAAAAAAGAAAATTCTGTCATTATTTACTCACAATGTCATCCAAAAATCACCATACAAGTATAAAAAGAGTAGACCAAATGATTTTAAGTCTTCTGAAGCCAAATGATAGCTCAGACAAACATTTAAACATGCATTTTTTCGATCACTCGCCCCATTTGCATCTTGGCACAGTAAATTTGCATGAAATGAGACACTGTATGAGAGCTACAGAGCAGGGTTTTCAGTGAATGTGAAGTTCAAAGTGATTGTTCACCCAAAAATGAAAATTCTCTCATCATTATGCACCCTAATGCCATCCCAGATGATTAATATTTTAGCTCTGTAAAGAATAAACTTAGAAAATCGGCTGCGTCATTATTTTAGTTTTACACAAAGATAGGCATATCTATTACTTCGTCAGCACCCCTTGTTGCACAATGAGCCAATTGTGTGAGAAACACAAGCATATCTGTTAATCTGAGCATAAAATAGAATTGTGTATCGAGCGTAGAACCGCTCTCTAACTACTGAAAACACTGTATCATGATCCTCATGCGTGCTCTTAAAATTTTGACTTTACTAACAAAATACAGACAGACCAGAGCTGCGCACATAAACTTTGAAGTGAGCAGTGCGTGCAGACTGTTCATTTATTTAATTATATCGCAGCCATTTGCAGTTTAATAATCGCACAATGCCATATTGTAATTTTAATTTTATCTCGAGTAATTGCGCAGCCCTAATCAGAATCTAAAGATTGGAGAGAGAATAAATGAAACATTCGGGTCTTCAGTTCTTCATTAGACCCTGCTTCCACATGCATCTACATTGTATTTTGGCCTCGCTAATGTTACGAATAATTTAAATTAATTTAAACCGACTGAACTCTCTAGACTGTAATTTAAGAGTCAAGCATTTTTTTTAAGGGTCACATGACACAACAAAATAGCTTTGATTTCCGTGAAGTTCTTCTATGGGCACAGAGCCAACAAAAGTGCATCGGGCAAGAATTGTCTTTAAGTTACATTTTTTCTCTCCATTGAAACCTGTTTGTGTGTAAAGAGTAGCGTCTAGTTTTGTTTGATGTTCAGCTTTAAAACAGTTATTCATTTTTTTTCTCTGATAAACATGATGTGCACTTTAACAATATTGCCACAAAAGTTTACAAAACATGTAATTATTTTCAATAACTTTCCACATGAACAAATCTGTGGGTCGTTTTGCTTCATTTTAATATACATGTTGTCATATTTTATTTTGTTATCTCTGTACAGTAAGATTCTATTCATTAACATTATTAAATGCATTGTGTGTCACGTACTAACAATATACAATGATTTGTTCTTGATTGACATTAATCAAAATATCTAAATGTTTCTTCTCATTAGTTCATGTAGTATAAACTAGTGTTATACAAATTTTCACTTCAATGATGCATTAGTATATGTAGAAATGAACATTAATGAAGAATAATAAATGTTGTACAAACATTTATCTTGACATATTTATTGTGACAATGTATTTTGACAATTACTTTTTGAACTGGTTCTGTCGTAGTTCAATTTGTTAAAAATACAGAGAGAACACTGAGGTTTAATAATAGATAAGATTGCATGACAAATTAATATCAAGCAATTTTGGCATACTAGCAGTGCATTTTGGCATACTAGTATTAATGGTTTTGTCCATCTGTTGTGATTGTGTTTGCTTGACAACGCATAGAGAATCAAAATTTTTTTTAAAACTGTTTGATACACAGCTGAATGTCATGAGCTTAATTAATGATACATTTGAAAAACAAACCTGAACATAATCCCACTGTACACATATGTGGGCATACATTTTTAAGAAAAGTATTTGTGATATATATATATATATATATATATATATATATATATTAGTTGAATTATTTTTTCATGTTTATGAGGGGCAATTAGTTACAAATCATAAATAAAGTGACGTCATCAATGGAGTGAACAGAGATTCGTGCTTGTTAGCTTTCATTTTCCTCAGCTGAGAAGCATCATATTCAAGCAGTATATTCTGTATTTCGGGTCTCAGTGGGATTTTTAGGAATTGTCTTCAATCTGTTTTAAATGCTAGGATTATTTCTTGCAATGACTGAATTTTGTCACTGTGTTCCTTTTTGTTCCTCATCATTTTCTCCTTCAAAGGGAGATATCCTGTTTTGCATCTGTCAAGGCAAAGTCTTGTTCCAATTTGACTAATTCTTGTGTTCAGTTGTCTTTTATTTAATGTAACTCAAACTGTTGTTTGCCTCACCATGTTAGCACTTGCAGTCTGATGACCATGCTGATAATGTTCTTGAGGACTTGATGACAGCGACACAGCCAATTAAATCACACTGCCATTTATTTATCTTGTTTTATCAGTTTCACATATTTGTACGATTTGTTTGAGAACAGACTTTCAGAAATCAAAATGTATGCATTTTTTTTCTTCTTATAATTATATATTTAAAATCAAAGTATAATCTCTAATAGTCTGGGTGGGCCTGGGTCTAATTGATAAGGGATCCAATTACCAAGGGTGCTGAACCCATTGTTTGTCTTCAGAAGTGGAGTATATTGGCACATGAGTCATATGGAGTGTGAAGATTCACATTTCTCCTTTTCTGGAAGAAAGACAGTCATCTGGTTTTGGAATAACATGTAATGCTGTTCCAAACTACTTTATGATACTTTTGATTATTTTTGGAGTTCAACACCCTCCCCATAGTTCCCATAATGGAAAAGTCCCAATAACTGAAAAGAAAATGGACCTTTACCAACAACTAAACCTAACCAATTTGAAATGAAAAGCACATATTCTGAAGCAACCATGTCATTTTGTGTCACTTCTATGGCACTTTCACTTTCGTGAGTCTTTGACTGGACTCGAACCGCAGCCGTCAAGCCCAAAGTCCAATGCTCTAGAGGGTGAGCTACCAAACATTACAAGTGTTAAAATTGATAATTTTTCAAATCATGCGTTAAATGTGGTAATTTTAGGTGTCATTTTAATCCAATACACTTTTTGTCAAATTTGGTGAAAATCTCTTCACGGTCCGCTATCTGTCTGTTCTGTGTGTGCACTCACTAAAATCTGGTGTTTGCACACAGCCCTGGATCTGTAAATGGGTAAATAAACAAATTGGATCAGACCGATCCACACAACTCTTGTGTGTGCATGAATTTGGGGGCTTCTAAAGGAGCACTGAAGGAATGGGTGTGTTTGTTTGTCTGTTGAGTTCAAATATCAACAGTCTTTCTCAGGAATTGCTTGAACCACCTTTAAAGTAAAAGTGTTTTGCTGCCATAACATAGCGGGGTTGAGTAACAGAGCAAAAAATAAGTGTTTATGAAGTCATAATCAGCCATTGTCCTCGTGATTTGTGTGAAAGTGAATAAAACGCACAGTTGGTGTTGGGCCTTTATTGTTAATATCACCAGGAAACTGCAGCGAAATGGAGAAAGTGGCATGTAAAAGTCAGTTTGCAAAAATGGATATTGAGTAACGTTCATTGTATGAGAACAATTAGTTTACTATTTTTGAATATGAGATCATACTTTGATTTTAAGTATATAATTATAAGAAGAAATAAAATTGCATACATTTTGATTTCTGAAAGTCTGTTCTCAAGCAAATTGTTCATATATATGAAACTGATAAAACAAGATAAATAAATGGCAGTGTGATTTAATTGGCTGTGTTGCTGTCATCAAGTCCTCAAGAACATTAGCAGCATGGTCATCAGACTGCAAGTGCTAACATGGAGCAAATAACAGTTTGTTCTACAAAGAAAGTGATTGTGAAGTGAAACAAGATTGTGAATAAATTCCGTCAGTATATTCCAATTTGTTGGTGAACTATTCCTTAAAAACCTCCCTTTATTCACCGAATTCCCTAATAAGTTGACTTTAATTAATTTATTAAATAAACTTGTTCCCTCAAAGAAATTGCGAAATGGTGTTTCCAAATATTTTGTAATAAAGTTCACTTAAAGGGATAGTTCACTGAAAAATTCAAATTAATATATCTTGTCATTTACACATCCTCATGCCATCCTATAAGTATTTTACTTCTTTCTTCTGCAGAACACAAATGTAGATTTGTTTTGAAAAATGTCTCTGCTGTATCGGTCTGTATAATGCAAGTGAATGTTGACCAGATCTCAGAAGGTCCAAAAAGGACATTGAAGTTTTGGTGTTCAAATAGAATAAACTTAACCAAAGGGGACACAGATCACTCAAAACAACATAATTCTACAAAAGAGCTACATTTCCTAATGTCAACTATTTAAATGCCCCCATAAGTTCCCTTTGACCAAGAACACATAATTAAATAATGCAAGCACAAGGGATTATGGGCATTTCCTGTAAGCTAAAAGAAGTTATAAGAATATTGATATTTAAGTTATAAGTCCACATTACATTTTAAGGTATGTTAAATTAAGACAACTTGATTTTTCCAGTAATGTCAACATTAGGGTTAACAGTGAATAAACTTGTTATTCTACAGCCTCAGATTTTAAAGTGGAGAAAATATTACGCCTGTGGCAATGAAGCTGCATAAATGAGGCATATCCTGTATCCTTTGTTTGTTTACCTTTCCAAAACACTCTGTGATTGATGACACTGTGTGTGTGTTGATCTGGTTTTGATTCATTCTGTTTTATGTTTATGGGGTTTCACTTGTTTATGACAGTGTTGTTCTGAGATTTTTCTGGGTCATTTCTCTGTGTGTGTGTGTGTGTGTGTGTGTGTGAGTGGGGTAGTTGTGCAAAATGCAAAGCATGGCCCTCTTCATCACTTCTGTTTTTGTTGTTGTTTACTCTCTGCTGCTGTCTCCAGTCTTCATTAGGACCTTAATGAGAGCACTCTCCATACACACTTTTGTCTCGAAGAAACACTCACACACACATGCACACATGCAAGTTAGACACTTGAGTGTCTGGAGAGTAAATTAAGGCTAAACGCATTCTCACATCATTAATGAGTCAATAGAGAAGTAGCTGCCTGAAGTTAAAGGTATTTTTGTTTATATTTAGTTGGCTAATGGGACAGTCGTCTTAGACTTTATACTCACACCTATGGATGTTGTAGATGCAGCCTCATGCAAAAGCAAGGTTTTCCGTTATCGATGCCATTGAAGAAATACCTATTCGCAGTCAGTGATGATTAACCGCACAGTCGTGAGGTATTAAAGTATTAAGGCAGTGATTCTCAAAATGTGGGGCGTGCCCCTGTAGGAAGACTGACCCGTCCTCAAATCTCACTTTCACACATTCAACAAAAATAGTGAAAATACAAATAAGAACCGATGTGCGCAATTTCTTATCCTCGGCCTTTTCTCCTGACTTGTTTAAACTTGCACCTGGCACCGCAGCGCATCCTGAGTGCGCAGCTCTTGACAGCCCAAAGCGTTCATGTCAGGTGTGCTCATGTAAACAAGGTCATTCTTGCATGCACACCAGTTTCAAATTTGTGAGGAGAAATTGAGAACCGCTGTATTAAGGAGCGAGTAAGATAGATAGTATTATTTATGAATACAGAACAGCCAATGATAAGAATTGTAAGGATAAAGAGGCTGTTATTGAAGATTGAGGCAGTTAAAAACTATATTACACCTGACATCAAAACCTCAGCTTACAGGAAAACCTCAGCTCATTTCTCATGTGAAGAAGGTTTTTACATAAAAGTCTTAAAGGCACAGCAAAAAATGGCCGGCTTAAAGGAATATTACAAATTCAATACATGTTGAGCTCAATCAAAAGCATTTGTGGCAAAATATTGATTTCAGCAAAAATACATTGACTCGTCCGTTCTTTTCTTAAAAAAAAAAAGAAAGCAAAAATCGGGGTCAGAATGAGGGACTTACAAAGGAAGTAAATGGGCCAATGTGTTAATGTTACTCACCAGTGTCATGTCCAGACTTTTTTGACTGGGGTGGTCCTTGTGGGGCACAGGCTGATTGAAGAGTGGCAAAATTGCTCTGTTGCGTTAAAATGCTACCTGCATGTTATATGTATATTGTGATGGAAGGTGACGGAGATCATTTTTTATATATAAATATATATTGATATATATTTGGAATATTGGAATCTTTGGTTTTTTTAATAAAAAAAAAGGACTTTTTCTTTTAAAATTAGACCAATATTTTGCAATTAGCCCACTGTATGTGTATAAGGTTAGCTTGTAGTGTGAAAGCAGAGAATCAATGGAATACAAGTTGTAAAACAGTGAAAGAATGATGTTATGTCCAGTGCCCAATTCTTTTTGTTAACTCCAGTGTCACAGAAATGATACACTTGCTTTTTGGGGTCCACTTTAGATGAAACTGTAACTCTGTCATAGCAAGAAAATAAATTGCAACGCTTATGCAGTCACGGCTTTATCGTTTTATTGTTTTATTACAAATATGAGTAAACATTTCTCCTCTCTTTGTTGCAGCATTATTGTCATAAAATGCTTTTGTCTTATTGACCCACACTCATTTAATATTTTGTTTTATGAAAAACAGAATATAATGTTCTCTCTTTCTCTCTCAGGGCGGTGCTTTGCATTTCGGGGTGAGCGCGGGAACGATGAACCAGCCATTGAAATGATTAAAGTGTCACATCTGAAGTGAGTTACACAAACAAACTCACACTTCTGCCTTAAACACCTCAGTGAGCACTTAAACACTTCAGTCCCAGTGCGTTTCCTCAGTGGTGATTAATGTTCAGCGGGCACACACAAAATGCTCTTAAGAATGATTTCCTGGAAGGTGTCTGGGGCACTTTCACATCCACTCACTCAATCTCTCTCTTGCAGTACTTTAACCTACTCAGTCTGAGCACATCTAACCATTGTTTTGTGAAAGGTGAGGTAGCCCAGTGATAAGTAGCGATTGTTTAACCTTGCAGTAGTGGTCATTTTATTTATCTTTTGTCATTGTTTCACAGCTATCATCTTATTTACTTCCCAAACTTCAAGTGCTTCGGTCAAGCTTGAATGAATCGGTGTCTGCTGGTTATCAGTCAGCCTTGACACTTTAAAAGTGCAACCACCAGTTTCTGCTGCTGACTGATAGTTACCAGAAAAATAAATAAAGTACCATCAAATACTAAGCAGTGCATGTTTGAGATCTATCCAGAGAACTTTAATAATATTTAAGTCTGGGAACATGGTGACTCAGTGGTTGAGGCTCAGGGTTACTGACCAGAAGGTCGGGGGTTCAAGCCCCAGCACCACCAAGATGCCACTGTTGGGCCCTTGAGCAAGGCCCTTAAGTCCAGGTTGCTCCGGGGGGATTGTCCCTGTAATAAGTGCACTGTAAGTCGCTTTGGATAAAAGCGTCTGCCAAATGCATAAATGTAAATGTAAATTGTCTGGTTGTAATATCCAACCGCTTTTGAGCCTTGTTTCTTCACTAATGTGGGACAGATTGCGTTCATACCAGTGCTCCAACCCACACACACTTTTTTAGCCTTCTTGGTTACAGAAGTATTTTTCCTATTTCTTTATTTTTTTCCATAGGAATTTTTTAAAAGCATCCAACCAAAATCAAATCAACCAGCTCTGAGGTGAATCAGAACATTACAAACTTTGATTTAATGCTAAATGCATTTGAAAGAAAGTCACTACCATCCCATGAAGCATTGGAATGAAATAATCATATTAAAACAATGGAAAAATGTCAAACTTAAAAGTTGTTGATTATACGTATGTACTGCATAAAAACAAGATGGTTAATTTCATTGCAAATCATCCAGATATATGTAGTTTGAGATTGTAGGGAGACACTCGATTTTGTCATTCACTGTGCTTCATGGAAGTGGGCAGTGGCTGCAGGACTCATTTGGTGTGCTTTGTTTGCCACAATTCTCTGATTGGTGGATCGTTCAGGAACGATGTTTACATGAACTGTACTGCAGAGTACAGAAAGATCCTTTCCTAGATTTTCTGAATGCCTGTTCAGGACTAGTAAACAACTGAAAGTATTTTTGAGCAGTGTGTTCTGTCTTTTGTAGGCAGTATCTGGTGGTGGTGTTCAGAGACAAGCCTCTGGAACTTTGGGACGTCCGCACCGGAACCCTGCTGCGCGAGATGGCCAAGAACTTCCCTACTGTCACTGCCCTGGTACTGTAACACACTCACAACTCACATGGGTTTATTACCAGTTCTCAGACGAGATATTACCCTTCAGATTTCCTCTCTCAGCAAAGTGGCTTCATGACTTCATTACCGCCCAGTGAAACTCATAAAGAAGCAAAGCTCCTGTCTCGCTCTTTCTGAAGGGGCAATAAACATTGTAATGATGCCACCAGCGACGGCTGGTGAATAACCCCAACAATAACCTTAATAATACTTGCAGTCCCTCGCCCATCAAGCCCTGCCAGCTCATTTGCCTGTTGATTGCTCCCTGAGGCTGCGTAACAGTTCCAGCTACTTCTAACCATCAACTAGTGATTTAAAGCACAGAGAAATGATATGCATAGCACTCAATCCATTTATGAAGTTTGTTCCTTTGTTTGTTTTTCGTCGTCTACGCATGTGTGTTGGAGAAAAGTTTGACTCCTTGGCTGAATTTTTCAGACTGTCAAAAAGATACTTTTCACAGAATTTGTTTTGTGATGGAACTGCGAGGGGTTCGTTAAATTGTGAAAAAAAAGGTCTATGCTAAAGTAAAAATTCACTTTTACATGGTGTTTGTATATAAATGTGAGTTGGCAGTGTGTGTACACAACCACTCTACAGTGTTAAAAGTCGACCCAATCCTCTTTCTTATATTTCTATAAATCAAAAACATTGTGTCAAAACGAATGGTGTTCGTTTCTGCTCTAAGTTGACGTCACGTTAGAGCAGGCCTCGCCCACGACTGGTGATGGACTACACCCTATTATCATAGCTCCTCCCCTACGTGATAATACACAGTCCGCCATTTTTTTTCAGCACTGGAGCAGATACATAATGTCTCAGAAGAACAGAAGAATAATGTCTCAGCTTCATAAGAATCATAAATGTTCTGTTGTTGCTGTAAAAGTGAACATAAGAGTCTTCATGTACTCCCGGCATCGGAGCCACTGAAGATGCAGTGGACAAGTCTGACAAGGAAATGTGTCCCAGAACATAAAAAAATGTGTGAATGTTTGTGCAAATAATTTTACACCGGACTGCTTTGTGAATGAGTGTCAATAAAAATTTGATTCTCAAGCATGGATCAGTACCAACTGTTCATGTTCCAGCTTTATATCCTGAAGATGTAAGTATCGCACTTTATATTATGTGAATGTTTGCAAATCGCCTTTCCGAATGTGCTTGTAAGCTGATTCTGCAGCTAATGCAGCTAAAGATACCATTGTCTCTGATTTTATTAACAGAGATCAGAGCTATGTCGTTATTTTTAGCTTACTGTCTATATAATTCATAATCACACCTTTGTTATGCACAATACTGTATTTTTGAAAACTATTTACATTTTCTGTGAAAATAAGAGAGTTGTACTAAAAGTGGAATGTTTACTTGCAAAGGCCAGCTCATCTGCACAACATATCAGTACCACGAGGGATGTTTGTTGCCTGACTGACTCACCACAGCTGTGTAGTGTAAATTAACCATTCAGAAATGTCCTGGTTCATTCTCAGAGTTGTGACTTCTGCTGGAGTATCTCCTTCATTAGTGTCCTACTCTGGTTAATACATATATTGCTGAACTCCGGCATTTACGGCGTCAGTCACATTGGTCCTGATTTGTAGTATGCTGTAGTGACCATCATCGGCGAGCCTCTTTTTTTTATATAAATGTGAATTCTGTGAACTTGCTAAATAAACATTAGCTAGCAATACTATGTACATTTTTAAATAAATATCAATAACTTTTTTTTGCAAATTTTGTCCTCTGTAAAAATCTGCCTGAAGTAATGCAAGTTTTTTTTTTTTACGCTGTTCACGAGCTGTAAAGACACAGCCCTCTTCCTGAAAGGGGGTGGGGAACAGCAGCTCATTTGCATTTAAAGAGACACACACGAAAACCGCGTGTTTTTGATTCTACCCAAAAAGAGACATTTTCAACATGGTCATGGTAAATGATCCGTGGGGTATTTTGAGATGACACTTCAGACACATTCTGGGGACACCCGAGACTTATATTACATCTTGTAAAAAGGGGCATAATAGGCCTCCTTTAAAGTAATAAAATAAGGGGTACTCCAAGCAAATGACCACTCTCAGGAATTTAGCTCACAAAAAAGGTTATGGTTTTAACTAAGTCATGTGATTAATCAGGATTAATCATTTTACAATAAGACAAACATTAAAATATAATCGTACATATATTTTCTTTATACTTTGTCCCAAAGAACTTGCAAGAAATTGGTTAGACGTAATTTATTTTAATTATTTTAATATGTACAGAGTTAATTAGACATATTTTTACAGTAATAAATATTTGATACAAGTGTACAGTATGTGTGCATGCCATAAAATTAGTGGTCATGTTGTAATTACAATTTGGGCAATATTTCTGGCGTTCTCCAGTTTACTTTTTTAATAATACGATCAAATGATCAGATTTAATTCATATAAAAATGTATTGGCAAGAGAATCTTAAGTGTACATTAGCATTATTAGACACTATACATACAGATATAAAACATATTGAATGCTGAAGTTTAAAATCTCAAAACTTGTATTTTCTCTGGCTGCTGTTCAGTCTCTAACACCTCATGCGGTTTCGCCTTTGACTCTGGATCAGATGACAGTGAGTGAGCATTTTGAAAAGATAAGGCATCTTGCCCGGATCTGTCCCACATCTGGCTCACCACTTGCGGGTGAAGTCTCCATTCTCTGTGCAGTAAATCTGCTCTTGTGTTTATTATCCCTGGGACATGTGTCGCACATGATGAATAAGAGTGTTCTGCTCCACACAATCAGTTTCTGTGCTAGGATGTGCAGTCGAATCTAGCGTGTACCTCAAGGAAATTTATGAATTTCAATTTTAGTAAGGTTTACATTTTCAACTGATGTGCGGTCACTAGTGTGGATATGCAGCTTATTTATTTATCCATTCCAGTTATATGTGTACATAAAACAAAAATGTTTGGTTAGTAAGAAAAGATCCGAACTAAAGTGTGTGTGGTTGCTTCAATCACTGCCTTCACTTTATGCTGTGAAATTCTAGCTGCGTACCATGTATGTCTTTGAGCATTTGTTCTATATGGTAACATTTAGTTTGTATTTCTAAACAGGAGTGGTCTCCCTCACATAACCTTAAAAGTCTGAAGAAAAAGCAGCTTGCAGCACGAGAGGCCATGGCCAGACAGACTACTCTCGCCGATGCTGAGCAGAGCAGTGTTGAGTCTTCCGTTATCAGGTCTGACCTCTGCTTAAAGGAATTGTTCAGCCAAAATTATAATTCTATCTTTAAAAAAAAAAATTAATTCCAAGTTCCAAATTCATTTGACTTTCTCTCTTCCATGGAGCACAAAAGCAGATATTGAGCAGAATGCTCTGGAAGGTCAAGCACTGTGTCGCACATAATGAATGGCCTGGCTCGTAGTTCCAGTTCATTCTAACGGTATCAGTATGGTTCAGGTCTAGGTTTTGTGCAGGCAAGTGAAGTTCTTCCAAACCAGACACAGTAAACCATTTTTTTTAATGGATCTCACGTGGTCCACGGCTTTCCTGTAAACTGTTGTAAGAGTGAAGCGCACAATTCTCTAGCAGATAATGAAGTTAATGGAAGAAGCCATAAAAGTAGTCTATACTCTATAGTGCTATAGTGCGTTATATTCCAAGTCTTCTGAAGTCATACAGTAGCATACAAAAGTGAAGAACAGATCCAAATTGAAGTCATCATTCACTGATAATCTTTCCCTCTTCCAGAGCTCTCAAATCTCATTCACAGTTCTGCATGTTCAGGGTCGCGGTGTGAAGATGCGTTACACCAGGTGATTGTCAGTGATCATATGATTTGGAATATAGTGCACAAGTCATATTGAGTAATTTTATTGGGCTTTTTGTCATTTTTGGAGCATGGGAGTGAAAATCCCCTCCACTATCAATGATGGTGAAACAGCAGTGAAACTGTGAAAATAGAGCAAACAGCTTGGACATTCTATTAAACATCTCCTTTTGTATGCCATGGAAGAAATAACTAAATCATGTTTGGAACGACATGAGGTGAGTAACGGATGATAGAATTTTCAGTTTAGGGTCAACTGTCCCTTTAAAGCACTTCACAACTGTCAACAGTATCACGTATGTTATCCTTTATACAGTATATATGTTTGTGTGCGCATATATACATTATATATAAACTTATTAATCTAAAAAAAAAAAATCAAGGTTACAATGAGGCACTTACAATGGAAGTGAATGGAGACAGTTTTTGGAGGGTTTAGAGGCAGACATTTGAAGCTCATAATTTTATAAAAGCACTTTCATTAATTATTGTTAAAACGCATGTATTACTTGAGCTGTAAATTTGTTTAAATTGTAATTTTTACAGTTATTTTAGGGTTTGTTGACAATTCATTGTCATGGTGACAAAGTTGTAAAATTGACTAACTTAATACAGAACGTTTAGTGATTGATTTTACTACACTAAAATCATGTTTACATGCATATTTGTTTTTGTATTGTGGCTAAACCTTTGAAACAGTGAGTATTTTAACCTTCAAAAATTGACCCCATTCACTTCCATTGTAAGTGCCTCACTGTGCCCATATTTTTTCTTTTTAAAAAAGAAAAAGAGGGACGAGTCAAAATTAATTTTTGTGTTAATTTATATTATTCCACAAATGCTGTCGATTGAGCTTAATTTGTATTGAACCTGGAATATTCCTTTAACAACATGCCTTCTCTCTCTCATAGTCTGCTGCAGGATGCTGAGAGTAAGTCTGATACGAGTCAGGGCATCTCGGCTCGTGAGCACTTTGTGTTTACTGACACGGACGGTCAGGTCTATCACATCACTGTGGAAGGCAACAGTGTGAAAGACGGTGCACGAATCCCTCCTGATGTGAGTGTCCCTCATTTGTATGTGTTATGCATCCTCCTCCCCATGTTCCCCTCTTGAATTCTCATTACTAAAACTTTCAATATCTTTCTCCTTGTCAGTCTTTTCCTCAGTCAAATCTCTCAACCCTGGACACACACAAATGCCCAATTCTTCACAAATTGTAATAAAATAGCAACATTCCCACTTTGAAATGTATGTGATCACTTGAATGTTTTAACATAAAAGTGACATTTCCTTTTAATGTCTCTTATTTTGACCAAAGTTATGACATTATCACTTTCTACCCCTAAAACCACTTGTCCTCCGACCATAACTCAGTTCCTGAGAAAAGCCCCGAAATGAAGATTAGTTACAGACAACATCGTGGCGGATGAGTAAAACATTGAATAGACATTTCAGAAAGTTGCTTTTACATACATTATATGTATTATTGTACTAAATACATGTGTTATATCGAAAGTGCTTGTTTTTAGATTAATATTTTCATCCTTTTATTCGTGAATTGGAATAATCTGGATAGAGCTGTAAATATTCTTCTTCTGCATGGATCAAATTTGAATTTTCTTGCATTGTTTTTAATTAAATTTGCAGTTTCAAACTTTTGAGTTAACAGGAGATGAGAGAAAATGGCTCTCTGCTCTGTTCTCATTATCCTTTCATCTGCTGCTGGGCTTCGTTCACATTATAACCCATAATGCTTATTTCCGATTCTTTGCTCAGATCCAAACTTTTTGCTTTGTCGGCTCACATTTCGTGTTTATAAGCGACCTATATTTGTCAGCTGTGATACATCATATTCTTTATTATCAACGTTTCCCTCTCCATTTTTTCAAATCCATTCTTAAGATCCATTCTTTTTGCATTCAATCTCAGAAAGTTCAGACAGGAATAGTAGCACACTGCTTACTGCTATTAAAACAAATAATAATAATTACAATATGTATAAATAGTCGAAAAAGTTTATACTTAAAAATAATACTTTGAGTCTTTGCATGCAGCACGCAGCAAGTGCTGTCCATTTAAATTAATCTTATTTTACATTTTAAATTCATTTTTGTGCAACTTTTGTCAGTCTGATCAAATGAGCCAAGAAAGAGAGTATAAACTTGTGATTTATATTGCTTCAGTCATCAAACTGGAAAAATGCACAATGTATCGATGACTCCAATGCTATCGGACAATATTACCAAAAGACCATCAGTCTTGTTTTGAATTGTCTGACTTGACAATTGACTTAATTGTTTTTCTTTTTGGTTTTTCAATTTAGCCAGTATAGCTTTTAGACCAGGTTACAAAAGTATTAAAGTAATCCATCTTTTCTACTGTACTTTGATTTCACTGTATCTGATTTTAACATGCAATACTAGTAGATTCAATCTTTTTTATAAAGGAGCACAATTAGTTTAATTCAATCATTACATTATGTTAAATTTAGGTTGCAAATGAACCATTCTTAATTGAAACCTTAGTTCAAACTGTGGACTTGTGATCCCACTGTGAAAATAAGATGGACTTTATATTTGAAGTCTGGTTTGCACAGGATATAATTGTCAGTTTTTGTTTAATAGCTTTCATTTTCCACATTGTTTAAAGAAGAGCATTGGGCAACATCCTTTATAAATCAAATCCTGGAAATAAATTGTATCTAATTAATTGAAGAAACAATCAACAGATTTATCTCAACGAATGTATTTCAAGTAAGAGTAGTATGGTAGTATGCCATTCTGGAATACTGTCTGTCTTGGCCACATGTCAGATGTTCTGTGTCTTTTATATTTGCTCATTTTATTAAGTTGGCTTGTGAGAGCCAACTTAATGAAATCCTATTTAAACTTATTAAGTTGGCTTGTGAGAGCCAACTTACTGAAATCCTATTTAAACTTATTAAGTTGGCTTGTGAGAGCCAACTTACTGAAATCCTATTTAAACTTATTATTAAGTTGGCTTGTGAGAGCCAACTTACTGAAATCCTATTTAAACTTATTATTATTATTATTATTCTGTCAAAAATTTACAACTCGAACTCCTCCTAGAGCTTTAACTCCACATACTCCAAACTCGGCTCAGACACTCAAACTGTTCTGACTCGGTATGCAATATCTTTTCTAACTGATCGGACTTATGGTTTTCCTAAAAATGACGATCAAACTCGGAAAAAACTCCCATTGACTTAACATTGCGGAATGTTCAGATTTTCAAACTCCTCAACTGCCAAAAATTCAAATCTAAATCCCTTGAAACCAGAGACTAAATCAAACTGCCATTCTATATACTATATGAGCCATTGAGACTCATTTAAACTAATAAACTCATCTATCTATGACACTTATCTATCTATGACACTTATCTATCTATGACACTTATCTATCTATCTATCTATCTATCTATCTATCTATCTATCTATCTATCTATCTATCTATCTATCTATCTATCTATCTATCTATCTATCTATCTATCTATCTACTTTAAACTAAATTCAAACTTCAAACTAATTTAAACTTCAAACTAATTTTGTTAAAATCCTCTTGTTTCTAAACTCAAACTTGTACACTAATAAACTCATAAATTCATACACTTATGAACTCTTAAACTCAAATGAACAAACTTATAAACTCTAAACTCACACACTGAGTGTGTAAGTTAGTGTGTGTGTGTGTGAGCGTGTGTGAGCGAGTTAGTGAGCATGTATGTGTGTGTGAGTGTGTGAGCGAGTGTGTGAGCTAGTTAGTGTGTGTGTGTGTGTGTGTGTGTGTGTGTGTGTGTGTGTGTGTGTGTGTGTGTGTGTGTGTGTGTGAGCGAGTGTGTGAGCTAGTTAGTGTGTGTGTGTGTGTTTATGTGCATTAGTGTGTGTGTGTGTGTGACAGTTAGTGAGCATGTATGTGTGTGTGAGTGTGTAAGTGTGTGAGCGAGTTAGTGTGTGTGTGTGTGTTGTGTGTGTGTGTGTGTGTGTGTGTGTGTGTGTGTGTGTGTGTGTGTGTGTGTGTGTGTGTGACAGTTAGTGAGCATGTATGTGTGTGTGAGTGTGTAAGTGTGTGAGCGAGTTAGTGTGTGTGTGTGTGTTTATGTGCATTAGTGTGTGTGTGTGTGTGTGTGTGCACATAGCAACCACTCAGAACACCCTAGCAACTGACAAACAACCACCCAGAACACCCTAGCAACCACCCAAAATACCTTACAACACCCTAGCAACCACCCAGAACACCCTAGCAACCACCCAAAATACCTTAGAACACCCTAGCAACACCATAGCAACCACCCAAAATACTCATCTATGACACTTAAACTATTAAACTCATTACTATCTATCTAGCAACTAAGTTAAACTTTTAACTACTTTAAACTACAAACTACTTTAAACTTTAAACTAATTTAAACTTTAAACTCATTTAAACTATAAACTACTTTAAACTTCAAACTACTTTAAACAATAAACTACTTTAAAATTCAAACTAATTTAAACTTTACACTACTTTAAAATTCAAACTAATTTAAACCTTAGACTAATTTAAACTTTAAACTAATTTAAACTATAAACTACTTTAAAATTCAAACTAATTTAAACTTTAGACTAATTTAAACTTTAAACTAATTTAAACTATAAACTAATTTAAACTTCAAACTACTTTAAACTTCAAACTACTTTAAACTTCAAACTTTCTGGTCCAAACTTTCACAAGCCAACTTAAAGTTTGTCTCGACGAACTTTTTCTAGTTAAGTTGGCTTGTGAGAGCCAACTTACTGAAATCCTATTTAAACTTATTATTATTATTATTATTATTCTGAGACTAAAATTACCAAGACTAACTCCTCCTAGAGCTTTTAAGCTACAGGCACCAAACTCGGCACAGACCTTCAGACTAATCCCGAATAGTGTGCTATATCTTTTCTAACTGATCGGACTTACGGTTTTCCTAAAAATGATGATCAAACTCGGAAAAAACTCCCATTGACTTAACATTGCGGAATGTTCAGAAATTCAAATTCCAACTGACATTTTCACACACACAGACAAAAAGGGCCTGTCAGCCCTGCATCTCTCCCTCTCTCTCTCCTCAGAGGATTTCTTTTTATCAAGCAGCTGAAAAAGTAATGACCTAAAATCTTCCTAGCCACACGCTAAAACATGCTAAAAACGTGCTAGCATCTATCTGAGGGTCAATATCTATCTATCTATCTATCTATCTATCTATCTATCTGAGGGTAAATATCTATCTCTCTCTCTCTATCTATCTATATCTATCTCTCTATATATCTAAGGGTAAATATCTATCTATCTATCTATCTATCTATCTATCTAGCAACTAAGTTAAACTTTTTTAACACTACACTGTAGAACTGGCTCATTAGAGTCATTCATTTTGGAATCAGACTACACTGGTCACACTGTATGTTTCACATTGTAGATTCAAAAGAACCGGCTCATTAGAGTCATTCATTTGGGAATCAGACTACACTGGTCACACTGTATGTTTCACACTGTAGATTCAAAAGAACTGGCTCATTAGAGTCATTCATTTGGGAATCAGACTACACTGGTCACACTGTATGTTTCACACTGTAGATTCAAAAGAACTGGCTCATTAGATCATTAATTTGGGAATCAGACTACACTGGTCACACTGTATGTTTCACACTGTAGATTCAAAATAACCAACTTTAAAATTCAAACTAATTTAAACTTTAGACTAATTTAAACTGTAAACTAATTTAAACTATAAACTAATTTAAACTTCAAACTACTTTAAACTTCAAACTACTTTAAACTTCAAACTACTTTAAACTTCAAACTACTTTAAACTTCAAACTACTTTAAACTCATTTAAACTAATTTAAACTTCAAACTACTTTAAACTTCAAACTACTTTAAACTTCTTCAAACTTTCTGGTCCAAACTTTCACAAGCCAACTTAAAGTTTGTACTCAAACTTTTTAATCTAGTTAAGTTGGCTTGTGAGAGCCAACTTACTGAAATCCTACTTAAACTTATTATTATTCCGATTCTTCTTAGCGGTGAAATTTCTATATCTATCTCCTCCTAGAGCTTTAACTCCACATACTCCAAACTCGGCACAGACACTCAAACTGTTCTGACTCGAAGTTGCTATATCTTTTCTAACTGATCGGACTTACGGTTTTCCTAAAAATGACGATCAAACTCGGAAAAAACTCCCATTGACTTAACATTGCGGAATGTTCAGAAATTTAAATCTCAACTGACATTTTCACACACACAGACAAAAAGGGCCTGTCAGCCCTGCATCTCTCCCTCTCTCTCTCCCTCAGAGGATTTATTTTATCAAGCAGCCAAAAAGTAATGACCTAAAATCTTCATAGCCACACGCTAAAACATGCTAAAAACATGCTAGCATCATGCTAACACATGCTAGCATTGACTAGCGAAGTGTTAAAACAAGCTAAAAATGTGCTAGCATCATGATAAAATCGCCTAGCGAGTGCTTAAAACATGCTAAAAGCGTCTTAGCATCATACTTAACACAAGCTAGCATCGCCTAGCGAAGGGCTAAAACATGCTAAAAGCGTCTTAGCATACGCCTAGCGAAGTGCTAAAAATGCTAAAACGTCGTTAGCATCATGCTAACACATGCTTAGCATCGCCTAGCGAAGTGCTTAAAACATGCTAAAAGCGTCTTAGCATCATGCTTAACACATGCTAGCATCGCCTAGCGAAGTGCTAAAAAATGCTAAAAGCGTGCTAGCATCATGCTTAACACATGCTTAGCATCGCCTAGCGAGTCGTTAAAACATGCTAAAAGCGTCTTAGCATCATGCTTAACACATGCTAACATCGCCTAGCGAAGTGTGAAAACATGCTGAAAGCGTGTTAGCATCATGGTAACACATGCTTAGCATCGTCTAGCGATGTGCTAAAAAATTCTAAAAGCGTGATACCATCATGCTTAACACATGTTAGCATCGCCTAACAAAGTGCTTAAAATATGCTAAAAACATGTTAGCATCATGCTAACACATGCTTAGCATCATCTAGCTAATTGCTAAAACATGATAAAGCGTGCTAGCATCATGCTAACACATGCTAGCATTGCCTAGCGAAGTGCTAAAACATGCTAAAAACGTGTTAGCATCATGCTAACTGAGGGTCAATATCTATCTATCTATCTATTTGAGGGTCAATATCTATCTATCTATCTATCTGAGGGTAAATATCTATCTCTCTCTGTCTATCTATCTATCTATCTGAGGGTAAATATCTATCTATCTATCTATCTATCTATCTGTGTCTATCTATCTATCTATCTATCTATATATCTATCTATCTATCTAGCAACTAAGTTAAACTTTAAACGACTTTAAACTACAAACTACTTTAAACTTTAAACTAATTTAAACTACAAACTACTTTAAACTAATTTAAACTTTAAACTCATTTAAACTTCAAACTACTTTAAACTTCAAACTACTTTAAACTATAAACTACTTTAAACTACTTTAAACTAATTTAAACTTCAAACTACTTTAAACTTCTTCAAACTTTCTGGTCCAAACTTTCACAAGCCAACTTAAAGTTTGTCTCGACGAACTTTTTCTAGTTATTATTATTAAGTTGGCTTGTGAGAGCCAACTTACTGAAATCCTATTTAAACTTATTATTATTATTATTATTATTAAGTTGGCTTGTGAAAGCCAACTTACTGAAATCCTATTTAAACTTATTATTATTATTAAGTTGGCTTGTGAGAGCCAACTTACTGAAATCCTATTTAAACTTATTATTATTATTATTATTCTTAGCGGTGAAATTTCTATACGCTACTCCTCCTAGAGCTTTAACTCCACATACTCCAAACTCGGCACAGACACTCAAACTGGTCTGACTCGAGTTGCTATATCTTTTCTAACTGATCGGACTTACGGTTTTCCTAAAAATGACGATCAAACTCGGAAAAAACTCCCATTGACTTAACATTGCGGAATGTTCAGAAATTTAAATCTCAACTGACATTTTCACACACACAGACAAAAAGGGCCTGTCAGCCCTGTGTCTCTCCTCTCTCTCTCCCTCAGAGGATTTCTTTTATCAAGCAGCCAAAAAGTAATGACCTAAAATCTTCATAGCCACACGCTTAAAACATGCTAAAAACATGCTAGCATCATGCTTAACACATGTTAGCATTGACTCGTGAGTGCTAAAAAGGCTAAAAATGTGCTAGCATCATGTTCAAATCGCCTAGCGAAGTGCTTAAAACATGCTAAAAGCGTCTTAGCATCATGCTTAACACATGCTTAGCATCACCTAGCGAAGTGCTTAAACAATGCTAAAAGCGTGATAGCATCAAGCTAACAAATGCTTAGCATTGCCTAGCGAAGTGTTAAAACATGCTTAAAAGCGTCTTAGCATCATGTTAACACATGCTTAAAATCACCTAGCGAAGTGCTTAAAAATGCTAAAAACATGCTATAGCATCATGCTTAACACATGCTTAGCATCGCCTAGCGAAGTCGTTAAAACATGCTAAAAGCGTCTATAGCATCATGCTTAACACATGCTTAGCATCGCCTAGCGAAGTGCTTAAAAATGCAAAAATGTGCTTAGCATCATGTTAACACATGTTAGCATCGCCTAGCCGAGTGTTAAGACATGCTTAAAAGCGTCTTAAGCATCATGCTAACACTTGCTAGCATCGCCTAGCCGAGTCGTTAAGACATGCTAAAAACATGCTTAGCATCATGCTTAACACATGCTTAACATCGCCTAGCGAGTGCTAAAAAATGCTAAAAATGTGCTAAAATCATGCTAACACATGTTAGCATACGCCTAGCGAGTCGTTAAGACATGCTAAAAGCGTCTTGGCGTCATCTTAACACATCTTATCATCGCCTAGCAAAGTGCAAAAAATGCTAATAACGTCTTAGCATCATGCTAACACATGCTTAACATCGCCTAGCGAAGTGTTAAAACATGCTTAAAAATGTGTTAGCATCATGCTTAACACATGTTAACATCGCCTAGCGAGTGCAAAAAATGCTAAAAACATGCTTAGCATCATGCTAACACATGCTTAGCATCGCCTAGCGAAGTGTTAAAACATGCTAAAAGCGTGCTTAGCATCATGCTTAACACATGTTAGCATCGCCAAGCAAAGTGCTAAAAGATGCTAAAAGCGTGCTAGCATTACGCTAACACATGATAGCATCACCTAGTGAAGTACTAAAAAATGCTAAAAGCGTGCTAGCATCTATCTGTCTGTCTATCTATCTATCTATCTATCTGAGGGTCAATATCTATCTATCTATCTATTTGAGGGTCAATATCTATCTATCTATCTATCTATCTATTTGAGGGTCAATATCTATCTATCTATCTATCTGAGGGTAAATATCTATCTATCTCTATCTATCTATCTGAGTGTCTATCTATCTATCTATCTATCTAGCAACTAATTTAAACTTTAAACTCATTTAAACTATAAACTACTTTAAACTATAAACTACTTTAAACTCATTTAAACTCATTTAAACTTCAAACTACTTTAAACTATAAACTACTTTAAACTAATTTAAACTTCAAACTACTTTAAACTTCTTCAGACTTTCTGGTCCAAACTTTCACAAGCCAACTTAAAGTTTGTTCTCAAACTTTTAATCTAGTTATTATTATTAAGTTGGCTTGTGAGAGCCAACTTACTGAAATCCTATTTAAACTTATTATTAGTGGTGCTTGCAAAGCATCACTATTGTAATCTCACATACTTATTAGTGGTGCTTGCAAAGCATCACTATTGTAATCTCACATACTTATTATTAGTGGTGCTTGCAAAGCATCACTATTGTAATCTCACATACTTATTTTTATTTTTCTTCTTTTTATTAGTGGTGCTTGCAAAGCATCACTATTGTAATCTCACATACTTATTTTTATTTTTCTTTTTTTTATTATTATTCTATCTCCGTACAAAACTTCGGCACCTAACTCGTCCCGCACCGTTTGGCGTAGACCCACGAATGAGGTGTCAAATCGAACGGCCTATTGAGGACACGTGTGCTATGACTTTTATAGCTGATCGGAGTACGGTAATTGCCCCAGGGGCAAAAAGCGGCCGAAAAATCCCATAGACTTAACATTGCGACAAACTTTGACGCGTCACAGCTCCGGCGAGGATTTCGCAGAAAGCGTGTGATTTGCCATATTTGAAGAGGCTGGCAGGCTCTGTAAGAGCATACCTCAAAATGGGGTAAAAGTTGCACCCTGGGGGCAGGAGCTGCCCAAAAATGCCCCAATTGACTTACAATGGTGTAGGACGGCCCATGAAATGAAATGGCATTGGGATTTGTATTCAACATAGCTCTGGATCACAGTGTCATAGAGACAATGGGGCGGGCTCATTTTACTCAGACGACCAATCAGTATCTCAGGATCATTTTGCATCTATCAAGCCACGCCCTAGCAACAATTTAGAGCACCTTAGCAACAAGTCCCATAGACTTCTAATGAAAGACATCAAAGGGATATCTCCGGATAGAAGTGTCATAGAAACACAAGGGTGGTCTCGTTTCACTCGGGGCAGCAAACAGCCAATCATGAATCACCTCAACACTTCCTAGCCCCTCCCTAGCAACCATTGTCGAGCACCTTAGCAACCAAAATCCATAGAGGATATCTTCCATTCTGAATGTCACAGAGGCATGGGAGTTGGTTTATATCATTCATACTGACAAGCAGCCTTTGGAGATTAATGATTGGCAGCTGCCAAGCCACTCCCTAGCAACTAAACAGAGTACCCTAGCAACCATTTAGCAGTAACTATATCTCTGCACCAGAAAATCAGAGAAACTTCTGGGTTGATTTATTTCAATCAGGATGGCAAGGACACTTCATTAGTATCACTAAGGTAACTGCCTAGCAACCAGATGGGGTTACCCTAGCAACCGAGTAACAAATCACATATCTCTGCATCAGAAAAGCGTAGAGACTTCGGGTTGACTTATTTCAATCAGGATGGCAAGGACACTTGATTACTATCACTATGATTACTGCCTAGCAACCAGATGGGGTTACCCTAGCAACCGAGTAACAAATCACATATCTCTGCACCAGAAAATAGTACTGACTTCGGGTTGATTTATTTCACTCAGGATGGCAAGGACACTTGATTACTATCACTATGGTAACTGCCTAGCAACCAGATGGGGTTACCCTAGCAACCGAGAAACAAATCACATATCTCGGCACCAGAAAAGAGTACAGACTTCCAGGTTGATTTATTTCAATCAGGATGGCAAGGAGACTTCATTAGTATCACTAAGGTAACTGCCTAGCAACCAGATGGGGTTACCCTAGCAACCGAGTAACAAATCACATATCTCTGCATCAGAAAAACGTAGAGACTTCGGGTTGACTTATTTCAATCAGGATGGCAAGGACACTTGATTACTATCACTATGATTACTGCCTAGCAACCAGATGGGGTTACCCTAGCAACCGAGTAACAAATCACATATCTCTGCACCAGAAAATAGTACTGACTTCCAGGTTGATTTATTTCACTCAGGATGGCAAGGACACTTGATTACTATCACTATGGTAACTGCCTAGCAACCAGATGGGGTTACCCTAGCAACCGAGAAACAAATCACATATCTCGGCACCAGAAAAGACTACAGACTTCCAGGTTGATTTATTTCAACCAGGATGGCAAGGACACTTCATTAGTATCAATATGGTAACTGCCTAGCAACCACATGGGGTTACCCTAGCAACCGAGTAACAAATCACATATCTCTGCATCAGAAAAGCGTAGATACTTCTGGGTTGACTTATTTCAATCAGGATGGCAAGGACACTTGATTACTATCACTATGGTAACTGCCTAGCAACCAGATGGGGTTACCCTAGCAACCGAGTAACAAATCACATATCTCTGCACCAGAAAACAGTACTGACTTCCGGGTTGATTTATTTCACTCAGGATCGCAAGGACACTTGATTACTATCACTATGGTAACTGCCTAGCAACCAGATGGGGTTACCCTAGCAACCGAGAAACAAATCACATATCTCGGCACCAGAAAAGAGTACAGACTTCGGGTTGATTTATTTCAACCAGGATGGCAAGGACACTTCATTAGTATCAATATGGTAACTGCCTAGCAACCAGATGGGGTTACCCTAGCAACCGAGTAACAAATCACATATCTCTGCACCAGAAAACAGTAGTGACTTCCGGGTTGACTTATTTCACTCAGGATGGCAAGGAGACTTCATTAGTATCACTATGGTAACTGCCTAGCAACCATATGGGGTTACCCTAGCAACCGAGTAACAAATCACATATCTCTGCATCACAAAAACGTAGAGACTTCCGGGTTGACTTATTTCAATCAGGATGGCAAGGAGACTTCATTAGTATCACTATGGTAACTGCCTAGCAACCAGATGGGGTTACCCTAGCAACCGACTAGCAAATCACATATCTCTTAATCACAATAACGTAGAGAGTTCCGGGTTGACTTATTTCAATCAGGATGGCAAGGAGACTTCATAAGTATCACTATGGTAACTGCCTAGCAACCAGATGGGGTTACCCTAGCAACCGACTAACAAATAACATATCTCTGCATCACAAAAACGTAGAGACTTCCGGGTTGACTTATTTCACTCAGGATGGAAAGGAGCCATGTATTGTATTACCTTGGTAACTGCATAGCAACCACATGGGCTTACCCTAGCAACCGAGTAACAAATCACATATTTCTGCACCAGAAAATCATACAGACTTCTGGGTTGATTTATTCATGACCATAATTTTTGCTCTTTTCAAGTTACAACATGCTGTTTGACGAGTTTTGCCACGGCAAGCACCACTCACATTTTCTTCAGGAAATGTCCCCATCTAGTTATTATTATTCTTCTTAGCGGTGAAATTTCTATACGCTACTCCTCCTAGAGCTTTAACTCCACATACTCCAAACTCGGCACAGACACTCAAACTGGTCTGACTCGAGTTGCTATATCTTTTCTAACTGATCGGACTTACGGTTTTCCTAAAAATGACGATCAAACTCGGAAAAAACTCCCATTGACTTAACATTGCGGAATGTTCAGAAATTTAAATCTCAACTGACATTTTCACACACACAGACAAAAAGGGCCTGTCAGCCCTGTGTCTCTCCTCTCTCTCTCCCTCAGAGGATTTCTTTTATCAAGCAGCCAAAAAGTAATGACCTAAAATCTTCATAGCCACACGCTAAAACATGCTAAAAACATGCTAGCATCATGCTTAACACATGTTAGCATTGACTCGCGAAGTGCTAAAAAAGGCTAAAAATGTGCTAGCATCATGTTCAAATCGCCTAGTGAAGTGCTAAAACATGCTAAAAACGTGCTAGCATCATGCTAACACATGCTAGCATCACCTAGCGAAGTGCTAAACAATGCTAAAAACGTGATAGCATCAAGCTAACAAATGCTTAGCATTGCCTAGCGAAGTGTTAAAACATGCTAAAAGCGTCTATAGCATCATGTTAACACATGCTAAAATCACCTAGCGAAGTCGCTAAAAATGCTAAAAACATGCTTAGCATCATGCTTAACACATGCTTAGCATCGCCTAGCGAAGTCGCTAAAACATGCTAAAAGCGTCGTTAGCATCATGCTTAACACATGCTAGCATCGCCTAGCGAAGTGCTTAAAAATGCAAAAAATGTGCTTAGCATCATGTTAACACATGTTAGCATCGCCTAGCGAAGTGTTAAGACATGCTAAAAACGTGCTAGCATCATGCTAACACTTGCTAGCATCGCCTAGCGAAGTGCTAAGACATGCTAAAAACATCTTAGCATCATGCTTAACACATGCTAACATCGCCTAGCGAAGTGCTAAAAAATGCTAAAAATGTGCTAAAATCATGCTAACACATGTTAGCATCGCCTAGCGAGTGCTAAGACATTCTAAAAGCGTCTATGGCGTCATGCTTAACACATGCTTATCATCGCCTAGCAAAGTGCTAAAAAATGCTAATACGTGTTAGCATCATGCTAACACATGCTAACATCGCCTAGCTGAAGTGTTAAAACATGCTAAAAATGTGTTAGCATCATGCTAACACATGTTAACATCGCCTAGCGAAGTGCAAAAAATGCTAAAAACATGCTTAGCATCATGCTAACACATGCTTAGCATCGCCTAGCGAAGTGTTAAAACATGCTAAAACGTGCTAGCATCATGCTAACACATGTTAGCATCGCCAAGCAAAGTGCTAAAAGATGCTAAAAGCGTGCTAGCATTACGCTAACACATGATAGCATCACCTAGTGAAGTACTAAAAAATGCTAAAAACGTGCTAGCATCTATCTGTCTGTCTATCTATCTATCTATCTATCTGAGGGTCAATATCTATCTATCTATCTATTTGAGGGTCAATATCTATCTATCTATCTATCTATCTATTTGAGGGTCAATATCTATCTATCTATCTATCTGAGGGTAAATATCTATCTATCTCTATCTATCTATCTGAGTGTCTATCTATCTATCTATCTATCTAGCAACTAATTTAAACTTTAAACTCATTTAAACTATAAACTACTTTAAACTATAAACTACTTTAAACTCATTTAAACTCATTTAAACTTCAAACTACTTTAAACTATAAACTACTTTAAACTAATTTAAACTTCAAACTACTTTAAACTTCTTCAGACTTTCTGGTCCAAACTTTCACAAGCCAACTTAAAGTTTGTTCTCAAACTTTTAATCTAGTTAGTGGTGCTTGCGAAGCATCACTACTGTAATCTCACATACTTATTATTAGTGGTGCTTGCAAAGCATCACTATTGTAATCTCACATACTTATTAGTGGTGCTTGCAAAGCATCACTATTGTAATCTCACATACTTATTTTTATTTTTCTTCTTTTTATTATTATTCTATCTCCGTACAAAACTTCGGCACCTAACTCGTCCCGCACCGTTTGGCGTAGACCCACAAATGAGGTGTCAAATCGAACGGCCTATTGAGGACACGTGTGCTATGACTTTTATAAGCGTATCGGGGTACGGTATTTGCCCCAGGGGCAAAAAAGCGGCCGAAAAATCCCATAGACTTAACATTGTGACAAACTTTGAGGCGTCACAGCTCCGAGCGAGGATTTCACAGAAACGTGTGATTTGCCACATTTGAAGAGGCTGGCAGGCTCTGTAAGAGCATACCTCAATATGGGGTAAAAGTTGCACCCCTGGGGGCAGGAGCTGCCCAAAAATGCCCCAATTGACTTATAATGGTGTAGGACGGCCCATGAAATGAAAAGGCATAGGGATTTGTATTGAACATAGCTCTGGATCACAGTGTCATAGAGACCAGGGGTGGGCTCATTTTACTCAGACGACCAATCAGTCTCTCAGGATCATTGTGAAGCTATCAAGCCACGCCCTAGCAACCATTAAGAGCACCTTAGCAACAAGTCCCATAGACTTCTATTGAAACAGATCAAAGGGATATCTCCGGATAGAAGTGTCATAGAAACACAAGGGTGGTCTCGTTTGACTCGGGACAGCAAACAGCCAATCATGCATCAAATCAACACTTCCTAGCCCCTCCCTAGCAACCATTGTCGAAGCACCTTAACAACCAAAATCCATAGAGGGATATCTTCCATTCTGAATGTCACAGAGGCATGGGAGTTGGTTTATATCATTCATACTGACAAGCAGCCTTTGGAGATTCATGATTGGCAGCTGCCAAGCCACTCCCTAGCAACTAAACAGAGTACCCTAGCAACCGTTTAGCAGTAACTATATCTCTGCACCACAAAATCAGAGAGACTTCTGGGTTGATTTATTTCAATCAGGATGGCAAGGAGACTTGATTAGTATCACTATGGTAACTGCCTAGCAACCAGATGGGGTTACCCTAGCAACCGAGTAACAAATCACATATCTCTGCATCAGAAAAGCGTAGAGACTTCGGGTTGACTTATTTCAATCAGGATGGAAAGGACACTTCATTAGTATCACTATGGTAACTGCCTAGCAACCAGATGGGCTTACCCTAGCAACCGAGTAACAAATCACATATCTCTGCATCACAAAAACATAGAGACTTCCGGGTTGACTTATTTCAATCAGGATGGCAAGGACACTTCATTAGTATCACTATGGTAACTGCCTAGCAACCAGATGAGCTTACCCTAGCAACCGAGTAACAAATCACATATCTCTGCATCAGAAAACGTAGAGACTTCCGGGTTGACTTATTTCAATCAGGATGGCAAGGACACTTGATTAGTATCACTATGGTATCTGCCTAGCAACCAGATGGGCTTACCCTAGCAACCGAGTAACAAATCACATATCTCTGCATCACAAAAACATAGAGACTTCCGGGTTGACTTATTTCAATCAGGATGGCAAGGAGACTTGATAAGTATCACTATGTTAACTGCCTAGCAACCAGATGGGGTTACCCTAGCAACCGAGAAACAAATCACATATCTCGGCACCAGAAAAGAGTACAGACTTCCGGGTTGATTTATTTCAATCAGGATGGCAAGGACACTTGATTACTATCACTATGGTAACTGCCTAGCAACCAGATGGGGTTACCCTAGCAACCGAGAAACAAATCACATATCTCGGCACCAGAAAAGAGTACAGACTTCCGGGTTGATTTATTTCAATCAGGATGGCAAGGACACTTGATTACTATCACTATGTTAACTGCCTAGCAACCAGATGGGGTTACCCTAGCAACCGAGAAACAAATCACATATCTCGGCATCAGAAAAGAGTACAGACTTCCGGGTTGATTTATTTCAATCAGGATGGCAAGGACACTTGATTACTATCACTATGGTAACTGCCTAGCAACCAGATGGGGTTACCCTAGCAACCGAGAAACAAATCACATATCTCGGCACCAGAAAAGAGTACAGACTTCGGGTTGATTTATTTCACTCAGCATCGCAAGGACACTTGATTACTATCACTATGGTAACTGCCTAGCAACCAGATGGGGTTACCCTAGCAACCGAGTAACAAATCACATATCTCTGCACCACAAAATAGTACTGACTTCCGGGTTGATTTATTTCACTCAGGATCGCAAGGACACTTGATTACTATCACTATGGTAACTGCCTAGCAACCAGATGGGGTTACCCTAGCAACCGAGAAACAAATCACATATCTCGGCACCAGAAAAGAGTACAGACTTCGGGTTGATTTATTTCACTCAGCATCGCAAGGACACTTGATTACTATCACTATGGTAACTGCCTAGCAACCAGATGGGGTTACCCTAGCAACCGAGAAACAAATCACATATCTCGGCACCAGAAAACAGTACAGACTTCTGGGTTGATTTATTTCAACCAGGATGGCAAGGACACTTCATTAGTATCAATATGGTAACTGCCTAGCAACCAGATGGGGTTACCCTAGCAACCGAGTAACAAATCACATATCTCTGCACCAGAAAACACTACAGACTTTCGGGTTGACTTATTTCACTCAGGATGGAAAGGAGCCATGTATTGTATTACCTTGGTAACTGCATAGCAACCACATGGGCTTACCCTAGCAACCGAGTAAAAAATCACATATTTCTGCACCAGAAAATCGTACAGACTTCTGGGCTGATTTATTTATGACCATAATTTTTTTTCTTTTCCAGTTACAACATGCTGTTTGATCGAGTTTTGCCACGGCAAGCACCACTCACATTTTCTTCAGGAAATGTACCCATCTAGTTTTTATTTTTATTTTTCTTCTTTTTATTATTATTCTATCTCCGTACAAAACTTCGGCACCTAACTCGTCCCGCACCGTTTGGCGTAGACCCACAAATGAGGTGTCAAATCGAACGGCCTATTGAGGACACGTGTGCTATGACTTTTATAAGCTGATCGGGTACGGTATTTGCCCCAGGGGCAAAAAAGCGGCGAAAAATCCCATAGACTTAACATTGTGACAAACTTTGAGCGTCACAGCTCCGAGCGAGGATTTCACAGAAACGTGTGATTTGCCACATTTGAAGAGGCTGGCAGGCTCTGTAAGAGCATACCTCAATATGGGGTAAAAGTTGCACCCTGGGGGCAGGAGCTGCCCAAAAATGCCCCAATTGACTTATAATGGTGTAGGACGGCCCATGAAATGAAAAGGCATAGGGATTTGTATTGAACATAGCTCTGGATCACAGTGTCATAGAGACCAGGGGTGGGCTCATTTTACTCAGACGACCAATCAGTCTCTCAGGATCATTGTGAAGCTATCAAGCCACGCCCTAGCAACCATTAAGAGCACCTTAGCAACAAGTCCCATAGACTTCTATTGAAACAGATCAAAGGGATATCTCCGGATAGAAGTGTCATAGAAACACAAGGGTGGTCTCGTTTGACTCGGGACAGCAAACAGCCAATCATGCATCAAATCAACACTTCCTAGCCCCTCCCTAGCAACCATTGTCGAGCACCTTAACAACCAAAATCCATAGAGGGATATCTTCCATTCTGAATGTCACAGAGGCATGGGAGTTGGTTTATATCATTCATACTGACAAGCAGCCTTTGGAGATTCATGATTGGCAGCTGCCAAGCCACTCCCTAGCAACTAAACAGAGTACCCTAGCAACCGTTTAGCAGTAACTATATCTCTGCACCACAAAATCAGAGAGACTTCTGGGTTGATTTATTTCAATCAGGATGGCAAGGAGACTTGATTAGTATCACTATGGTAACTGCCTAGCAACCAGATGGGGTTACCCTAGCAACCGAGTAACAAATCACATATCTCTGCATCAGAAAAGCGTAGAGACTTCGGGTTGACTTATTTCAATCAGGATGGAAAGGACACTTCATTAGTATCACTATGGTAACTGCCTAGCAACCAGATGGGCTTACCCTAGCAACCGAGTAACAAATCACATATCTCTGCATCACAAAAACATAGACGACTTCCGGGTTGACTTATTTCAATCAGGATGGCAAGGACACTTGATAAGTATCACTATGTTAACTTCCTAGCAACCAGATGGGGTTACCCTAGCAACCGAGTAACAAATCACATATCTCTGCATCAGAAAAGCGTAGAGACTTCCGGGTTGACTTATTTCAATCAGGATGGCAAGGACACTTCATTAGTATCACTATGGTAACTGCCTAGCAACCACATGAGCTTACCCTAGCAACCGAGTAACAAATCACATATCTCTGCATCAGAAAAGCGTAGAGACTTCCGGGTTGACTTATTTCAATCAGGATGGCAAGGACACTTGATTAGTATCACTATGATTACTGCCTAGCAACCAGATGGGGTTACCCTAGCAACCGAGTAACAAATCACATATCTCTGCACCAGAAAATAGTACTGACTTCCGGGTTGATTTATTTCACTCAGAATGGCAAGGACACTTCATTACTATCACTATGGTAACTGCCTAGCAACCAGATGGGGTTACCCTAGCAACCGAGAAACAAATCACATATCTCGGCACCAGAAAAGAGTACAGACTTCCAGGTTGATTTATTTCAACCAGGATGGCAAGGACACTTCATTAGTATCAATATGGTTACTGCCTAGCAACCACATGGGGTTACCCTAGCAACCGAGTAACAAATCACATATCTCTGCATCAGAAAAACGTAGATACTTCTGGGTTGACTTATTTCAATCAGGATGGCAAGGACACTTGATTACTATCACTATGGTAACTGCCTAGCAACCAGATGGGGTTACCCTAGCAACCGAGTAACAAATCACATATCTCTGCACCACAAAATAGTACTGACTTCGGGTTGATTTATTTCACTCAGGATCGCAAGGACACTTGATTACTATCACTATGGTAACTGCCTAGCAACCAGATGGGGTTACCCTAGCAACCGAGAAACAAATCACATATCTCGGCACCAGAAAAGAGTACAGACTTCGGGTTGATTTATTTCACTCAGGATCGCAAGGACACTTGATTACTATCACTATGGTAACTGCCTAGCAACCAGATGGGGTTACCCTAGCAACCGAGAAACAAATCACATATCTCGGCACCAGAAAAGAGTACAGACTTCGGGTTGATTTATTTCAACCAGGATGGCAAGGACACTTCATTAGTATCAATATGGTAACTGCCTAGCAACCAGATGGGGTTACCCTAGCAACCGAGTAACAAATCACATATCTCTGCACCAGAAAACACTACAGACTTCCGGGTTGACTTATTTCACTCAGGATGGAAAGGAGCCATGTATTGTATTACCTTGGTAACTGCATAGCAACCACATGGGCTTACCCTAGCAACCGAGTAAAAAATCACATATTTCTGCACCAGAAAATCGTACAGACTTCTGGGCTGATTTATTTATGACCATAATTTTTTTTCTTTTCCAGTTACAACATGCTGTTTGACGAGTTTTGCCACGGCAAGCACCACTCACATTTTCTTCAGGAAATGTACCTATCTAGTTATTATTATTCTTCTTACTAAGAAATTTCTATATCTAACTCCTCCTAGAGCTTTAACTCCACATACTCCAAACTCGGCACAGACCTTCAGACTAATCCCGAATAGTGTGCTATATCTTTTCTAACTGATCGGACTTACGGTTTTCCTAAAAATGACGATCAAACTCGGAAAAAACTCCCATTGACTTAACATTGCGGAATGTTCAGAAATTTAAATCCCAACTGACATTTTCACACACACAGACAAAAAGGGCCTGTCAGCCCTGCATCTCTCCTCTCTCTCTCCCTCAGAGGATTTCTTTTATCAAGCAGCCAAAAAGTAATGACCTAAAATCTTCATAGCCACATGCTAAAAACGTCAGCTAGCATCATGCTAACACATGCTAGCATCGCCTAGCGAAGTGCTAAAACATGCTAAAACGTGCATAGCATCATGCTAACACATGCTAGCATCGCCTAGCTGAAGTGCTAAAAATGCTAAAAGCGTGCTAGCATCATGCTAACACATGCTACATCGCCTAGCCGAAGTGCTAAAACATGCTAAAAACGTCATTAGCATCATGCTAACACATGCTAGCATCGCCTAGCGAAGTACTAAAACATGCTAAAAACGTGCTAGCATCATGCTAACACATGCTAGCATCGCCTAGCGAAGTGCTAAAAAATGCTAAAAACGTGCTAGCATCATGTTAACACATGCTAACATCGCCTAGCGAAGTGCTAAAACATGCTAAAAACGTGCTAGCATCATGCTAACACATGCTAGCATCGCCTAGCAAAGTGCTAAAACATGCTAAAAACGTGTCTATCTATCTAGCAACTAAGTTAAACTTGAAACTACTTTAAACTACAAACTACTTTAAACTACTTTAAACTACAAACTAATTTAAACTATAAACTACTTTAAACTTCAAACTACTTTAAACTTCAAACTACTTTAAACTTCAAACTACTTTAAATTATAAACTAATTTAAACTTTAAACTAATTTAAACTATAAACTACTTTAAACTTCAAACTACTTTAAACTATAAACTACTTTAAACTATAAACTACTTTAAACTATAAACTACTTTAAACTAATTTAAAATAATTTAAACTTCAAACTACTTTAAACTTCTTCAAACTTTCTGGTCCAAACTTTCACAAGCCAACTTAAAGTTTGTCTCGACGAACTTTTTTTTCTAGTTATTATTATTCTTCTGAGACTAAAATTACCAAGACTAACTCCTCCTAGAGCTTTTAAGCTACAGGCACCAAACTCGGCACAGACCTTCAGACTAATCCCGAATAGTGTGCTATATCTTTTCTAACTGATCGGACTTACGGTTTTCCTAAAAATGATGATCAAACTCGGAAAAAACTCCCATTGACTTAACATTGCGGAATGTTCAAAAATTCAAATTTCAACTGACATTTTCACACACACAGACAAAAAGGGCCTGTCAGCCCTGCGCCTCTCCCTCTCTCTCTCCCTCAGAGGATTTCTTTTATCAAGCAGGCAAAAAGTAATGACCTAAAATCTTCCTAGCCACACGCTAAAACATGCTAAAAACGTGCTAGCATCTATCTGAGGTTCAATATCTATCTATCTATCTATCTATCTATCTATCTATCTATCTATCTATCTATCTGAGGGTAAATATCTATCTCTCTCTATCTATCGATCTATATCTATCTCTCTATATATCTAAGGGTAAATATCTATCTATCTATCTATCTATCTATCTATCTATCTAGCAACTAAGTTAAACTTTTTTAACACTACACTGTAGAACTGGCTCATTAGAGTCATTCATTTGGGAATCAGACTACACTGGTCACACTGTATGTTTCACACTGTAGATTCAAAAGAACTGGCTCATTAGAATCATTCATTTGGGAATCAGACTACACTGGTCACACTGTATGTTTCACACTGTAGATTCAAAAGAACCGGCTCATTAGAGTCATTCATTTCGGAATTAGACTATACTGGTCACACTGTATGTTTCACACTGTAGAGTCAAAAGAACCGGCTCATTAGAGTCATTAATTTGGGAACACACAAAGACAAAAAGGGCTTGTCAGCCCTGCATCTCTCCCTCTCTCTCTCCCTCATTGCATAGGGATTTTGTATTGAACATAGCTCTGGATCACAGTGTCATAGAGACAAGGGGTCGGGCTCATTTTACTCAGACGACCAATCAGTCTCTCGGGATCATTGTGAAGCTATCAAGCCACTCCCTAGCAACAATTTAAAGCACCTTAGCAACAACTCCCGTAGACTTCTAATGAAAATATCAAAGGGATATCTCCGGATAGAAGTGTCATAGAAACACAAGGGTGGTCTCGTTTGACTCGGGGCAGCAAACAGCCAATCATGAATCACCTCAACACTTCCTAGCCCCTCCCTAGCAACCATTGTCGAGCACCTTAACAACCAAAATCCATAGAGGGATATCTTCCATTCTGAATGTCACAGAGGCATGGGAGTTGGTTTATATCATTCGTACTGACAAGCAGCCTTTGGAGTTTCATGATTGGCAGCTGTCAAGCCACTCCCTAGCAACTAAACAGTACCCTAGCAACCGTTTAGCAATAACTATATCTCTGCACCAGAAAATCAGAGAGACTTCTGGGTTGATTTATTTCAATCAGGATGGCAAGGAGACTTGATAAGTATCACTATGGTAACTGCCTAGCAACAACATGGGGTTACCTTAGCAACCGAGTAACAAATCACATATCTCTGCATCAGAAAAACGTAGAGACTTCCGGATTGACTTATTTCAATCAGGATGGCAAAGAGACTTCATTAGTATCACTATGGTAACTGCCTAGCAACCAGATGTGGTTACCCTAGCAACCAAGTAACAAATCACATATCTCTGCACCAGATAATCGTAGAGACTTCTGGGTTGATTTATTTCAATCAGGATGTCAAGCAGACTTGATAAATATCACTATGGTAACTGCCTAGCAACCACATTGGGTTACCCTAGCAACCGAGTAACAAATCACATATCTCTGGACCAGAAAATCGTAGAGACTTCTGGGTTGGTTTATTTCAATCAGGATGTCAAGAAGACTTGATAAGTATCACTATGGTGACTGCCTACCAACCAGATGGGGTTACCCTAGCAACCGAGTAACAAATCACATATCTCTGCACCAGAAAATCAGAGAGACTTCTGGGTTGATTTATTTCAATCAGGATGGCAAGGAGACTTGATAAGTATCACTATGGTAACTGCCTAGCAACCACATGGGGTTACCTTAGCAACCGAGTAACAAATCACATATCTCTGGACCAGAAAATCGTAGAGACTTCTGGGTTGGTTTATTTCAATCAGGATGTCAAGAACACTTGATAAGTATTACTATGGTGACTGCCTAACAACCAGATGGGGTTACCCTAGCAACCGAGTAACAAATCACATATCTCTGCAACAGAACAACATAAAGACTTCTGGCTTTGTTCATGGGACTCAGGGTAGCAAGGATCAATCAATCAATCAATCATCCATCCATCTATCTATCTGAGGGTCAATATCTATCTATCTATCTATCTATCTGTCTCTCTGTCTGTCTGTTGTCTATCTATCTATCTGAGGGTCAATGTCTATCTATCTATCTGTCTATCTATCTATCTGAGGGTAAATATCTATCTATCTATCTCTCTATCTATCTGAGTGTCTGTCTGTCTATCTATCTATCTATCTATCTATCTATCTAGCAACTAAGTTAAACTTTAAACTAATTTAAACTAAACTAATTTAAACTATAAACTACTTTAAACTAATTTAAACTACAAACTAATTTAAACTTCAAACTAATTTAAACTATAAACAAATTTAAAATTTAAACTACTTTAAACTTCTTCAAACTTTCTGGTCCAAACTTTCACAAGCCAACTTAAAGTTTGTCTCGAAAAACTTTTTTTTCTAGTTCTCATTATTATTCTACAGTCTGTAAGTGTTAGTCTCTCTCCCTCTGGATATTTTTGCAATTTAATTTTCCTACTCTGGTTGTTCTGTGAGACTTTTTCTTAAGTTTGATCTCATTAGCCGTCCTGACTGCAACATAAGATGAATTTCGAAATCGGCTGTTTTAATAAAGCAAGAGCCATTTTCATTTGATTTTGCCAGTGAGGACAGTTTGCATTCTCGTATACAGTATCTGTTCCTTTATTTAGAGTTTGAATGTTTTGATAACATGTCAGCCACAATATTTGTAACCTACAATGAATAATTATTGATATGCACGTTTTATGAACAGTAAATCATCAATTGTGCATTGTGAATCACAACATTACAATCTTTGTTTTGAAGCAAAAAGTATTTGAAAAATTGAACAAAAAGACAAAGTTACAAGACTTAACGTCTTCATGTTCTTAACTTCTTTCATTTGATAATAAAGTACTACCCCATGATGCACTGTGAATGACATAATACAATTTAAATCAATGGTATTTAAGGTATTTTATAAGTTAAGAAACAATATAAACTCAGCATTATTATTTTAAAGAATATTTTGTAAAAATCCAAATAATTTTACAGATCTTTATTGTTAAGGGTTTTAACAATGTTTTCCATGCTTGATCAATGAATCATAAACAATTAATGAACATGCACCTGTGGAAAGGCAATTAAGGTCACAGTTATAAAAACTTAGGACACTAAAGGGACCTTTCTACTGACTCTGAAAAACACCAAAAGAAAGATGCCCAGGGTCCCTGCTCAGCATGAACGTGCCTTAGGCATGCTGCATGGAGGCATGAGGACTGCAGATGTGGCCAGGGCAATAAATTGCAATGTCCATACAGTGAGACGCCTAAGACAGCACTACAGGGAGACAGGAAGGACAGCTGATCATCCTCACTGTGGCAGACTATGTGTTACAACACCTGCACAGGATCGGTTCATCAGAATATCACACCTGCGGGACAGGTACAGGATGGCAACAACAACTGAACGAGTTACACCAGGAATGCACAATCCCTCCATCAGTGCTCAGACTGTTTGCAACAGGCTGAGAGAGGATGGACTGAGGGCTTGTAGGCCTGTTGTAAGGCAGGTCCTTACAGACATCACTGGCAACAACTTCACCTATGGCCACAAACCCACCTTCGCTGGACCAGACAGGACTGGCAAAAAGTGCTCTTCAATGACGAGTCATGGTTTTGTCTCACCAGGGGTGATGGTCAGACTCACGTTTATCAGCGAAGGAATGAGCGTTATATCGGAGCAGGATCGATTTGGAAGTCACAGCAAGAACTGGCAAATCTGGCGCAGCCCATGAGGAGGAGATGCACTACAGCTGTACACCAAATACTGACTGTTACTTTTGACCCCCCCTCCCTTTGTTCAGAGGCACATTATTCCATTTCTGTTAGTCACATGTCTGTGAAACTTGTTCAGTTTATGTCTTAGTTGTTGAATCTTTTTATGTTAATACAATACAACAATTTGAGTTAATTTTAGGGTGATTCTCAACTGTTATTAAAAATGTAAATAAAAAAATATATATATTTTACTACAAAATCAAAAGTAACCAGCAAGTTCTTTTTGGTACATTACTATTTTTACATTGTGAATTTATCTTCATGACAATTGTAAGCAATAACTTTTTATTAAGTTTTGTTAGAATCGCCTTTTAACTAATGAACTGTTCAGCATTATGCAGTATAATTTAATAATGAGTGTTAATGCTACTCATCGAAGTTATTACCTACTTTTAAAACATTTCTTTCAAGACTGCTTTACAAACAAAACCAATATTTTCTTTAAATGGAGATAACTATTTTATGTCTTAGGGGGCTTTCACACTAGCACGTTTGGTGCGCACCCCGGTTCGAATGACGTCAGAGTTCGGTTCGTTTGGATGATGTGAATGCTGTCTTCCGAACTCGGGTGCGCACCCGCGAACCGTACTCGGGTCCGCTTAAAAAGGTGGTCTGGGGTACGGTTCATGTGAACTCCAGTACGGTTCGCTGCTGATATGAATGCAACCGAACCAAACCGCGGAAGTGAACCGCTATTGATGACGTATAATGTGGTCGTCAGTCTCACACGCGTCACTTTCAAAATGAGCGGAAAGGGTTTACTTTCGTGCGTGGTGCGTGCGTGCGTGTGTGTGTGTATACATTTACCTTGACGAAAAGCGGGATTGACGCACACGCACACGCACTGCAAGCAGAGAGATGATTTCTGCTTGCCTTCGCAAAAATTGTCTTCGGTGGACAGCCCGCTGTCTTTTGAACGATTTCAGTATTTTTGCGGCAGACAGACGCAAGTATGTTTCTGTATCTTGATGTTGAAAACAAAACCAAAGGTTAAAAAAAAGAAGAATAAATGTGAACTGAGCACGTCTATTCATTGAATTTTGACGCCTTTTCATTTCGCGGTTATCAAGCAACACGATTACGCACCAGCTGCAGCTTGATGACGCAAGCGTACCGCGGTTCGGATACAAATATATAATGTGAACACAGTCCATCGGGGGGAGGGGGGAGCAATCGAACTCTGGTTCGGAACAGGCAATCGAACCAAGTGTGAAAGCCCCCTTATATACAAGAAATAGATTTTTTTTTTTTTTCATCACTTTCAGGGCAGTATGGGGAGCATCGCCTGTATTGCGTGGAAAGGAGACACTCTTGTTCTGGGAGATGTAGATGGAAACCTCAATTTTTGGGACCTGAAGGCCCGTCTGTCAAGGTACAAATCACTATAAGAACTGAAAAGTCAAACTAATGACTCTCCACATGTTTGACACTGTCTGATCATGTATATTCTCTAGGGGTGTACCTACACATCGTGGATGGGTGAAGAAGATCCGTTTCGCTCCAGGGAAAGGCAACCAAAAACTCCTGGTGATGTACACAGATGGAGCCGAAGTCTGGGATACCAAAGAGGTGCATCTACAGTCCTTAAAACTTATCTTTGTTTTTTGTTTGTTTGTTTTTTTAACCAATTGATGTTGTTTCTAATAGAAATAAGATCGTTACACAGATACGCTTTAGTAGTGTGAAGCACTAAACAGTGAAATTGAAAAGGTATTTCTCAAATATTATTAGCTTATAATCATTAGAGTAAAGCTTTATGGAGTCATTTTCAGTAATTGCCAAAACAAATTACAACCATCCTCTATGAAATTGATATAGCAGAACACTGCATTAACTATTTGATATTTACACACTAGCTCAAGCTTAGAATAGAGCGCAACAATGACAGCTACGTTTTGCAGCAGCCTCAGAAGTAATTTTCACATTCATTTTCTCCATATGCATTTATATTTTTTATTACATTTTTTCAAATCATGCAGCCCTAAATCTTACTTATAGAACTCTGCTCTACTAATATACAGTCATGTTTTTATAAAACACAAATGACACAGGCTACTGTTAGGTCTTTATATATAAGGTCAACCTTATTCTTTCTCTAGTATTACCAGCATACATTTAGAGCTTGTGAGTAGCTCAGGGCTCTGGCAGCTAGCTATAAGATGGATGATGTTAGCCACAACTGAGTTTGAGCAGAATCTCATCCTGACTTTAATTGGTGTTTGGTGGAGCTCTGCCTGCAGGACACCTCAGGGGAGAATGTGATGCTGTACACCCAGAGACAATCACTATAATGGCCCTTCAAATCAGGCTCTTCACTCTGTCTTTCTCCTCGTTTCTTCAAGTGTTTACTTAAATCAGAATCATTTTCATTGAAGTTATGATTTCTGAATCTTGACAATTAAAGTTATTTTTTCCTCTGAAAAGGTCAACATTTTTGCTGTTGAGATGATGGACATATCATGGAAACAGCATAAAAAAACAGAGCTTATATATTGATGTTTTATTCTTTAGAGTTAATAGTTAATTGGACTTTTGATATCCTCAGAGAGACAAATTGCCAAAACCTTCAACAAAAAAAAAAACTTTCAATAAATAATAAAAGAAAATAACTGCAAAAATGGCTCTTAGAAACATTCAATTAAATAATAAATGATCTGCTGATGAAACAAGTAATCAGATCTGCTTGTGTCAAAATAATAGACTTAAAATGTTGGAAAAACTAATTTTGTGCGAATTTGACATAGACACGTACATGAAAATTACCGTTTTAAGGTCAACATGAAACAGCATTTTGTACTCCACTTTCTGTAACGTTATTTATAAGTGAAACAGAATATTCAACAGGAAAGAGGATTAGAGGGTTGGAAAATAAGAGGGCTTGGTGACATCAGCCGAATAAGAAGTTGTTTCAGAGGCCTCTGCTTTGTTAGCACCAATTGGATGGGCCGCTAAGTTTAAAGCATAACTCGAAATTCACACACTGTACTTACATTTAATGTGGTAATTCAGCTTAAAATTGGAAAACAATAAGTAGTGCTTTGCCTCAAATTTGCCACAAATTAACGTAAATTAGCAGAAATTAAAACATTTTGTTACTGTACCCTGGGTCTTGTTTTGGTTTGTTCGAGATTATCTTAATGACACACACACACACACACACACACACACACACACACACACACACACACACACACACACACACTTGTGCAGGTGCAAATGGTGAGCAGCATCAGAGTGGGGCGCAACGTGAGTTACAGGATTCTGGATATCGACTGGTGCACGTCAGATAAAGTGGTGTTGGCATCAGATGACGGCTGTGTGAGAGTTCTGGAGATGGCCATGAAGTCTGCTAGTTACAGAATGGATGAGCAGGACCTGACAGGTGTGTGTTTCTGACTTAATTTTACTTATAGGGACAAATTTGCTGAAAAATGTCCCTAGATATTTTCTAAATATTACAAAACCTGCTTTTTTGGGCATCCTCAGAAGAATAAGGATAACTTATCCTGGTCATATTTACAGAGCCAGAGAGGGCATTTTTTTGTAATAGCTTTGTTCCCTTTCAAGAAGTATTGCATTTCCTTGCTATAGTTTGCTCTCCCTCACAATACCTGTTGTTGTGTGACACTGGAATCAGAAATTGTTGGGTGGGGTGCTTCTTAATTGTCTAATTGATGCTTCCTTATTTCCGCGCTCCTCGTCCCCCAGCCCATGACCCAGATATTGCTCTTAAGTGATGCTTGATCGAGAAAGGATATTCTATTTGACAAATACCCCTTGCTTAGATTCCTTGTTCCTAAAACTTTACAGAAACGGTACATTTAAGTTTTCTTTTACAGTTGTAGAAGCATTGATTGTGAGTTATTTCATAATTTCTATTGGTTTTGCTGGTCACAAACTTGATTTTGACTGATGTGTTTCCTTAGATCCAGTGTGGTGTCCATATCTTCTGCTGCCACGTGCTGCTCTCACACTGAAGGCTTTTCTGCTGCTGCAGCCCTGGTCGGATAAATTCACCATGGACATTGCACATGTGTGCGTGGCACCTCATTATACTGTCAGATCATTCAGAGCATGACTGCCTTGAGTTGTGGTGGATCTGCACTCACCAAAAATTAACTATATATATATATATATATATATATATATATATATATATATATATATATATAATAAGAAAAGCTGTTTTCTCTGAAAAGCTTTACATTTGGTGTGAAAAGGCAGGTTAAAAAGAATCTTGAAGCGATTTTATATATGTATACGTTACCTTAAAGCTTTCAAGGGCTAATTGGCCTCTCGGGACAAAGCTGTTCCCATCCATTAAAAATGTAATGTGCACGCCAGTCGGAGGCTTTTGAGGTTCACTTTGATTTATTTGATACAAGAACATTTTAGAAAAATGTGGAGCAGAGTTTTACCAAGCATTGCATAATGAGCTATTGCCAGTCTATTTTCACTGTCATTTAAATTGAACACTGTAAAGCAGTTCAATGGAAAGGAGGCGACGATAACCGGCTTATAATATATATCTAAATAATATTTTTAATAAAGAACTAAAACCAAAAGACACAAACACATACACATAGGATGGACAGCTGCCTGTAAACGCTCTCTCTCTGTTGCACCACCGTCCACAGTTGGCCTTTATCCCTCTCGGAGACTTGATTAGCCTGATAAGGGGCCGGGTGTGTAAAATAATGACCCCGCCCTCCGCCCTGTCACAAACACCTTCCTTGTACGACTACACACATTATTTATTTGCAATGGTACATTGTTACTATATTGATTAAATGTTCCCTGTATTTGCAAATTGACATATTGACCTAGTATTAATGGCTGTTTCTAGCACACTGCTGCCTATGCATCAACTTTGATGCACTTAGATTTTTTCCAGTTTTGAATATAATCATCATAAATTAATTCCTTAATTTGGGGTTTCCTGCAGGGTTCCCATGGTCATGAAAGACCTTTAAAAAATGTAATATGATGTTCATGGAGTGTTTTTGTAGAATTAAACTTTTATTAAATTAACTCTAAAAATTGTTATCCATTATTCGAGGAACAATTGGAAAGGTCATGGAAATTCATTGGTCAAAAAGATATTATTAATACACTCTGCTTATTCGTAGAGTTGGGAAATTGCATGAGGTCTGGAGGAAATATAAAGCTGAGTATTATTGGCATAACAGTGAAAATGAATTCCATGTTCTCTTAAAGGAAGCAAGGAGAACAGCAGATTATCTAATACAAAGCCCTTTGACACTCTATATTTAACTTGCATGTGATTTGACAGTTTCTTGTTTACACAAATAAAGTGGTAATCATCAGACAAGTAGGATCTAAACCAGGCTGATGCCTTTCCACAAATGGCCTACATGATTCTCAAGTTTTTGTACTATGATGGGGCCTAAATCCTGACCAAAATTATTCACAAATTAATTATTTTAGTTTTTTAAAACGTATTTTACACATAAATTGGAGATTTGAGATAGGTCTATAATTATCCAATTCACCAGGATCATGTTGTGGTTTCTTGACAAGGTGTTTGATAACTGCCAGCTTAAAGTTTCTCGGGACATGCCCTAAGGATAGTGAGGAGTTAATAATATTGAAAAGAGGTCCTGAGATTACAGGAAACACCTCTTTCAGTAGCTTAGTAGTTATAGGGTCTAGCATAAATGTTGTTGATTTTGCTGCTTTAATTTGTTTAGTTTTTTTAGTTCTTGTATTATAACAGTGAAAGATTGAAGTAGCTCATAGGGGATATGAGACACTGTCTTCTGTGGTTGATGGTTGAATAATTAAAATTTTCATATGTTTTTAATTTTATCAGGAAAGAAATTCATAAAATCATTACTACTAAGCTATGAGGAAAAACGTTGTTTAGTCGAAGCATTGTTTCTTGTAAATCTAGCCACTACACTGGACTGTATCATTAAGTAGTGGTCAACTGATGAGCTTTTTTTTAATATTTGTTTTTTTATATATATTTACTTTTTTATGGCTAATGCCAATAACTAGAGGCCTGGGGGAGTCGATGGCTGATATAATGATGGTATCAATATGATATAGGATGATGCAATTTAGTTATAGCTACTGAGAAAGTACACATATACGTAGAAATTAAACACTTTTTGCACAGTAAACAAATTTTTACAGTGTTTACCTGAAATTTCACTAAAATATTTGAAAACAGAAATTGTTCATTATCCATTAACCAAGCTGTTGGCAGATTTTGGAACTGACTCAAAGGAGACTTAATGCTTCTTTTAATAAAAAAATAAACAATTTTATTAGCCAATGCTGATAATTACATGGCCAAATCTCAATATCTTTGTTCAAATAATATTTTGCATTTGACTTAGTGTCCACAACTGACCACCGTTCTGATTCAAAACATTTAGGAAAAACTTATTTTATTGTGTATTTGCATCCACAGAGACTACGTGGAGAAGGATGAAATAAAGGGACTGATCCAGGAACAGCTCAACTCTCTTTCCAAGTACGTCCGCTGCACAATTACAAAGATAATGCAAGTAGGGCTATTTAGGGCTATTTCCTTTCCTTCAAAGAAGCATCTATAAATAAAAGCAGGGACACAATCTTCCTCTGATGCACACTGTGTTTTATGTGCAGGAGTTTCATAAAAGAGCTTTCTGTCCTCTCACATGTTGTTTTCATCCATCTTTGGGAAATGTATCTAGTTCTTTTTTCAGCGACCTCAAAATTATCCTGTTTTTCCTCTTTAGTGACATCAAAAGTGTTCTCCTGGATCCAAATCTGAACTTGCTGCAACGCTGCCTCCTTGTGTCAAGGTGAGTGTATGTCCATCTGTTTTGAATTCAACCTTGATTCAGCTCATTGTACATTGTTCTCGAGAGAACAGGGGATGTGTCATTGCTTGGAAGTAATGGTGATAGCATTTGACCATTTGTTTTTGAAAGTTTCTGCTTTTGGCATCCTAGCAACAGACACCTTTCACAAAATTGACACAAAGAAAAGGCAGATAGGAAAATATACTTCCATTACTGCTCAAATACACTGCAATATATTGTGATTATCAATTTGATTACTTTTGTGGTTCTTACATGATGAAACTTTATAGCACTGTTTACGTTTACTTTACATTTATTAATTTAGTAGTGAATAAATAAATTAATATTGTTTTCCAAATTAACTAACAAATAAGAATATAACAAGCAGAACACTTTGAGTAGGTTCTACTGTACCTATTGGATGCTAGAATATAGGACTGGCTTCCGATTCACAAGCTCTCGAGTGGAGTACTATTTCGATTCTGGTTCTTGTGGGTATAATTCATTTATTATAGCCATTTTGCTTGAATGTGAAATACATTCTCTCAGCTAATGCGGTTAATTTTAATTTGGTAAACTTGGTAATTGGTACACTTGGTACTTCTACAACTTCCATCCATCGTCAACCGCTTATCCTGTGTACAGGGTCGTGGGGGGCTGGAGCTTATCCCAGCTAACATTGGGCGAAAGGCAGGGGACACCCTGGACAGGTCGCCAGTCCATCGCAGGGCCACTTCTACAACTTGTTAAAAAAAATTACATCTTTCAAATTTTATATCATTGTTAGTTTTTCATAATTTTGGTCACATTTTAGCTTTTAAAAAATGTTCAAATTCCATGTATCAATAAGTACACAGAGCAAGCCATGACTGCTGAGTGCATGAAGTGTCCAACATTCCACACTTTTTTCGGTTGAAGAAGTATATCATCCAGGTATTCTTCTTTTTGCTACATTTTCAGTGTAGATGTACTACTCATGTACTACTAATTACACTACAAAATGAATTTGAATAGTGCAGAAATGTGCGACATTGTTCAAGTTCTAAAAATGAACAGAGAATTTAAAGCATTGGCCTATTGGTTATTGGTTACTTGCATTATAGTCTACGAAACCGTGTACACGCAAAGTGACCGTAGTATTACATCTCGAGTTGTTACATCTTTGAGCTCCCCCTGCTCTTGCTATAGATGTGCTGCACAGCTTCTCCAGGGACTGGATGAACTGGATGAAAGACTATTTTATAAATACACTATGAAGTCACTTTCGATAAAATAATCTACCAAATGCATAAAAGTAAATAGAAATGTGTCAAACGCTCAGCTCCACTGAACCATTTTTTTTTTTTTTTACCATTTTTAAATTTACACCACAGAATGTCATAGATATTCCCTGACGATCAGTGTAAAAATGTGACCCATTCAACTTATTCAAACACTTAAAGACACTTTGACATTCATCCCATGACCGTTTTTAATTATATGACTGCAGGGAAACAAATAAACACATCTGAGTTCTCTTTATCTCATTCATTTTGCATCATTTATCAGGCTGTTTGGTGATGAATCAGACCTTCAGTTTTGGACGGTGACGGCTCATTACATCCAGTCTTTTGCCAAAAGCCAGCAGCCCAGTGGATCAGCCCCAGAGGGCCTGGCACCAGCTGAGGGCCCCCAGAGCACTCTTGTCAGCCACCTAGACATCTGCCACGACACCCTGTGTGAAAGCTCTTTCTTCCAGGTATGAGTCGCTGACAGCTCATGTGCTGAATAATACATGGAGGAAGAGAATATTACAGGCAGTGAATAGACAAGTGAAGAATGCTTTGAGCACCCCTCTGCTCTTACTTTAGATGTTTTAGTCCATTATTTATTTTTTATTTTTGTTGGGAGGACTGGTTAGTGGTGTTTGCCAAGGCAAGCATCACTATTACTATTGCTTATACTAGGGGTTAGGGATTTGAACAAACCTGTAAAGCTAAGGAACCATTCTGTTGACATTTGCCATCATGTCATTCTACAGAGCCCCTTAGAGGAAGGGGAGGGGATTTCTTTTCTGAAATTGTTTTGCGTTCACTTGCAATAAGTTTAGCTTTTTGTCACAATTATGTTGGGTTCCCTTGCAATAGATTGCAATTCATCCCTCGCAAAAAATTGCTTTGGTTTTCCTGTATTACTACTATGGTTTAACCATGCATATCAAAACATAGTTGCTGTGGTAAAACCATGTTTACTTTAGTAAAACCAGCATTCATTTGCATAAGGGATGGATAAAGGTATTGTGATGGAATGCAAAACTTATTGTGAGGGAACTTCAGAAAATAAATGAACTCTCTGTGTCCTCTCAGGGGCTCTGTAGCATTTAAGAACCATATAAATTTCTTCTATGGAAGACGAAAGGTGAATTTTTGAAGAATATTCTGTCCGCAATTATAAATGTAATTGAAGTGAACAAGGACTGGGTCTGTCAAGCCCCAAAATGAGGAGAAAAGCATCGTAAAAGTAGTTCATATGACTTATAAATGAAGCCAAACAATAACTTTTCTTTGAATTGAATCAATGGAGCTCAAATTTACAAAAGAATGGAGATTAGAATGGGTTAGAGGCATATGTTGAATTTATGATACACTGATCCTTGAGTGTTCCCCCAAGAGAGAGCTGTGAAAATTAGCACTTGAATATTCAGCAGAACTTCAGGGTTTAATTACAAAAGACTCTTATTACTTGTCCTAAAGGGAGAACGGCTGTCGTGAGATTGGAATCATTGGATTAAAAAGGATTGAACAAATTTGAAACCTGTTATTAAAAACAGTATGTAGTACAGTAATAGAGAATGTGTCACAAGAAATGTTTTATTAATGCACCACTAGCAGCAACAAATGTAATTGCAAAATAACTGGAAAACAACTAAAATGTTGCTCTTGCCCATGCGAAACCAAACAGGAAGTTTAGCCCCAAACTCACGCTTTTAGATGAGTCGAAGTGTTTAAACTCTTCAGGAAAAATCAACCTATGAATGCCTTACTTAAAACTCTCTCTACCCATTAAAATACTTTTTTGTCATCATTTACTCACCCTCATGCCTTTCCAAACCTACATGACTTTCTTTTAATGCAGAACACAAAAGGGATGTTTTCATGAAAATGATTCTTTTCAATACAGTGGCAAAAATAAAAAATATTCCATGCAACATGTGTCGTATTCCAAATCTTCCAAATGCATAGGATAACAGCTTGGTGAGATACCAAATTTACAGTTTGGTAAATAAAAATGGAAGTCATTTATCAGCATTGAAGCTTGTTGAAAGTGGCTTATATGTTCACATGTGAACTTAAGTGTTAAAAACTACTTCTCATGTGAATATTATTAATATTGTCAGTAAATTAGTTATTATTTACATTTGTAAAATAGTCACCATTAAGTTGACATAAATAATATAGTGTCTACATAATTTGCCTAAATGAAGCATCTTAATTGTAGAATCTTGTCAAGAAATTGTCCTGATCCTTTTTTACTCTAAAATCTAAATAAGGAATAATATTTTGCATATGGAAAATTAAGCCTATTTTTAGGGCAATTCAAATTTTTACATTATTTTAATGAAAGTTATGCAAATTTTTACCCCCCAATTATTATTATTATTATTTTTTCTCTATTTATTTATCCACTTGCAATCTCTACAATTTGGAATGCCCAATTTCCTCTACTTAGTAGGACCTCATGTTTTTGGTTACTCACCTCAATCCGGGTGGCAGAGGACAAGTCTCAGTTGCCTCTGCTTCTGAGACCGTCAATCCGCACATCATATCACGTGGTTCACTCTGCATGACACCGCGGAGACTCACAGCATGTGGAGGCTCATGCTACTCTTCACAATCCACGCACAACTTACCATGCGCCCCAATACAAGTAGGTTAACCCATGTGACTCTACCCTCCCTAGCAACCGGGCCTATTTGTTTGCTTTGGAGACCTGGCTGGATTCACTCAGCATCCCTGGATTCGAACTTGCGACTCCAGGGGTGATAGTCAGCATCATTACTCGCTGAGCTACTCAGGCCCACTTTACCTCCCAATTCTTATTAACGCAACGAGAAAATATATATATTAATATATATTGTAGAAGTATTTATACTACATAGTACTGTCTTGTTACTGCCTAGAATCTTTCTTCCATTTTTGCTGATTTTAATGTAGGAAATCATTTTACACAGCATCTTTTTTTATAAATAAAATCGAATGAATAAAAATTCCAAATCATGGAAAACAATGGGAATAGTAAAAGTAAAAACGTCCACATGTATTATCGTAGTGATAATGTGAGTGAAATGTGTTTGTGTCCTGAAAATAATGTCACAATGCAAAAAATCGTAATAGTCCTAAATGTTGGAGATCTTTTGTTTATGCAAAATATAATTTTGTGGGATTTCAGATTAAATACAAGCAGGACATTTTCTTGACAGGATTAATGAGAATCACCCTTTGAGTTCACAGATTTCGAGCACCTTTCCTCTAACTGATTCTCTTTTGCATTCATCTCTACTTCTCCTCCTCCTTATTTAAATGAGGCACAGGTGAGAAGTCTGCCCTCATTTGCTCTTCCCGGGGGACGATCCATTTGTCCCGCCACTGGCTGAAAAGACACCAAGACAATAAATGAGTGTGCCCAGACAAGCAATTCAGCAGTGCTTGCTTTATTTCACCCTCAATTACTGCCTGCTGTTGTCTCACTAAGGGACGTTGGCGACATTTTCTCTGATTGAGATATGTGATTCTGCTGCTTTGATGTTTTGTATAGTTGACATGAGTCCTGCAATCTTAACAGCTGCAGAGCAGAACAGCTGTATCTTTCTTAAAGCACAGTAAAAACTTGATTCATATTTGTGCTGTGAAGTTGACTATATTGATCCTTTTTGAGGAGTTATTACTTTTCTGGGTGGATGAACCTTATGGGTGTATTAGAGTGCAATGATGCCCACCCAATTTTCAGTCGTCTTGGTTCCGAAAGTATTTTTCCCATTAGTTTAAAACATTTCGAAAGGGATTTTATAAAATCTTCCAATAAAGAGTTCTAAGCTATGAACCAAACCAACTAGCTCGGAGGTGAATTACATTACAAACTTTGAATTGAAGCAAAAACATTTTTGAAAGTCATACCAAAAGACTGAGTACTTAACATCTTTAATGAGGGAATGAGCTACAATCCTCTAAAGCATTATGAATTACATAATGGAAGGATGGAAAAATATAAAATTATTGCTTTAAAGTTGTTGATTTTAAGTATAGAAACATTATATTAAATTTTTCTTGCAAAATATTCAGATATTATAATTGAACCATGGTGCGGGCCTTTTCTCTTTAACATTCTTCAATCGAAGGAGGGCAGCACTATGTAGAGTGCTAGAGAAGACTATATGTGTATTTTCTGTGACTACATTAAGTTCATCTCAACATTTTGGCATACTTAGTATTTCGGACAGGTCAGGAAGATTTTTAGTGAAGCTATGTTTAGTGGTCTAAAAAATAGTTCAACTCAAATGACGTGTTGTTTAATTCACTGACCTTAGCTAACTGCAACATATAAGAGATGAGGTAATGACCTGAGATGGCATCGCTTTGTGGCAGAATTTCTATATTATCAACATCACCTCCATAAGACAGAATTATATCTAGCAATTATGGCAATGAGTTGGTCCTGTCACATTTTGTCTGACCCCAACAGAGTTGTGAATATCGATAAATGTTAACCTAATGCGTAATTTCCATTATCTATATAAATGTTGAAGTCACCAACAATTAAAGCTCTATACACAGTAACTTCAAGATCTGACAGAAAATCATTACATTTTCTAAGGAAGTCTGTGTATGTTCCTGGGGGTCTGTAAATAGTAGCTAGAACTAAAGACCACAGAGATTTTTGAGGTGAGGGTTCTATTTTGTCGTCATTTTCTTGTTTGACATCAACCTATTTTTCTTTTCTTTTTTTAATGGCTTGTTTTGTGTTTAGTTTTGTTGGGAAAAAGTACAATCTATATATGATATCTAGATGATACAGTGTCTATGTGTTGTAGTATGTGACATTTGTGACTTCTCAAGGTAGCTAGCAGATGGTTGGTTATGCCAGTCTGTCTGCTTCCTGACCTAGCAACTACTCCAGAGGCTTCTCAAATTTCTTCCGTGCCATGGAGTGCAATTTGCATAGATTTTCATTAAATTTGACCCAAATCATTATCAAAGGACATAGATTATTTACTGTAGCCATCACTAGATGATATATTGTATGTATCTTTCATATAGCCTACACAACTTGTTTTCAGTTACAAGTATGTATTTTTGCAAGTTGACAGCTTGAATGAAACCTATTCATACAAATTGCATAATAAACGTCACCATTTCTAATCGTACAGTTACACAAGTTTAATACACTAACCTGCAAACTCATCAGCGTCACTTTGTTCATTCTTGAAGATGTACAAAAACCTTCAGAACTTTTGTGTGTATGGTGACTATACACAACTTTGAACTGCCATCTGCACCGCATCGTCAAGTCATGTCCTAGCCGCAATGTGACGTGGCGCTTCTTGTCTGTTGTGCGACCGCCTTAACACTATAAAGACTATAAGCCAAATAACTAGAGAGGAGAGGGGCATCTTCCCTGAAGGGATGGAGTCTGTCTCTCTTTAGCATGTCAGATCTACCTAAAAAAAAAACTCATCCAATTGTCTATAATTCCTATGCTATTATACATTCCCTAAGCACATAGTTACATGATTCAGGCAAGGAGACATCTTTATAATAACTTTATTAACACAAGATTACCACATGTCATGATAAACCAACTCGTGGCAAAGTATTTGAAAGTGGCTCTTTATGAATATAGACCGTTTTTGGCAATAAATCTGCTTGGGTTGTGATTCATTCATTTTGAGAAGTACCAATCAAATCCAGGGAATGTGTGTTTCGTTGCGAGTCTTGCCACAGCAGAGTGAGAGTTTGTCCTGTGGTGAAAAGCTCTCAACGCAAAATGAGACTTTCACTTTTGCCTCCAGACAATCGCAGATCTGAAATTGCACAGAATAAAAATGAGATTTTCTTAAAACCCAAGTCTCATATCTCCAAGGCTTGATAAGCAGAGTTTATTTTTGTGACATGTCATTTAGAAAGCAATCTGTCTGATAACTTTATGCTTCTCACATGCAGGTATTAAAAGACAGAATCTAAATGTCACCCTTCACTGACTTCCAAGATATTACTGAGATAAAACTGCTTGCACAGGGAGATTTCTTATTTTTAACACAAATCACACTGCATATTTTATGTTCCTGTGACACAATGATTTAAAACAGCAGAATGAAGCTGTACAAGTCTGGTATCATTTGAAGTATTATTTATTGATTTTTCATATTAATCTCTGCTTCGTCTAAGGTTATGACAACAAGAAAAGCTATTTTTTTTATAAAGTGTGATCAGTTAAAGACATCTGTCTTTAAAAACACCTGATTTGCATGTGCAGCATTCTGCTTTCATGCCTCCATTGTACAATTGAGCAGTTGATTGGTAAAGATTTACGCATAGAGAATGTCAAAGCTTAATTATCTCACTCAATCGACCGCCTGTTGCTTTCGATTTTTTTGCCTCAGGATAAAGTGGCACATAATTGCTGGTCAATTTCCGAAAGCCATATCCACTAGTGAAATGGAAAAAACTGACTCTAGTTTAGTGGTTGGCGATAACATCATGGCCGACATCTGATGAACGACTTTGCTCGCTGCATTCATGCACATAGAAATAAGCTATATATGTTTGTACATTAGAAAAAAAAATGTACATTTATATTTAAAAAAAAAAAAAACTTCAAAGTGTATGTGTCATTTGTGAATTAAATCATTTGTTTTTGGGATCATTAAATATAATTTCATCTAATATACAGTATATACTGTATTTTGGACAAAATCTCATTTATGCAGGGCAAATTTTTTTTATTTGTTAAATCCATGGTTAAACCCTGCTGTACATATAAAGAGTGCATGCACAACAAGTTCAGATTTAGTTTATGCTGCTTGAAAAATATCAAGGAAAAACAAATGGGCACATGGTATCTGCTAATATAGTAATTAATATATAATTAAGCGCAGTCATTTAGATTGCACACAATTTGTACATATAAAATTGTAGGGAACATTAATCAAGCAACAATACTGAAAAAGAGTAAACATTCACTGCTTATTTCTGGAAAATGTTATACGCTCTTTACAACTGAACACAAAATCTGGATGAAAAATTGCTCATTTTAATTTAATTTAAAGTCTGATAGCATAAAATGTGTAACCTACTAATGTATCAAATCATCAGTAGCCTAATATTCATTCCATGGAGACAACTGTTTTATCATTTGTAGAGGCATGTTTGATGGCTTGTTTAAAGTAAATAAAGGTAATTTAGAACTGAAAATAAATTAAAGCATTATTTGCAGTGGCATATGTGCTAACAAAGAAATATTTGACTGACACAAATGATACAAACGGCTGGTAGACCCAACTAGAATGTACATTTCCTGAAGAAAATGTGAGTGGTGCTTGCCGTGGCAAAACTCGTCAAATAACATTTTATAACTGCTGAGATATGTTTTTTTTTACTCGGTTGCTAGGGTACCCCCATCTGGTTGCTAGGCAGTTACCATAGTGATATTTATCAAGTCTCCTTGCTATCCTGAGTAAAATCTGTCAACCCGGAAGTGTCTACGATGTTCTGATCCAGAGATATGTGATTTGTTACTTGGTTGCTAGGCAGTTACCATAGTGATTCTAATCAAGTGTCTTTGCCATCCTGATTGAAATAAACCAACCCAGAAGTCTTTACGTTTTTCTGATGCAGAGATATGTGATTTGTTACTCGGTTGCTAGGGTAACCCCATCTGGTTGCTAGGCAGTTACCATAGTGATACTTATCAAGTCTCCTTGCCATCCTGATTGAAATAAATCAACCCAGAAGTCTCTACGATTTTCTGGTGCAGAGATATGTGATTTGTTACCCGGTTGCTAGAGTACCCCCATCTGGTTGCTAGGCAGTTACCATAGCGATACTTATCAAGTGTCCTTGCCATCCTGATTGAAATAAACGAACCCAGAAGTCTCTACGTTTTTCTGATGCAGAGATATTTGATTTGTTACTCGGTTGCTAGGGTAACCCCATCTGGTTGCTAGGCAGTTACCATAGTGATACTTATCAAGTCTCCTTGCCATCCGGATTGAAATGAATCAACCCAGAAGTCTCTATGATTTTCTGGTGCAGAGATATGTGATTTGTTACCCGGTTGCTAGGGTACCCCATCTGGTTGCTAGGAAGTTACCATAGTGATACTTATCAAGTGTCCTTGCCATCCTGATTGAAATAAATCAACCCAGAAGTCTCTATGATTTTCTGGTGCAGAGATATAGTTATTGCTAAACAGTTGCTAGGGTACTCTGTTTAGTTGCTAGGGAGTGGCTTGGTAGCTGCCAATCATGAATCTCCAAAGGCTGCTTGTCAGTATGAATGATATAAACCAACTCCCATGCCTCTGACATTCAGAACGGAAGATATCCCTCTATGGATTTTGGTTGCTAAGGTGCTCGACAATGGTTGCTAGGGAGGGGCTAGGAAGTGTTGCGGTGATTCATGATTGGCTGTTTGCTGCCCAGAGTCAAACGAGACCACCCTTGTGTTTCTATGACACTTCTATCCGGAGATATCCCTTTGAACTATTTCATTAGAAGTCTATGGGACTTGTTGCTAAGGTGCTCTAAATGGTTGCTAGGGCGTGGCTTGATAGCTTCACAATGATCCTGAGAGACTGATTGGTCATCTGAGTAAAATGAGCCTGCCCCCTTGTCTCTATGACACTGTGATCCAGAGCTATGTTCAATACAAAATCCCTATGCAATTTCATTTCATGGGCCGTCCTACACCATTGTAAGTCAATGGGGCAAATTAGGGCAGCTCCTGTCCCCCAGGGGTGCAACTTTTACCCCATATTGAGGTATGCTCTTACAGAGCCTGCCAGCCTCTTCAAATGTGGCAAATGTCACGTTTCTGCAAAATTCTCGCTCGGAACTGTGACTCGTCAAAGTTTGTCGCAATGTTAAGTCTATGGGATTTTTTCTGCCGCTTTTTTGCACCTGGGGCAAATACCGTACCCCCGATCACTTATAAAAGTCATAGCACACCTCTCCTCAATAGGCCGCATAATTTGACGCCTCACTCAGGGGTGTGTGACAAAAGCTGCGGGACAAGTTACGCGCCAAACTTTTGTGTGGAAGAATAATAATTATTGCGAATAACAATAGTGATGCCTTGCCTTTTCAGATATGTACGTAACTAAGCATTTCATAATTTAATAAATGTCTGACTATAGCCCATAGTCTGTATTTCACCCAGAGGGGCACCTCAGCCGATTTTTGGCAAAGGGGCACTGTGCAACAAGTATACTACAGAAAAATCGAACTTTTTTTATCGGTGAGCATAACTTGCGTGGAGCGCCGCTTGGGCCGTGAGCGGTTGAGCAGAGCGCACACATGGAGCGGTTTATTGAGCAGAGTATCACACCACTCCGCTTCGCTCAGATGCACTGTTGTACCAAAGGCTAAATATAATTGATATATATATATACACACACTGGCGGCCAAAAGTTTGGAATAATGTAAAGATTTTGCTGTTTCGGAAGGAAATTGGTATTTTAATTCACCAAAGTGTCATTCAACTGATCACAAAGTATAGTCAGGACATTACTGATGTATAAACAGCACCATCACTATTTGAAAAATGACATTTTGATCAAATCTAGACAGGCCTCATTTCAAGCAGCCATCACTCCAACACCTTATACTTGAGTAATCATGTTAAATTGCTAATTTAAGATCTGGGGAATTTGAAGGCCAGTGCAACACCTTGACGTTTTCATCATGTTCCTCAAACCATTCAGTGTGCATTGTGGCAGGGTGCATTGCTGAAAGAGGCCACTGACATGATGTAAAAATACCAGACTCATCAGGCCAGGCAACATTCTTCCACTGCTCTAAGTTCCAGTTCCGACTCTTGAGTGCCCATTGTAGGAACTTTCGACAGTGGACAGGGGTCATCATGGGCTCTCTGTCCGGTCTGTGGTTACGCAGCCCCATACGCAGCAGGGTGCGATGCACGATATGTGTAACCATAATTAACATTTTCTGTGACTTGTGCAAAAGTAGACCTTCTATCGGTTCGGACTAGATGGGATAGCATTTGTTTCCCTTGTGCATCGATGAGCCTTGGGCGCACAACACCCTGTCGCCGGGTTGTGGTTTGTCCCTCCTCGGACCATGTGTCAGTAGGTACTTAACACTGCTGACCAGGAGCAACCCACAAGCCTTGCTATTTCAGAGATACTCTGACCCAGTTGTGGCCCTTGTCAGAGTCGCTCAGGTCTTTGTAACTGCCCATTTCTCCTGCAATCAACGCGTTGAATACAAAAACTGATTAATTTACCATCTAATATACCCAGACCTTGACATGTGGCCTTGTTAGGAGATGATCAATGTTATGCGCTTTACCTATGAGTGATCATAATGTTTTGGCTCTTCGGTGTATGTATATACAGTGTGTGTGTGTATGTATGTGTATATATATATATATATATATATATATATATATATATATATATATATTTATGTGTGTTTACATACAGTTCAAGTTTACATACACTTACGTTTAATTCATTAAAACACATTTTTAACCATTCCAATAGTTGTTTAGAGACAGATTGTTTAACTTTGCTATATCACAATTCCAGTGGGTCAGAAGTTAACATACAAGTTAACAGTGCCTTTAAGCAGCTTGGAAAATTATGGCAAGGCTAATTCAGCTTCTGAAAGGCTAATTGGAGTCAAATGGAGGTGTACCTGTGGATGTATTTTAAGGCCTACCTTCAAACTCAGTGCTTCTTTGCTTGGCATCATGGGAAAATCAAAAGATATCAGCCAAGACCTCAGAAAAAAAATTGTGGACCTCCACAAGTCTGGTTCATCCTTGGGATGCAATTTCCAAATGCCGGAAGGTATCATGTTCATCTGTACACCATGGGACCATGCAGCCATCATACTGCTCAGGAAGGAGATGCATTCTGTCTCCTAGAGATGAACGTAGTTTGGTGCGAAAAGTGCAAATCAATCCCAGAACAACAGCAAAGGACCTTGTGAAGATGCTGGAAGAAACAGGTAGACAAATATCTATATCCACAGTAAAACAAGTCCTATATCGAAATAACCTGAAAGGCTTCTCAGCAAGGAAGAAGCCACAGCTAAAAAACCACCATAAAAAAGCCAGACTACAGTTTGCAAGTGTACATGGGGACAAAGATCTTACTTTCTGGAGAAATGTCCTCTGTTCTGATGAAACAAAAATGTTACTGTTTGACCATTGTTATGCTTAGAGGAAAAAGGGTGAGGCTTGCAAGCTGAAGAACACCATCCCAACCATGAAGCATGGGGGTGGCAGCATCATGTTGTGGGTGTGCTTTGCTGCAGGAGGGAGTGGTGTACTTAACAAAATAGATGTCATCATAATGAAGGAAAATTATGTGGCTATATTGTAGCAACATCTCAAGACATCAGCCAGGAAGTTAAAGCTTGCTCGCAAATGGGTCTTCCAAATGTACAATGACCCCAAGCATACCTCCAAAGTTGTGGCAAAATGGCTTAAGGACAACAAAGTCAAGGTATTGGAGTGGCCATCACAAAGCCCTGACCTCAATATCGGATAAATAAATTGGGGGCAGAACTGAAAAAGCGTGTGCGAGCAAGGAGGCCTAAAATCCTGACTCAGTTACACCAGTTCTGTCTGGAGGAATGGGCCAAAATTCCAGAAATGTATTTTGAGTAGCTGATTGAAGGCTGTTCAAAACATTTGACCCCAGTTAAACAATTTAAAGGCAATTCTACCAAATACTAACAAAGTGTATGTAAACTTCTGACCCACTCGGAATGTGATGAAAGAAATAAAAGCTGAAAAAAAATAATTATTTCTACAATTCTTCTGACATTTCACATTCACTTAAAATAATGATCTAACTGACCTACGACAGGGAATGTTTTTTATGATTAACTGTCAGGGATTGTGAAAAACTGTATTAGTAGCTGAGTTATAAGTATTTGGCTAAGGTTTATGTAAACTTCTGACATCAAATGTATACTCTATATACAGTTGAAGTCAGATGTTTACATACAGTTAGGTTGATATCATTAAAACTAATTATTTAACCACTCCACAGATTTCATATTAGCAAACTATAGTTTTGGAAAGTCATTTAGGACATCTACTTTGTGCATGACATGGCTGTATATATACATACACACACACACACACACACACACACACTATACCCAATAAATAAAAACAATCTTCTAGAGAAAATATGGGTGTTTTCCTAAAAGTTTATGTCTACATACTGTATGTGGAGAGCAGGACTAAGTTGTGAAAAGTTAAATAATGCTAAGCTTTAGATAATTATTATTATTTTATCAATTTGTTTATTATTGGTTATTGTTGTTGTGTTGGTTACTCATGTTTTTGATACTTTACAGACATTAAAACTGATTTTCTGTAAAGCTGAATAAATAATTCTTATTCATATTAATGGCCAGCACCATACAATCACCACCAACCATGTTAAAATTATCATTATAAATTCTGAATATAACATCATCTGCAGACTGAAACTGAACATTTGGTCAAATTTTAAGAGTAAATTGCTTGGCTGCAAAGAAAGCTATAGGATGTCCCCTTGCTCCCTATTTAGTGAATGCCATAATCTCCATTGTGCTGTCTGTCTGCACTGGTCTCAGAACAGTTCAAAATGCACCTTTGTTTTCATCCTAACTCCAAATAAAGCCTCAGAAAGCAACATTTGTCAGCTTTTAGAATCGCAATATGGTCAATGTAATTATTAAGCTGCGAAACACTGTGATTTAATTAAATAAACAATTTGCTCGATTCACAATCCTTGAGTGAGGGACATTTATGATATGCGATCTCATAATATTCTGTTGATTAATCGCTGCTCATGTTTGTTAAATGACAGTGTTTACTGTAAAGTGTTTATATTATAGTTTGCTATTCAGTAGATGATAATAAGAGTACATATTTTGTTTCCCTTATCTGTTTGTTTGAGCAGCTTAGAACACAGACATTTCAAAATAGAGTCACTGATGTATTTCTGGCTTGTTTGTAGTTAAAAGTACCATGCTATTGACTTTTTTCTTTGTTGCATTTTGGTTGCAAATCATTGGTATTTTGGGTGCATTATAAACAGCATCTGCAATTTTTGTATTCTACCTGCACTCATGTAGCCTCTATATTTTTGCCCTTTAAACTTTTTTTAAACATTCATTAAACATTTTTTAATGCATTCAATATACCTGTTTTATAAATCTCCTGACTAATCTGTTATCAATTTTCTTACAACACCTTTGTTACCGGTATCTGCATAATTCAGTATCGATACCTCCTTTTCACCCTCTCTTTTCTTTTTCTTCCTTTCAGAGGTTTCAGTTGGAGCGGGTTCGTCTTCAGGAAGTCAAGAGGTCCAGCTATGAACACACCAAGAAGTGTGCTGACCAGCTCCTGCTACTGGGTCAGGTTAGTTACTACAGTCTGTAAAGTACCCTTATCTATCTATCTATCTATCTATCTATCTATCTATCTATCTATCTATCTATCTATCTATCTATCTATCTATCTATCTATCTATATATATATATATATATATATATATATAGGTATGTATAGGTATGTATGTATATTTAAGCAAGAGTGCTGTATGTTCAAGTGCTGCAGGTAAGCACAGCCATGCTGATATATGGACAATACAGCACAGTTGAGATGAACAACAGGTCAACGAATAAGTTAATGAACCAATTTAATGGATTAAGAGAGAGATTGGGTGTGCGTCTGTCGTGACTCGCAAGCAGTGATGAACAGTAATGTTGTAGCTGTTTGTTTAACTCTATTCCTCAGCTGTAGTGTGGTAGTAATCCACTGCTGTATAATTCCTGAGGAATTCTTATTTTCACAATGACACAAACCATACTGTCCTTTGCCATGTTTAAAGTTTATGTCCCCTCCCAACTTGAATATAAGGGTGTGATTATCTGTCGCGACTCTCAGTTTTGATCAGCATCTGGCATCTGATTCTCTGTTAAGAGGAGGATTTAGACTGAAATGAAAAGACTACGTATATCAGATTCGTTTAAAATGGGTATTAAAAAGCTTACCTCAACTGCCGTTTTCATCAAACATGAAGAAAAGAGAGAGTAAAAATGCATTAAATCATCAAGATGCAGCATTTCAGCACCATTGGAAATGAAAAGCGACCAAACACAACAAACACAAAGCATTGACATACATATTACACAATGGGAAGAACTGACTGTTCTGCTGATATCAGAAACATAGTAACCATGTCCTTCTTGAATATCATGTGTACATCTATGACATGCTCTTTATACACATAGAAAAGGTAGTGCTCGTCGGGACTAATTAGATGTAGGTTCCATTAAAATATAGAGAATATAAGTACATATTGAGCATCTGACATACAGTACAACATCATGGCTTGTATTAACTGCAATTGTCAGGGACATCATTTTTTGTTTCACTATAATTCCAGAGACATGCACTCATGTTTGATAGTTGGGGCATTTTGTTTACCTTTCTAAGACAAACAATTTTGGTACCGGGATGGGTCACCTCTTGATGCCCAATGGTAAATATGGGTCTTCCAGCAAAATCTCTTGATTAAACTATTTGTTTAAATATAAAGTGTTTTTAATGGGTTTTTCAGTAGCTCCTTATCCCAAAACATCACACAGATCAGCATTTATATTACATAAGCCTGTACTGCAGTCTCCTGCTTTCTGTAGAGTTGGTCGAAGCAGAAATCAATGCTGGCTATGTGAGAGGAAGGGATTCTCAATTACTGACAGACCTGTAGATCACCCACAGCATACGACCTTCAATTACTGCTACATTACACAACACACATCTCAATCATTCACAGCTGTCCTTTTAAGAATACTTTTAGGAGTTCAAAATATATGATCAGGGGTACACAGCCCTGGATAGCACACATACATGTGCATCACATTCTAATGAAAGAGTTAGTTCACCCAAAAATTATAATTCTCATCATTTACTCACCCTCATGCCATCCCAGATGTGTATGACTTTCTTTCTTCTGTAGAACACAAATTAAGCTTTTTAGAAGAATATCTCAGCTCTGTAGGTCCATACAATGCATCTGAATGGTGACCAGAACTTTGAAATGCAAAAACACACAAAGGCAACATAAAAGAAACCCATACGACTCCAGGGGTTAAATCTATGTCTACAGAAGTGATATTATAGGTGTGGGTGAGAAACATCAATATTTAAGTCCTTTTTTTTTTACTATTGATCTATAATTTCACATTCACATTCTGAAAGAGTAAGTGGGGAATTATTGTAAAAAAATTACTTAAATATTAATCTGTTTCAAAAGAAACAGATCAAGTTGTACAAGTTGTAACTTGCACATGGCTGGTGCAACTGACCCCTGATGATCATGTTATACAGCATGATTTAAAAACATTTTGTATACTTGAGTGTCCACTCAGCGTCCACAAGGAAATCTGCCATTTTGATAAAAGTTATCTTGCTCTATGTCACAGTTTTGCTAAAAATTAATTAGTGATCTAGAAATAGCGCACAATCATAAGTATTTCTTATTCATTTTGCATGTTAATTATTTTTTTTCATAATCTTAAAACTTTCTTTTTATTTCAAATGTTTAATTAGATTTTGAATCCCAGATTTTCAATGTTGACAATATTTTGGACCCCACTGAATTGGCTTTCACAATAACTTTGAACATGGCTCATCCAGTCAGAATCCTGTCTGGTTCATAATTGTTATTTTCACTTTCTTTCCTCAGACGGACCGGGCGGTGCAATTACTCTTGGAAACCAGTGCAGATAACTCCAGCTACTACTGTGACTCACTCAAAGCCTGTCTGGTGACCACCATCACCTCTTCTGGCCCCTCTCAGAGCACCATTAAGCTGGTGGCCACCAACATGATTGCCAATGGCAAGCTGGCAGGTACAGCTAAGGAATAGTTCACCCAGAAAAAGAAGAAAATCATATACTCAGCCATGTTCTGTCTTACGTATAACTCAAAGGGGATATCTTGAAAAATGTCCAAGCTGCTCTTTTCCATACAACAAAAACATACAGTGTGACCAGGGTCTGTCAAGCTCCAAAAAGGATAAAAGAGCACAAAATAGTTGTCCATAACTCCTGCTCTTTATTCCAAGACTTCTGATAACATTAAGGCATAAATTCATGGAAATACAACAAATACTAATAATTTATTAAATAATAGAATTAAATATGAATTCATATATAATTTAATAAATAGAATATACGTAATTATTAATACAACCCTGTGACGAGGAGGAGGGCGTGGCCGGGTCGTGATGGTGGGCACTGAATCAGCTGATTAGCGGGAGAGCGAGATAAAGGGGAGCCGGAGGCACCAGTTAGAGAGAGAGAGAGATAGATGCATGCGGCTGTGCTACATGTGTGTCTGTGTTTGGTTCTGTCTGTTTTAAGTTAAGTTTGACATTAAAACTTTGTTTACTGTTCAGCCGGTTCCCACCGCCTTCTTGCCCATCTTTGAACTGTTACAAACCCCAATTCCAAAAAAGTTTGGACAGTATGGAACATGCTAAAACAAAAAGGAGTGATTTGTAAATTATATTCACACTTTGCTATATGATTCACCCACCTACTGTTTGAAACTCATTTGGTGTTAGGATTGTATCTATAAGATGCCTAAAATGGATGCCTAGTTGAGCAGCTCACTAGAGATTTTCAGCAGAGCTGGAGTGTGTGAATCATGTGAAAGGTTAAACAGACTGTCGTTATTCCCCCAAGCCATCAGACTTCTCAATACTCAGAGACTGGTTTGACACACACACACATGTCCTGAGTTGCACTTTAATTACTGTCACTTTATAACTGTCTGCTACCTCAATAACTGCTATGTGCATAGAGCATTATCTCATAGTATGTTATGTTTACATTTTTAGAAACTGTCATCTTTTTGCACTACTGAGTACTGGTCGGCGCTGCACTGTCTATTGTCCTGTTCATTGTCAGTAATTTGTTGTACTGTCCCGTACTTTGCACATGTTTGCACGTGCACTTTATATAGGTATTTTATTTCGTTGTGTAGTCTCATGTGGTCCTATGTTGGTCCTTTGTTGTTTTTATGTAGCACCATGGTCCTGGAGGAACGTTGTCTCGTTTTGCTGTGTACTGTACTAACTGTATATGGTTGAAACGACAATAAAAACCACTTGACTTGACTTGAAATAGTACTCTACAGCCTCACTATGTTCACCTGTATATACTGTAGATTCAGACACTACAGCTTTATTGGGCCACCTGCACAGATATTCCACACAAACGCTTCTGACAATCTGCTTTCTGTGCCAGTAATTGGCCATACCCACTCACTGTATCTATTTATTTCTGTCTCTCTCTTAGAGGGTGTGCAGTTGCTCTGCCTGATTGACAAAGCAGCAGATGCGTGTCGTTATCTGCAGACGTATGGAGAGTGGAACCGTGCTGCCTGGCTGGCCAAGGTATCTCACACAGACATTTTCACTTTCTTAGTAGTGTTGTGAAAGGCAAATATCTGACAGTTACTGTCACTTAGGACCAAACTCACTAAGAATGAACTGCACCCACTGATAGCTTCATTTATTTGCACATGCAGTTTGTGTTGTTTTAGCTCTAGATTCATTAAAATAATTATTCTAATCAGATAATGGAAAAGAGCATTATTATTTTTTCCCCAAAGGTGGAGTGCCTATAACTATAAGTATTTAAGATCTTAATATCCTTAAGTTGCTGCTTCTGAACAAAATTTCCTTTTTGTATCAATGATTCAATGGTCGAAAACCTGGTCACATGGGTCACATGTCATGAAGCAAGTTTTTCTTGTCCAACAAAGCAAAGTACAAATAATTTTGAAATTAGACATTACCTTTATTTTTATTCATACAAAAACAATGTATGACAATGTATGACACTGCTTGTCCTTATACTGTGACACCTTGTAGAGATGTACCAGTTTCTACAAGTGTCTTCAATCTCACTCCATTCTTAGTGGCTGACGTTCAAAAAGCCTTAAAAGGACTGGTTCCTGAAAAACCCCCAGGACCTGATCTTATAGAGCCCTATTTCTTAAAAATAGCTGCTGATTGTGTAGCACAGCCTCTAACGTACCTTTTTAACCTTACTTTAGAGAGCAATACTATTCCCAAAATATGGAAATCTGCATTTGTTTGTCCATTATTGAAAGGGGGTGACCCGTCAAACTTAAATAATTACAGGCCAATTTCTAATTTGTCTGTTTTGGCCAAAACGCTTGAATCCCTGGTGAGTGATCAGATGAAAGACTTCTTGCATGTACAGGACATTTTATCCCCATTTCAGTCAGGTTTTAGGAAAAAACACAGTACCATCACAGCTGCAATGAAGGTGATAAATGACATCTCTGTTGCTCGTGACAAGAAGCAGCACTGTGCATCACTTTTTATTGATTTGTCAAAAGCTTTTGACACGGTTGATCATGATGTTTTAAAGATTAGGCTTCTTAATTCGGGGTTTTCAAAGAAAACTGTCTCTTGGTTCTCAAACTATCTTAGTGACAGAACTCATGCTCATCATTAAGCATGATGGTGTTCAATCTGGTATTTTACCAATCCTTAAAGGGGTTCCACAAGGCTCTGTATTAGGCCCTCTTTTATTTACTATTTATATAAATAATCTTAATCGGCATGTGTCTGATGCAAACTTTCATTTTTATGCAGATGACACAGTTATTTATTGCTGTGCACCCTCTCTTAAACAAGCCATTGCACATTTACAGAATGCCTTCAATGTGGTCCAAAACACTTTGCAACAGTTGAAACTTGTGCTCAATGCAGACAAAACAAAATGTATGCTTTTCACAGGACCTCGGAAAAGACCACTGAATGTTCCCTCAGTGATTACTCTTAATGGACGTGAAATACAGACTGTTACAACTTATAAATATCTTGGTATTGTTATTGATGATTGCCTATCATTTCAGCCTCATGTTCACTGTCTAGTGAGAAAGTTGAGGCTAAAATTGGGTTTTTACTTTCGAAATAAGCTGTGCTTTTCTTTTAAAGTTAAAAAACGGTTAGTGGCATCTACTTTTTTATCTGTGCTGGATTATGGTGATATATTATATATGCATTCATCTGCTCAATGCCTTCACATGATTGATGCAGCCTATCATGCATCGCTGAGATTTATTACTAATTGTAAAGCTCGCACCCACCACTGTGAGCTGTATTCTCGTGTAGGGTGGTCTGCTTTGACCACACGGAGGCTTTGTCATTGGTATACATTTATATATAAGGCTATTCTTGGTGTGCTCCCATCCTATTTATGTTCACTTCTTATGAAAAAAAAGAGCTGGTCATTACTCTCTCCGTTCTCAGGCTGTTGTCTTGTTTTCTGTCCCACATGTCAGTACTGTGCTGGGTAAAAAGGCCTTTGTTTATTCTGCTCCCTTTACATGGAATTTGCTGCAGAACAACTTAAAACTTAGTAAATTGATTCCTTTGAGTGTTTTTAAGTTGAGAATGAGATGCTTTGAGTTGGACTCCCTCACATGTCAATGTTTTTATTGAGATTTCATTGTAAGTGCATAATTGGCTTTCATTTGTGTGTCTTTGTACGTATGTAATGATGTGATGTAATTTTGCTGCCTATCTTGGCCAGGTCCCCCTTGCAAAAGAGATTTTTAATCTCAATGGGTTTTTCCTGGTTAAATAAAGGATAAATAAAAAATAAATGTAAGATTCCAGAAATGGGCTATTCTTAAGAATAAGTGCTTGATGTGCCTCTTCAGTTGCTAAACCTATCTAGTTTGCTTTGGATTGCATCATTTAGTGTCCAAAAACCAAAAAAATCCTTTTATTCTTTTTCGGAGTGTCTATTTGCAACCCGGTGTAAATAGCATCTGCCACACAGGGCAACTATTTGCACCACAATAGTCTGGTGGAACCACAGAAATATACCACAAACTAGACAATAGATTTCGCTGCAGTGGCGTGGTGTGTAAAGATGGTGTGAATGTGTACTGTTGTCCTTGGGATAGTGGTTCGAATCCGTGTTTTGTCCCACTCTTTTCCCATTCAATTTCCTGTTTCCACTCATAATATTTCCTATAATACTACTAAAAATAATATAATAGAATTAATATAAATTTTGATTTCATCAAAGAGATTTGGTCATGGTGAATGTCGAGGAGTGCATTAAAGGGTTCGATCCGGAGGCAAGGTGTGTCGATCGCACTAGGTCCCATGGCTCGACATCGCTTGTGTGTACATTGCATCACTGTATTACTAATATTTTTAGTAACTATGTTTTTTGGCGGAAACCATAGTTTTAATGCAATTAACCATGGTTACAGTACCGCAGCAATATGGTGATGTGATGTGTCATGGCACGCCTGCCCGACCCCCAATCGGGCTAGTCAGCCGAGAAAATGGTTAAAGGTAGCTGTGTACGGCAGTTCGGGAGAGAGAGAATCACATGCAGCTGCCGTGTGTGCATTTGTGTTTGTCTTTTTGTTTCATTAAATATTACTTTGACTGTTCAGCTGGTTCCTGCCTCCTACTTGCCCATTTGAACCCTGTTACAGGTGATTAAATTGTAACCATGGTTAATTTTGTCGTTACTGTAGAAAAACCAAGGTTATAGGTAAGGTTATGGTTAGGTTTTGGGGGATGGGGTTAATGTAGTGTGTCTTTGGGACTTTAAATAAAAACAATAAATGCACTGCAGTGATGCCCATATGCTGTATTAATATTTTAATATGGGTGCAAATAATATTTGCCACTATTTGCCATGAAAGTGCTGGGTTTATTCTGGGTTTAAGAGACTGTAAATTCTAGAGATCCCTCCACTTACTCAGACACACACATCCATCTGACACTTATCACAATTATGTTTTCTCTGAGAACTCTGGAATCGTCTGGGTTGGTTGAGTTGAGATGGAATGGCCCAGTGTTTCCCAACCATTGTGCCACAGGGATACAAACTCCTCACCTTTCAGAGAAATTCACCATTTTGAAACCATAATCGGTCACTTTTGTGATTGTTCAGAACAATGATTAATGTACAAAAGTTTATGATATTTATACGTGTAAAGGGTCTTTCACATGACTTGCGTCAGCGCTGCAGAATACATTGAAGTCTATGAAGTGATGTCACAACAAAGTGTTTTTCACACACAAGTTTTTGCTTCACCGATAATGTCTTTGAGAGTACGAAGCAACAATAAATATTTAAAAACTCTCCAGATTTGTGAAGAGACATTGAATGTCTCATAATTTCTTTTAAATAAATATTACCTTATCGTTTTCGGATATCAGAGACCCCAGTTATTGAACTAATTTAAATTCATCAAAACGCTTAGACTTAAACATAAATTAGTCCTTTTATTACTTTCTGCTATCAAAGCAACTGCAAGCTTATTTTCTCTCTTCCAAATAGATGTTTTCAATGTTTATTGTGCGCACCTCCCACATTTTTACGTGGCAAACTCTTGTCATGTGGAGGGCAATGCGGCGCTTGACACGGGGTTCAGACCCCAGAACCAAATTAAAACTGCCACGAGAAGTCGTCTGTTCAAGGCAAAGACGCAAAATCTATCAGTCTCCCTTGATGCGTTTGATTACGCACAGGCCAGTTTAATTTGATGCTTTTAACGATGGTTAGCCAATGTTGGATGGTGGTGTGCCATAAAATTGTTTTGTTGTAAAAAGTGTGCTGTGGTGAAAAAAGCTTGGGAAACACTGGAATAACTCAAAGTATTAAAATTTTCTATCAATTTAATAAGTGCTGATTCTTTCCTAGACTTAATTACAATATTTCATTTACTTGCTATTAAGTACCTCAAACAAACCACTTACAAACATTGTTCCATGGACATTCTATCTATATGTATATGTATCTTTAGATCTCTTCTCCATCTATCTCAGGTGCGTCTGAACCCAGCAGATAGTTCAGATGTTCTGAAGCGCTGGGCAGAGCATCTGTGTTCTCCTCAGGTCAATCAGAAGTCAAAGGCAATCCTGGTCCTGCTCTCGCTAGGGTGCTTCCAGAAAGTTGGCGAGATGCTGCACAGGTCTGCTTCACTTTTCTTTCTCATCCCTCCTTCAGTCCATCAAATAGCCTGTTGTATTCTGTCATTTCATAAAGTTTCATGGTGTACCCTTTGCATTATAATGTAGTTACTGCTGTATTGTAGTTCATTAACTGTAAAAGAATAAGTTCAGCCAAAAAATATCAGTTCTGTCAGCATTTACGCACCCTTATTTGGGCTGGGTAAAAATATAGATTTTCCTGAATGATCCAGATATACATTTTTTAAATCCCAAGATTTTACTCTATGGGCAACTTTCTTCAGTGTGAGTAAATAACTCACATATGTGACCAAATTTCATGCTGTGCAACTACAAATGTCTAAACCAGTGACTGGTTCAGATTTCATTCGCCAGTAATTATGTAGTATATTGGTGAAGAAGTTCATGTTGCAGCCTTCTGTGGTTTAGTAATGGCAAAGGCCATATCACAAATTAAATAGCAGCCTTAAACATGGGATAAGCAGGATAATCAATTTCTCTTCATTGCAGTATAATGCAGTATAATCCACAGAACACCTAGCCATGGATTATCCCTTACATTTATATGTGTATAAATACATGTGTATGTACATCATGTTAAATAGTGGAATACATGGAATGTGTGCATAAAATGTGTTTTCATAATATACCAAGATCCCCTGTATAATTAACAGCATTAACTTAGTGAGAACTGCATTCAGATGTAAGAAAAATTGTCATAATAATGAAATATACCCAAATAAATCTGAATCAAATCAAAATCTGACTTGAATCAGGAAATCTATATCAATACCCAGCCCTACCCTCATGTCGTTCTAAACACTTTGGAACATTCTTCTGTGGAACACAAAAAGAAAAGTTAAGCAGGATATCCTGGCCATTCTTTTAGCATAAATTCTAAGTAAACAGATGCTGTTGCAATTAAATAAATTACCATATACAGCACTAAAACAGAAGTCCTTACAACTTGTGCATTACATTCCAAGCCTTCTAAAGCCATAATATAGCTTTGTGTTAGGAGCAGATTTGAGACCTGAAGATTTTCAGTGAATAAGGACTTCAGTTTCTCACATTATGGTATCATATGGCTTCTGAAGACTTGTTACATAGTGGAATATAAAGTACCATCCATTAACTTCCATTGTAAATACAAGAGCAACATGAAGATTCTGCTAAACATGCCCTTTTGTGCATCATGGAACGACTTAAGTGTAAATGATAAAAGAATTTGGATTATTGGGTAAACTATTCCTTTAAAACGTCTAGGTTACGTATGTAACCCCCGTTCCCCGATGGAGGGAACGAGACGTTGTGTCAGAGAAGCGACACTAGGGGTCTCTCTTGAGCGCCGATATTCACCTCTGAACTATGAAAAAAGGCCAATGAGAGTTGGCACCCAGTATTTGCATGTCCCGCCCCTGGACATACGGGTATTTAAGCGGCGCAAATACGAGAGTTCATTCAGGATTTTTCTGAGGAGCCAGAAATGGTCCGGCCACAACAGTGGCTCGGCTCAGCGACGTGGCAGGGGAGACACAACGTCTCGTTCCCTCCATCGGGGAACGGGGGTTACATACGTAACCTAGACGTTCCCCTTCTGTCGCTCTCTCCACGTTGTGTCAGAGAAGCGACACTAGGGGTCCACTTATAAAAGTGCCATGCGCTGAGCTGTGTACGTGAACTGCTGATACAGGAGCGAGCAGGTATTCTTACGTGCAGGATCGACCAACTGTATCAGGCTGCACGCACTCTTCCCCAATGCCCCATTTAAGCCATCAGGATTCCTTATCGTTACCCTGGAGGGGGGAACAAGGTGCTGGCCGCCAACCTGGGAATGGGCCAAGCCTGGCCGGGCCTCTTTTCTCTCTATGTTTCTCGCATAGAGCAACTAAGGCCGGGGCCCTTACACGCATTGAGGGAAGGGGGTCTTAGCCCTTATTCAGGGCGGAGAAGACCCTGCGGAGGCCATGCCTACCCAAGAGGGGAGGCAAGTGTAAGTGGCAAAATCATCAGAGGCCTGACTTAGGGCCTATGTGGAAAAGTTGGTGCGGTGGTGGATCCAGCCTCATAGAGGGGGGAACATACAGCACGGCAACCGAGGCAGCCATGACTGCCTAAGGGAAACACGGGAGTCAGCTCGCCAGAGGGGACAGAACCGTGGTGTTACACACAGGGGGAGTCCGAAGGAGGCCTTACCTGTGGAGCACCTATACCAGTAGGGTAGCTTGCAGTACCCGCAGTGGCTTGGGTCGGCGAGTTCCTCCGCTGAACTGCGACCCACGAGGGCTAGGGAGGAATCAACCAGTGTCCCAAACCTGAGATCTCCTGGGAATGAAGGCGCACTGTTTCCCCTGGTTAGGGGGAAGGGCGCTAGGTGCAAGCGATTCACCCGGTCAGATCGTGGGCGTGCTACCAAATTCTAAGGGCTCGGTACCTGAGAAAACACGGGACGATACTGACTCAACTCGGAGATTGTAGAATCTCACAAAAGTGTTAGGTGTTGCCCAGCCCGCTGCTCTACAAATGTCTGCTAGGGAAGTGCCCCTAGCCAGTGCCCATGAGGACACAACACTCCTTGTGGAGTGGGCTCGGACCCGCAGGGGGGGGCACGGCCTGGGTGTGATAAGCCAGGGAAATGGCGTCGACAACCCAGTGGGCGAGTCTCTGCTTGGAGACAGCGTTCCCTTTCTGCTGTCCCCCAAAGCAGACGAAGAGCTGCTCAGAGCGTCTGGTGCTCTGTGTGCGGTCCAGATAAATACGCAAAGCGCGTACTGGACACAGCAGTGAAAGGGCTGGGTCTGCCTCCTCCCGGGGCAGCGCTTGCAGGTTCACCACCTGATCCCTGAAGGGTGTGGTAGGAACCTTGGGCACGTAGCCCGGTCACGGTCTTAGGATCACGAAAGTGTCTGCCGGACCGAACTCCAGGCAAGCGTCGCTAACAGAGAACGCATGTAGGTCCCCGACCCTCTTGATGGAAGCAAGCGATATGCAGGGCCGTCTTGAGAGAGAGGGCCCTGAGTCCAACTGAGTCAAGCGGCTCGAAGGGGGGTCTCTGGAGTCCTGTAAGGATGACCGAGAGATCCCAGGAGGGGAACAGGTTAGGCCGGGAGGGAGTTATCCTCCGGGAACCTTTTAGGAACCTGACGATTAAGTCGTGCTTACCAAGAGACTTGCCGCCTACGTGCAGTCGTGGTGGGCCGCGATAGCGGCGACATCCACCTTGAGGGTGGAGGGGGACAGCCTCCTCTCCAGCCTCTCCTGAAGAAACACGAGCACTGACCTAACTGCGCACTTCTGCGGGTTTTCGGCCCGGGAAGAACACCAGTCCGCGAACAGAGGCCACTTTAGAGCGTTAAGATGCCTGGTAGAGGGGGCTCTGGCTTGATTGATTGTATCTAAGACGGTCGATGGTAGGCCGGTTAGATCTTCCGCATCCCGTCCAAGGGCCAGATGTGGAGGTTCCAGAGGTCTGGGTGCGGGTGCCAGAGCGTGCCCCGTCCCTGAGAAATAAGGTCCTTCCTCAGGGGAATTCGCCAGGGAGGGGCTGTCGTGAGGAGCGTGAGGTCCGAAAACCAGGTCCGGGTGGGCCTGTAAGGGGCTAACAGAATGACTTGCTCCTCGTCCTCCCTGACCTTGCATAGCACCTGTGCAAGAAGGCTCACTGGGGAAAATGCATACTTGCGCAGCCCCGCAGGTCAGCTGTGTGCCAACACGTCTGCCCCGAGGGGAGCCTCTGTCCGGGCATACCAGAGCGGGCAGTGGGAGGTTTCTTGGGAGGCAAACAGGTCTACCTGAGCCTTGCGAACCGGTCCCAAATCAGCTGGACCGACTGGGGGTGGAGCCTCCACTCTCCGCCAGGAAAGCTTTGTCTTGACAGCGCGTCCGCTATCACATTGAGGTTGCCGGGGATGTGAGTGGCGCGCAGTGACTTAAGTCGCTGCTGACTCCAAAGTAGGAGACGACGGGCGAGCTGTGACATGTGGAGGGAGCGTACGCTGCCTTGGCGGTTTATGTAGGCTACGACCGTGGTGCTGTCTGTCCTGACTAGGACGTGTTTGTTCCGAATTAAGGGGAGAAACTTCTGCAGGGCCAGAAAAACAGCCAGCAGCTCTAGGCAGTTGATGTGCCAGCGCAGCGGGCCTCAGTTCCACCAGCCTGCGGCTGCGCGCCCGTTGCATATGGCGCCCCAACCCAATTTGGAGGCGTCGGTTGTGACCAGAACGCGTCGGGACACCTGCTGCAAGGGTACTCCTGCCCTTAGAAAGCAGAGGTCTGTCCAGGGTTTGAAGGTTTGGTGGCAGGCAGAGGTAACTTTTACGTTGTGCGTGCCATGGCGCCATGCTCGTCTCGGGACTCGAGTCCGGAGCCAGTGCTGAAGTGGTCTCATATGCATCAACCCCAGCGGCTCGGCCACCGCGGAGGATGCCATATGCCCCAGGAGCTGTTGGAAACGTTTTAGCGGGACCACAGCGCCTGGCTTGAAGGAAGTGAGGCATTTCAGCACTGACTGAGCATGCTCGTTGGAGAGACGTGCTGTCATTGAGACTGAGTCTAACTCCAGACCGAGAAAAGAGATGCTCTGGACCGGGGAGAGCTTGCTCTTTTCCCAGTTGACCTGAAGCCCCAAACGGCTGAGGTGGCTGAGCACCTGGTCTCTGTGTGCGCATAGTAACTCTCGGGAGTGGGCCAGTATGAGCCAGTTGTCGAGGTAATTGAGTATGCGTATGCCGGCTTCTCGGAGCGGGGCAAGAGCTGCCTCTGCGACTTTCGTGAAGACGCGAGGGGACAGAGACAGGCCGAAGGGGAGGACTTTGTACTGATACGCCTGGGCGTCGAACGCGAACCGTAGGAAGGGTCGATGTCGAGGGCGAATTGAGACGTGGAAGTATGCGTCCTTCAGGTCTACTGCTGCGAACCAATCTAGATGCCGGACACCAGATAGAATTTGTTTCTGGGTGAGCATTTTGAACGGGAGTTTGGACAAGGTCCGATTGAAAACTCGCAGGTCCAAGATCGGTCGTAAGCCACCGCTTTCTTGGGTACAACGAAGTAAGGGCTGTAGAAACCCTTCTTCGTTTCGGTTGGAGGGACAGGCTCTATCACATCCTTTAATAGAAGGGAGGCGATTTCTTCGCGCAGGGAATGGGCATGTTGGCCGTGTACTGCGGAAAAATGTACGCCCACGAAGAGGGGCGGAGACCTGGCAAACTGAATTGCGTAACCGAGTCGAATGGTCCGGTGCAGCCAGCGTGATGGGTTGGGCAGTGAAAGCCACGCCTCTAAATGCCATGCTAGGGGCACCAAGGGGACGAGTTTTTTGGACGTACCCGGCAGGGCTTCGCAGCGGTGCGGAACAGGTAATGCGGCGTCGGGAGGCAACGTGGCGTCCCGAGGCTCTGGTGCTGAGAATAAACTCAAAGCACTTACCTTGCTCCGCGCATCCGGCAGGGGACGGGTTCATGACTGAGGAGGAGGTCTGATGTTGGCGTCCTCTGGACTCGTCTGAACCGGCTGGCCGGGGAACAGTCGTGGGGCTGAAGGCGGGGACACTGCGTCCATGGAGCCGGGACTGTTGAGGCCTGAAAGCAGAGTGCCATGAGAACGACATTTGTGGGCCAGGTGACCCCAGAGACCACAAGGAAATAGCTCTGTAGAGTGTAAAGAATTGAACAAATAATTCTCCTCCCGGCCCTCCACCGGGGAACGGAGTGGTCTTACCAGCTCCGGAGCTAACGTCTCGTTCTCTGGGTCTGTCATCTCAGGAGTGCCTGGGAGCCTTCTGGGTCCTCAAGGGGGTCCGTGAGACGATGGGCGTCCAACTTCTGCGGGGAGCTCAACGCTGGGGCTGAGAGCTGGGCCCACTCACTTGTTAGTTGAGGCGGAGCACCACTTTCTTTCTTTCTTGAAAGCCGCAGGAGGACGCCCTCGGCGAGCAGACAGGGCATGGCCCCTGGCGGCAGGTTTGCTGCAGGTCAGGATGCTTTTTTTGCTTGAAAATAGCCTTCGTCTGTTTCTTCACCACTGAGGACTGCTGGGTGAAGTCGTCAAGTGGTGTCACCGAATGGACGGAGCTGGGAGACGGGGCGTTTGAGAAAGCGTGCTTTGTCTGCCTCCCGCACTGCCTGTCCATCGCTGCGCTTCTGGACCACGGAGTGGCCATCGCCTGTTTGAGTGCAGTTCCTGCAGCACGTCAAGAACAGGACCACCCAAGTGCAGATTTTGAAGTGCCCTGGCCCGGTGGACTTGCAGGAGGGGGCCATGACGTGCAGGGGGGAGCGGTCTGGGACCGTTCTACCACCGAGGGTAGCGAGAGAGGAGGAGCGAGGAAGCTGGGCTTGCTCAGCTCGTCATGCACGTCCGGGAAGGAACCTGGGGGGGGGGCACGGCTGTGAGCGGCGCACATGCCCGCGGAACCAATTAAGCCCGGGGAAGCATAGCGGACCTTCTTGCGTCAGGCTCAGACTGGGCGGAGACCCGAAGGTGGCGGCCCAGGCGAGTTATCCGCATCCGATGCCGCTGTTACGCTCTCCGATGCAGCGGTAATGTCATCATCCAATGCCGGGGAGCTCGAGGGACCGGACGGTAGGCTGTTAAGTGGACCGCACTAATCCCGAGCTCGGGGGAAGCAGGCAAGCGTGCCGGGGAGGCGGGAGGTTTTCGAGGGGATTTACCTGGCGAAAGCGTCCCATTATTCTCCCCAGATCGTTCTCCATCGCCCGCGGCGCCTGTCTCAATCCCGTAGGAAGGAGGTGAGGCGCGGGGGGCGGCTGAAATGGCTCTCTCTCACTACAAGAGAAAGCAGAGATTGCAACGCTGCCGCGGTTCTCACACTGAAAACATAACCCATTGGAGAGAATGCTCATCCCGAGCTCTGACGGAAACAAGCAAGCATGCAGGGGAGGCGGGGGGGTTCGAGGGGGTTCACACGGCGAAACGGAGCCCGTCACTGTCCCCAGATCATTTTCATTGCCCGCGGCGCCTGCCTCAATCCCGTAGGAAGGAGGCGAGGCGCGGGGGGGCGGCTGAAGCGGCTTTTTCTCACTACAAGAAAAAGCCTACGACCGCAATGCTGTCATGGCTATGTTCTCGTACTGAAAACATAGACCATTCTTAAAAACGCTGCCTGTGTGTGATCGCAACCCAGGAAAGCAAGGCAGTTTTTATGGCCGCCAGAGGTGGGGAGAATCAACGCATCCAGAAACTACACAGAGGCGGAAAATCGTCTTTAAAAAGACGCGTCCTGAGAAGGATGTTCAACGCCGCTGTGTTTTGCTCTTTTAGAGCGAAATTCACTCTTTTAGAATAACTCTTTCGAGTTGTCTGCGCTGTCGAAGCGCCCAGGGGCAAGAATGCACAGCCGTGCACGAATGAGAAAGCCGCTGTTATGCGCCGTCAGATCCAACAGCATGTAGAGCGTCAGAGGATTAAACAGGAACTTGGTGTGTAACTCGCAGCAGACTGCATGCACGACCATCGGCTCCGAAGAAATTTTCTGAATGAACTCCCGTATTTGCGCCGCTTAAATACCCGCATGTCCGGGGGCGGGACATGCAAATACTGGGTGCCAACTCTCATTGGCCTTTTTTCATAGTTCAGAGGTGAATATCGGCGCTGAAGAGAGACCCCTAGTGTCGCTTCTCTGACACAACGTGGAGAGAGCGACAGAAGGGGAACTGTAATCAAAGAAAAAAAAAAGTGATGCAATTTTAAGTGATAATTTTTGTTGTCATAATATAATAATTTATCTGTTGCAATGGATTAGTGTGTTCCTTATTTCCAATCACAGGGAATATTGATTGGCATATCCTTTGCTCAATGCAAATAAACTGTGTGAGAGGCACTGCATGTTGAGAAAGGCAGCAGGCACTGATTTGATATTTGAATGTGCATGATAACAGACATGATGCTCTGATGTGTCTCAGAAATGTCTTCAAATTTCCCCACAGCATGAGATATTTCGACCGCGCTGCACTCTTTATTGAAGCCTGTTTGAAATATGGTGTGATGGAAACCAATGATGACGTTAATATCCTTCTGGTGCATCTTTGTTTTTCAAAGCATAGTCAAGCCCAAGAGCCAAAATACTACATTTATATATTATACATTATTTCCTACAGAGCAGAGTGCCCTATTCTTCTATTCTAATCTTTTCTATTTGTAAAAGTACTTTTGGTCTAAAATGTATTTTTCCTATTGACACATTAAGTTGAAAATAACCATCATGTTTACAAACGTTTACAAACACAAATATTTTTGTGAAACCTCATAAGACAGATTGTTTCACTTTTAATTGACTATATCACAATTCCAGTGGGTCAGAAGTTTACATATACTAAGTTAACTGTGCAATTTCTAAACACCTGAAGGTACCACATTAATCTGTACAAACAATAGTATGCAAGTGTAAACACCGTGGGGCCATCATATCGCTCAAGAAGGAGACAAATTCTGTCTCCTATAGATGAACGTAGTTTATCTAATTGTGAAATTGTGAAAAACTGAGATTAAATGTATTTACTAAGGTGTATTTATACTTCTGACTTCAACTGTGTGTGTGTGTGTGTGTGTGTGTGTGTGTTTGTGTGTTTGTGTGTGTGTTTGTGTATACACATACACTAATCAGCCACAACATTAAAACCACTGAGGTGAAGTGAATAGCATTTATTATCTCGTTACAATAGCACCTGTCAAGGGGTGGGATATATATTAGGCAGCAAGTGAACAGTCAGATCTTGAATTTCGAGTGTTGGAATCAGACTGGGTCAGAATATATCCATATATAGTCTTGTGAGGTGTTACCGGTATGCTGTACCTACCAAAAGTGGTCCAAGGAAGGATAACCGGTGAACCGGCGACAGGGCCATGGGCGCACAAGACTCACTAGCCCATCTGATCCTATCCAACAGAAGAGCTACTGTTGCACAAATTGCAGAAAAACATAATGCTGGTCATGATAGAAAGGTGTCAGAACACACAGTGCATCGAAGCTTGCAGCATATGAGGCTGTGTTGCCGCATACCGGTCAGAGTGCCCATGCTGACCCCTGTCCACTGCCGAAAGCACCTACAAATGGGCACATGAGCGTCATAACTGGACCATGGAGCAATGGAAGAAGGTTGTCTGGTATGATGAATCATGTTTTCTTTTAGATCATGTGGACAGCCGGGTGCGTGCGCGTCGTTTACCTGGGGAAGAGATGGCAGCAGGATGAAGAGGCAGTGTGATGCTCTGGGCGATGTTCTGCTGGGAAACCTTGTGTCATTGCATTCATGTGGATGTTACTTTGACACGTACCAGCTACTTAAAGATTGTTGCAGACCATGTACACCCCTTCATGACAATGGTATTCTCTGATGGCATTGGCCTTTCAGCAAGATATTGTGCCCTGCCACACTGCAAAAATGGTTCAGGAATGGTTTGAGGAACATGACAAATGGTTCAAGGTGTTGACTTGGCTTCCAAATTCCCAAGATCTCAATCCGATTGAGCATCTACTGTATGGGATGTGCTGGACCAACAAGTCCGATCCATTGAGGCCCCACCTCACAACTCACAGGACTTAAAGGATCTGCTGCTAATGTCTTGGTGCCAGATACCACAGGACACCTTCAGAGGTCTTGTGGAGTCCATGCCTAAACGGGTCAGAGCGGTTTTGGTGGCACAAGGGGGACCTACACGATATTAGGCAGGTGGTTTTAATGTTATGGCTGATCTGTGAATGTGTATATAAATATAAGTGTGTGTATGTGTGTGTGTATAATAATAATAATAATATATATATATATATATATATATATATATATATATATATATATATATAATATTAACAATTAGCATATATTCACATTTAAAAGTGTCACTCACATACTGATGATTCTTGCACACAGGTGTGTATACACATTTTTGTCTATTTAAATTCTCTATCTAAATGATATTGCATCTAACTATCATCTTACAGAGTTTTGTAAGTCGCCTTTGGTTTGCTCACTGGGTGTCAAAAGACGAATTATGTTCTTTTCTTTTTTTTAAGGCATAATTTGCTGACCGTTTTTTATTTATTTATTAATAAGCCGCACAGTGATGACTTACAGCTTCATTTTCTGTTAAAAGATAATTTTCTGTAAAGCTGCTTTGAAACGATTTGTGTTGTGAAAAGTGATATAAAAATATAGAGTATATGGCTTCACTTGACTGAAAATAGCAAGCAAATCATATTTCATGGCTGTGACATAAATTACAGGTTATTGGCTATAGATAAGAAATAAAAAATTTGATCATCTTAATTCATAACGATGTGAACACTAGCGTTTTGTAGGCCAGTGGCAACTTTACACAAGATAATAAAGTGTGGGAAATGTTTTATTATTCAATTATTGCAGGTTTGAGTTCAGTGTTTTCATTTTCTGTGTTTTGATGCAGTTGCATCGAATTTGCTTTTGCCTGTTTTGTGCGAGGCAGACATAAAAGAGCGCTGTTTAACAAATTTGCATTATGAGCATCCACATTAATGCGTTAACAACGGAAAAAGTATGTGATTAATAGAGATTTAAATATTTGAATTGATTGACAGCCCTAATCGTTTAATTGTAAGCAGTGCTTAATTACAAACACAATGACCACTTCAGCTGCAAGTAAAAATGTTTGAATGTTTTTGGATTAGATATCAAAGCAAGTGGCCATTATTTTAGATAGTTAGCACAAGCTAATTTTTAGTGTGCTTTAGTGAAGTTTTCAGAAGATTTTCTAGGTTTAAAGTTATATAATAATATCTATTCAATTTTCATTTCTTAAACTGGTCTTTTCAATGTTTTATATGACCACACAAATACATTCAGTGCAACACATTTTTATTCCCAGCACTTTTCCTTAACCAGCCATCTCCACATAAGCTTATAGGTGCTGCCTTCACCGACTACGCCAAGTTGCTCCGCTCCATTGGGCTGAAGCAGGGTGCTGTGCAGTGGGCCTCCCGAGCGGGAGAGGCAGGACAGAAGCTGCTGGATGTGCTGTCCCAGACAGAGGGCGCGGGGCCAGAGATCAGCCCTCGAAATGAAGAGGCGGAAGACACTCTAGTGACTATAGAATGACTTGCATCAAATGGAATGGTGGGAGAAGAGGGTACACTTGTTAAAGAGCAGTTATAAAACAAAAACTGTCACAGCATGTCTTCACTGCAAACGAGCTGAGCGGTGCAATGTCAGTTATAATGGGAGTGTGATCTTTTGTTTTTGTGCTGTAATGTCGCACCGCTCAACTGCAGTGTATGCATGTTGTTTGATTTATGCATGTATGCAGACAGATGACAAACAAACATGTCTTTTGTCATAGCTTCTAATTGTTTCTTTGTTGTATTTTCTAATTGTTTGCTGGTTGTGAGGTGTGCTGTGATGTTGTGTGTCGTTTTATTCACGCCAAGAAAACATTCCTCTAACACCTACCATCATACTGTAATGCATTCCAAACCTGTTTTTGCACTTTTATTGTCAACCAAAAACTTTTCCTTCTGACATAAAAATTATATAATGCAATATCTGTGTTTGATGGTGAATATGCTTAAAATTCCACATGGGGAGCCTAAAGATTGTCTAAAGGCAGGATATAGTGAAGATTTCAGAGAGATGTGTTTAGTGAGTGTGTTGAAGTCAATGGAAAACATGTCCGTTTTACTCCAAAATCAAAAGAAAATAATAATAAATAGTTTATTTTGTGTTAAAGCTTAAGAATATTTTAAGGTTTATAAATACTTTTTTGCATTGTAACATTATTGTCATGGCTTTGTGATAAATAAGCATAAATGAAACACATTTCAACAAATACAGCTATGGTGTATTCATATGTAAAGAGATCAATGGAAAGGAGGAGGCGAGAACCGGATTGTCAATATAAATAATAGTTTAATATAAAACTTAAACAAAAGACAAACACACACACACACACACACACACACACACACTCACGACGGACATGTCCGTAAACTATCTCTCTCTCCCACACGATCCTCTGCAGTCGACCTTTATCCCTCTCGGGAGGCTTGATTAGCCTAATACGGGACTGGGTGTGTACGATCACGACCCGGCCCCGCCCTCCGCCCTGCCACATTCCTCCCTCGTTCTCTCAGGCTGGGGAGCCCCCGGACTGACATACACCCCCAAACCCTGGGGAAGGGCGTTCTTTAAGCCTAGACTGCCGGCAGGTCATCCCCATCTAACTGGACGAGGGAGGGGACACCTGTAACAGTGTAGTACCCCCCCAAAAAACACTGTAAAATTTAAAAGAGATTGAAAAGGCCAACGCAGAGAGAGAGAGGAGAGAGAAATGAAAAAAAAATAACTCTTACTCGCCAGTTCTCCGATACGCCCCAGCTTGATCCTCGGCCACTCCTCCACCCTCTATCGGATGACAGCCGCGCCTCTCCGGGCGGATCAGAGGCAGTCCTCCAGCCCCTGGCAGACGGAACACCCTGCAGCGTTCTCGGGTAACAGAAGGGGTCTTCCTCCGCCCCTTGCAGCGGTTGGCAGTGAGCCCCTCCCCGCTCGTGGTCGGCGGTCTTAAACCCCGCTGTGTTTCAGCGGCCGGTAGGCGACTCCTGCGCCCCTGGCAGCAGCCCTGACTGCTCCAGGCGGTCAGTTAGGAGCCCCTTCTCCCTTCGCGGTCGGCAGCCATCGTCCTCTTTCAGGCGTATGGGCTCCTCGTCCCCCGGCAGATGGCCGCGGCTGCTCCATTGGGGTGGACGGTAGTGGTGAGAACTCTACTACGGCGTATCCCTCCTCCTTCCCGGGTTTCGGCACCAGTGTAAAGGGATCAATGGAAAGGAGGCGGCGAGAACCGGCTTGTCAATATAAATAATAGTTTAATATAAAACTTAAACAAAAGACAAACACACATGTCCGTGAAAAAGACATGTCCGTAAACTATCTCTCTCTCCCACACGATCCTCTGCAGTCGACCTTTATCCCTCTCGGGAGGCTTGATTAGCATAATACGGGACCGGGTGTGTACGATCACGACACGGCCCCGCCCTCCACCTTGCCACACCATACTTTACAATTTAAGTCAGATTTTATTTTTCACATAACAGTAATGTTAATTACATTTTCATTAATTACAGTAATGAGAATGTGAGGTGAAATTTGCTTAAAATAACAAATTTTTTAAGCAAGCTATATCTTCTAATTTCTTTTTAATTTGGGGGTTAAACATGACCCAGACAAGTTTTCTGTTTCAAACTATTAGACTGATATTAAATGGTTATTAAATGGCTATTTTAAGTTATTAAAATTAAGGTTATGCCATTTTTTTTATTAATCTAAAAACAATTGGAGTGCCTGGTTCTGTTAAACTTGGGGGTTAAATAATTCTGCTTTTTTTTTTGGTAAATATATTGCATCTCTTTTAAATGTTCAACTTAAATATCACAGAGTGAAAATTATGACATGCTTATTTCAGGATCAAACAAATTTGAATCTTTCTTCAGCCTATAATCTAACTCAAGAAACTGCTTCCTTTATACTATCAGTAACACTTTACTATAAGATCATTACATTTTAAACAAATTTGAGTCTTTCTTCAGCCTATAATCTAACTCAACACACTGCTTCCTTTATACTATCAGTAACACTTTGCTATAAGATTATTACATGTTACAGTAAGTAATGCAGCATTTAGTCATCTTGGTTAATGTTAATATATACATATACTAATACATTTTTACATTAGAAGTCGTATAAATTTACATTAAAGTATTATGAGCAAACAATAGCAAGGAACAATATTATATTTATAAGGTAACATTGACTGAGATCAATAAATGCTGTTAAAAATAAATTCATTTAGTTCATGATACCTCCATGTAATGCCTGTTGTGCATTAAACAAAGATTATTGAATTGAACATCACTGTAGTGTTACTATCTTTCAGTTATTGCAAAGTGATGGATATCATATTTTACAATCTATAATTCAAGATATTTAATCAGTTCAGATATAAAGGAAAGCATTGTATACTTGCTCCTACACAATATTAGGCAGGTGGTTTTAATGTTGTATGTATGTAAGTATATGTATGCATATATGTGTGTATATATATATACACACACACACATATATGCATTCATATACATACATACATACAACATTAAAACCACCTGCCTAATATTGTGTAGGTCCCCCTCGGGCTAACCCACATCTCAGAATAGCATGATGAGTAGAGATGCAGAATAGAGATGCTATTATTTTCACCACAATTGTATAGTAAAGTTGAGCGGTTATCTGAGTTACCATTGACTGAACCTGTCTGACCATTCTCTGTTTACCTCTCTCATCAACAAGGTGTTTCCATCTGCAGAACTGCCGCTCTCTGGATGTTTTTTGTTTCTGGCATCATTCAGAGTAAATTCTAGAGATTGTTGTGTGTGAAAATCCCAGAAGATCAGCAGTTACAGAAATACTCAAACCAGCCCATCTGACACCAACAATCATGCCACGGTCCAAATCACTGAAATTCTCCTGACCCATATCTGCATGCTTTTATGCACTGCACTGCTGCCACGCGATTGGCTAATTAGATAATCGCATTGATGATTGTTGGTATCAGATGGGCTGGTTTGAGTATTTCTGTAACTGCTGATCTTCTGGGATTTTCACAAACAAGTCTCTAGAATTTACTCAACAAAAAACATCCAGTGAGCAGCATTTCTGCAGATGGAAACACCTTGTTGATGAGAGAGGCAAACAGAGAATGGTGAGACTGTGGACATGGACAGATACTAAACATTTAGCTTAAAACCCTTCTTTCTGTAAGGGCCCATTTGTAGGCGCCATATGTTCTAAGATCCCACCCAGTACTATGAACCACATTTAAGGGTTACAAATGTGGTGAGAAGAATGCTATTCTGAGATGCAGGTTGGTGTTGTTTTGGTGGCTCGAGGGGGACCTACACGATTTTGGACAGAACATACAGCATGTCACAGCAAAATTACAGCAGCAACATATGCAGACCAACAAGAAAGTTAATGACTGATGCAATAATGAACAGACTTCTATATATATATAACTTACTGTGTGTGTGTGTGTGTGTGTATATATATATACACACCACAGACAGTACACACAGTAAGTTATATATATAGAAGTCTGTTCATTATTGCATCAGTCGTTAACTTTCTTGTTGGTCTGCATATGTTGCTGCTGTAATTTTGCTGTGACATGCTGTATGTTCTGTCCAAAATCATTCAAAATCCTCTTTCCACTCATATTTCCTGAGATTTGCTGTGCTGTTATGGTTGTATATTGGTTTCCACATTGCTTTAGGCCTCCTCCTAAGAGATATTTAGATGTTGTCATTAAAATAATATGTTGCAACATACACTTAATATTTGTGAGGGTACGTTTGAGTCTTTGAATTAAAAACAGTCCTTTTTATCAATCATAAATGACGAATTAATTTACACCGATCAGCCACAAGATTAAAACCACCTGCCCAGTATTGTGTAGCTCCCCCTCGTGCCACCAAAACACCACCAACCCACATCTCAGAATACCATTCAGAGATTATATTCTTCACCACAAATGTACAGTTACAGAAATACTCAAGCCAGCCCCCATCTGGCACCAACAATCATGCCATGGTCCAAATCACTGAGATTACATTTTACCCATTCTGATGGTTGATGTGAATATTAACTGAAGCTCCTGACCCATATCTGCATGGTTTTATGCACAGCACTGCTGCCACACGATTGGCTTATTAGATAATCGCATGGATGATTGTTGGTGTCAGATGGGCTGGTTTGAGTATTTCTGTAACTGATCTTCTGGGATTTTCACACACAACAGTCTCTAGAATTTTCTCTCAATGGTGCAAAAAACATCCAGTGAGCAGCAGTTCTGCAGATGGAAATGTCTTGTTAATGAGAGAGGTCAACAGAGAATGGTCAGACTGGTTTGAACTGACAAAGTCTACAGTAACTCAGATAACTGCTCTGTACTATTGTGGTGAGAAGAATGCTATTCTGAGATGTGGATTGGCGCTATTTTGGCGGCATGAGGTGGACCTACACAATATTAGGCAAGTGGTTTTAATATTGTAGCTGATCGGTTCATGGGCTTAACATAATTATGTTTTTTGGAATTACCTTCCTTATTTTCATTTTGTTATGATTGTGAGTAATGAAGTTTTGTCTTTATCATTTAAATGTTGTTCCTTTGTAAATGTTTACATAGAGTGAGTTCTGCACGTATATGTGCTTACCATATCGTTATATGTTTATAGATAAAGCAATAAATCGTTTAAAAGGTATTTGCCCCCATTTTATTTCCTCTATCATTTGTTGCGCAATGCTTTTTAAAACACATTTATAAAAAAAAAAATACAATTGAACATTTTACAATGAACCACAACAAACAACATGAGCATAGGCTAATATCCGCCATATGCTACCTAAACTTCATTATCAGTCATCGCAGTGGGGAATTTTGGTTTATTCTTTTTCACAGAACTGCTTAACCTTGCTATAATGTTTGGTTACCGAAATCGCTTTTTCTGATATCATGAAAATATAGCAGTACAATTGAAGTACAAGGCGACTTTAACTCCATTTGTCATCTGAATGTGCGCACATAAAAAATTGGGCTGGATTAGAAAAGTCTAAGTAGTCATAAAATAAATCATGAAATCAGCCACAATGCAGAACAAACATGCACAGAAATGAAAGGGTGCAAAACAGAGACTCATCTTAAACTAAAATGTTATTGTTTTGACTTCAGGGAAGAAGAAAAATGAATATCTGAAAACTGGTATGTCATCCACATTTCAGATAAATTTTAGAGTTAGAGTTGCTTAGAATGCTTAGAGTTAAAGCATTTTGCTCAAGATGGAATTAAATGTGTATGAGATCATTGTCATATTTGATGTAATAGGTAAAGGCAGTATTCAGTGTAAACACAGAGAAAGAGAGGAACACTTTTGCTCTCTTCAGATCTGGATGTCACCTTCAGTCTCAACACTTATCCATCAGTTCCCTCTACAGGATATCCTGTATGTCTTGTTTATTTGGGGCCTGCAATGGAGGTCTTAACACTACTGTTCTTCAGGTATAAATGTCTGTCACACAGGCAGAATATTGGGTTAAGATTCAGAACAGCTATGCTACATTATGGATACCAATAAACTCTTTTCCCTACCGAGAACTTGGTCAGGCTTGCTTTTCTTTTATGTATCAGATGAATTTTAATACATTGGCAAGCCACCTGATATCAGATCAGCCAAATACAATATCTAATATATACAATATATTCAGTGTTAACTTACAAATTCTAGCCCAGCCCATTTAATTCTGCCTGCAAAGTTTCTCCGATTCCCCTGGTGTGAAACTGAACTTGATTTCAATTTAGTGGAGACAATTTGTGTAATTCGAAACAAATAGAGTTTGTCCAGCAACAAAGATAGCTAGATAGGGGGAGTCAAAGTTTAGTGACTGTATAAGGTGAATCTCTTTGGGAGCGCTGGCTGGCAGCCCTTTAAGACTGAGCACACTGGGACATTTAGAGTCTGTGGTGCGATCTTCCTGTAATATTGATAATAATGGCTAATACTGTTTTGAAACAGTTTTTTTTTACAAAAGATATAAAAACAAAATAAATACAGCGTCATTCATTCACTAGCTTAGAATAAACTAGCTGTAGCTTTACATATCTGGTTTACTGTCTCCAGCCTGAAGCTGCTATGAACAACTGGGTCAGATGAACCTTCTGGCTACGGCTGCAGCTGCACTAAGCCTGAAGAGGTTTTTTTTGTTTTGTTTTTTGCTTCATCCTTTTTCTCATCTGATGAATGGTGACATGTTTTTTAAAATAGAAAACTGTCGGATATCCATTTTGGATCGCCTCATTTCTGCACTATACTCTATTGCCAGTCTCACTTAAATACAGGAGAAAGATGTGCATGACAGGGTCCTTTTCGGTGTTTGGAACAGCATACTACCATACAACTCTTACTATTTCAGCCACATCTATATATTACAGAAATGGTAAGAGCAGTTGTATGCTATTACGAACTGTGGAAATTTAATTGTTATTAATCCTCATTATGCTTAGTTTCTTTTCAATTATCTCTTATTAACTGTAAACTGCTTCCTGTAAATTAACATGTTCAAATGCTTTGATAATTAGTTGTAGCTTTTGTAGCCAAGTTGACTGAAGTTTCTTTGTATGGCCATCTCTGGCAAGGTCGGGGAGGAAAAGGGAGGCAGAGAACAGTTTTATCAGAGGACACAGCAGAAGAGTGAAACACATTTTATTATTATGGAATGTGCAGAGGAAGACTAGTGTGGATGAAGAATAGAGCATGTCCTTTTAAGGTGAAGAAAGATGGTAATTACTTTTTATATTTAGCCAATAATTTAGTTGATTCTTTGTCTTCTGAAAAATGTATATGTATAATTGTGTTTGATAAATATTCTGTATTTTGGAAGCAACCTTTGTAGCTCTCTGAGGTATACTTTGGTAGTAGGAGGGTTACCCAGGCTTGTGAGTAAGAGTAAAGAATGTCTTTGCTTAAGTTTTACCACTGGAGTGGCCTGACTCTTTTTATAGATTGTTTTTCACCACATTTCTTGGCGCCCCATTGGTGGGTTCCAACACCTCAGCGGATTGACTGATGACAACTAGACCAAATTTGAAGAGCGCTCTGAAATTGGACGGGTGGATTTCTCGAAAAATGAGTCACTCACCTAGGAACAGCAGTTGCTCATGCTGAGTACGGGTGAATTTCCACCACAGAACACAGCCACTGAATCCACATGCCAGCAACTTTCTGCTCGCTTTAAAGTGGGGAGGGGCTGATGTCACCAGAGCTCCTAGCAACCATAACAGAAACTCTGTTTAAAGATTCGGGAAAATATAGATGTACAGTAGATGTGAGTGAGAAAGAATTTGGGGCTAAAGAAAAATTATTCAGGGCTATAGCTCGGAAATCCCAGGGCTATCTGTAACCCTGTTCTAAACTTTTCCACTACATTGTCTAACCCCTAAAACCCAATTAGGGAATAAGCTTGCTCTGATCAATTATATTCTGCCTCAAGTATTTTCCTGATGTTAGAAAAGATATATAATGTGATGCATCGTTTGCATGGTGGAGACTTCTGCTGTGAACTCTTTCATCCATAATGCAACTAAACTTTGGAAAATCTGAATTTGAGCATCACTCTTAGAAAATTCTTACACAATATCAATCCTCTTCCCAGTGGCAAACGTTTGTAGGCCCCCATATATTTCACTCCACCAGTAATGGAAACCTTTTGACTTGGCCGTTGCTTTGACCTGCAGACCCATTTGTCCCCTCAGATGTTACAGTTACAGGTATCTCTTGTAGTGATCGACCGAAATATCACCAAGGCTATTTGGTAATTTAAAATAATTGGCAAATACATTTTCCTGTTTGGCCAATTAGTTTCACAAGTCACGATTGTGTTGAGAACTGCCTGCTTTGCACATGAAGGAGCCATCCGTAAATGACTGTTCCTTTTTCTGTTACGTGCCATTGTTACCACAATAATAGGCAGGTGCACAACAGAGTCTCATTCAAGCAGTCCCCTGACTGAACAGACATGATGTGTATGCGTTTCAATCTCCCTGTTTCTCCTCAACAGTTCCCTGTTCGTTTTAACTCTCTTGTCTTATGATTCCAATACAACTATCATTAAATTGGGATTTTGGTGGTAGGGGAAACTCTCAAATAAACATCAAATAAAATAATTCCATGATTAATGTAGTGTTTATCAAAGATAAATGATGTATTTTAAAAGTTGGCAGCCAAAAATACTTATATTTTATACCTATACTATACCTATATTTTTTATTCATTCTGGCAAACAGCAATACATGGGAATGTAAATTATGGTGTGTGCTACATTTAAAAAATGCAGCATACAGTGTTTATTCGCCACCTTCTGGCATCACCAGAAATAGTCACTGAAAGAATCATTAAATGGATCTGAATGAATTTTGGTGAAGGTAGTCTAAACACTCGAACCTCTGGGATAAAAATAAATACTGCAATGGACAAGCACAGAGTAAAAAAATAAAAATAAAAAATGTGCACATGCACAATTGTCATTATTGTAATTGATCAAATGATTTATTCAGCACCAGCTTGTGCACAGTCTTTTATTGTGAAACAGAATCAAGTGCTCCACAAGATGAACAATAATTTTTTTTTTCAATTAATTTGCGATATTTAAATCTAGTGTTGGGGTCGAGTCCATCTTAGTCGAGTCAGAGTCAAGTCTGAGTCTTTAAACAATCGAGTCCGAATTGAGTCCGAGTCCAAAAGAGTACAAGTCAGACTTAAGTCCGAGTCGAGTCCGAATGAATCTGTTCATGAATCGGAATTAAAATTTTAAACATTAACTCAACATCAATATTTTGAGCTTATTTTAAACTTCACAACTAAGAAAAAGAGTTTGTCAATATAAATGTAACAAAAACACCTCTGTTGCATTTCATATACACATTTTATTATCAGTATCCTGCTGAACAGCCTATTCTTTAGGTGTATGAAGACAAAACTGTCCTTCAACACAAATCTTATTGCGTTCTGTTGACATTTCAGTTATTTGTTGCTTTTTCCCCTCCACTCAAACATAGACTAATGTTTCAAAATGTAATTTAGTTTTTATTTCTACTTTGTCAATTTAATTTAGTTTTATTTAAAGTATCCCTATCTAAAGAAATAATAGTATAAACTGAGATTTCTTTATGAATCTTTTGGGGAAATACAGTACATACAAATGAATCAACACAGTAGTAATTAGCATTCACAGAGAAGATACGTCTCACGATTTGACTGCAAATGTGTAACCCGCACACACACACACAAGATGAGACAGTCACAATGTCGGAGGAAACTGCTTTTATTTAATAGCAGTGCAGGCAAAAGTACAAACAAGGGCAAATCCAGTGAAGAGTAGTCAAGGGGAGCGTGAGGTCGAAGCCGGGGAATCGGAGAATATAAAAGGGGCAAATCCAAAGAGAGAGGTCGTGGAAAGCGTAGGGTCAAAGCCGGGGTAATCAGAATCAGCGAGATGGGACTAGAGGGAGCAAAAGACAGGGGAACAAGGGGAGCTGGCAAGCTAAGGGGTAAACGAGAGGAGTACTAAACTAGACGAGACTAGCGGGGGGCAAAGAGACGGGAAACTAAATACAATAACTAACAGGAGTGAGACGAATGGGCAGTGATATATATAGGGGAAAGTGCTGGTGTAAACAATGAAAGGTGATGAGTGCAGGTGTACATAATGTTCTGGCGATTGGGAGCGGGCATGTGAGCTCGAGGGGGGAGATAGTGTACGAGCATGTGAGCTCGTAGGAGCAAAAACGAGCGTGCAAGCTCGAGCGAGCAAAACGGGCGTGGAAGCCCGAGGGAGCAAAACGGGCGTGGAAGCCCGAGGGAGCAAAACGAGCGAGGAAGCTCGAGGGGGCGGAGCGAGGGAGCGGGGTTCGTGACAGTACTCCCCCCTCTAAAACGGACGGCTCCTGACGGCCGAGCTCTGTAGCGAGGAGCGCGACCTCTGGGAAGTGGTGCTGGACGATCCCAACAAACAAAAAACCCTGAACAGACAACCCACAAAACACACAACAAAATTGAGGGCAGTCCAAGGGGCACAGAGGGAAATGAGACAGTCCATGGGGTCAATGGGCAGTTTCAAGATAAGGTCAGGGGGAACATAGCGGACAGGCGGGTGGTCGGGAGATCTAGGGGGCATCCAAAGGGCAGAGACTGGGTCAGGGGGTCTGGAAGGCGATTGGAGGACAGGGACTGGGTCTGGGGGTCTGGAAGGTGAGGCCAGGGAAGAGGCCACAGGACAGGGAGGGGGTCAGGAAGTCCGGGCTGAGCCATGAAAGGCGGTGCCGTCAGAGGTGGCACTGTAGGCGGCTCTGGAGGTGGGGTTCTGGAAGGCTCTGGAGGTGGAGCCGAAGGAGGCTTTAGGGGCGAAGGCCTGAAAGGCTCTGGAGGTGGAGCCAATGATGGTGGCGCCGTGGGAGGCTCTAGAGGCGGAGGCCTGGAAGGCTCTGGAGGTGGAGCCGAAGGAGGCTTTAGGGGCGAAGGCCTGGAAGGCTCAGGAGGTGGAGCCAATGACGGTGGCGCCATGGGATGCTCTAGCGAGGTAGGCCTGGAAGGCTCTGGAGGTGGAGCCAAGGGAGGTGGCGCCGTGGGAGGTCCCCAAGGTGACGACCTGGCAGGCTCTGTAGTCTCGGGGGGTAGAGCCGTAGGAGGCCCGAGAGGCGGAGCCATAGAGAGCTCTGGAGTCTTTGGGAGCAGAGCCGTGAGGGGCTCGGGAGGTCGAGCCATGGGAGGCTCTGGAGGGGGAGCCGTAGGAGGCTCGGGAGGCGGAGCCGTAGGAGGCTCGGGAGGCGGAGCCATAGGAGGCTCGAGAGGCGGAGCCCTAGGAAGCTCTGGAGTCTCTGGGAGTAGAGCCGTGAGAGGCTCGGGGAAAAAGGTTGTGGAAGACTCGAGAGGCTCTAGAGGTGGGGCCCTGGAAGGCTCGAGAGGCTCGAGGGGAGGAGCCATGAAAGACTCGAGAGACGGAGCCCCGAGAGGCTCGGGAGGAGGAGGAGCCCTGGAAGACTCGAGAGATGAAGCCCCGAGAGGCCGGAGGGGAGGAGGAGCCCTGAGAGACTCGAGGAACGGAGCCCTGAGAGGCTCGAGGGGAGGAGGAGCCCTGAAAGACTCGAGAGGAGAAGCCCTGAGAGGCTTGGAAGGAGGTGGAGCCCTGAGAGACTCGAGAAGGGAAGCCCTGAGAGGCTTGAGAGGGGGAGGAGCCCTGAGAGACTCGAGAGGCGAAGCCGTGAGAGGCTTGAGGGGTGGAGCCATGAAAGACTCGAGGAACGGAGCCCTGAGAGGTTCGAGGGGAGGAGGAGCCCTGAAAGACTCGAGAGGGGAAGCCCTGAGAGGCTTGAGAGGGGGAGGAGCCCTGAGAGACTCGAGAGGCGAAGCCGTGAGAGGCTTGAGGGGTGGAGCCATGAAAGACTCGAGGGACGGAGCCCTGAGAGGCTCGAGGGGAGGAGGAGCCCTGAAAGACTCGAGAGGGGAAGCCCTGAGAGGCTTGGGGGGGAGGAGCCCTGAGAGACTCGAGAGGCGAAGCCGTGAGAGGCTTGAGGGGTGGAGCCCTGAGAGGCTCGAGGGGTAGAGCTCTGGGAGGCTCGAGAGACTTGAAAGGCAGAACCCTGGGGGGCTTGGGAGGTAGAGCTCTGGGAGGCTCGAGAGGAGCAGCCCTGGGAGGCTTGAGAGGAGGAGTCCTGAGAGGCTCAAGAGGAGGAGCCCTGGGAGGCTTGGGAGGAGGAGCCTTGGGAGGCTCGTGGGGTAGAGCTCTGGGAGGCTCGAGAGACTTGAAAGGCAGAACCCTGGGGGGCTTGGGAGGTAGAGCTCTGGGAGGCTCGAGAGGAGGAGCCTTGGGAGGCTTGTGAGGCGGAGCCCGCGAGGGCTCTGAGGGGCGAGCAGAGGCTGGCAGAGCCGTGGAAGACTCTGAGGGCAGAGCAGAGCCCGGCAGAGCCGTGGAAGACTCTGGGGGCGGAGCAGAGCCCGGCAGAGCCGTGGAAGACTCTGGGGGTGGAGCAGAGCCGTGGAAGACTCTGGGGGCGGAGCAGAGCCCGGCAGAGCCGCGGAAGACTCTGAGGGCGGAGCAGAGGTCGGTAGAGTCGTGGAAGATTCTGAGGGCGGAGTAGAGCCCGGCAGAGTCGTGGGAGACTCTGAGGGAACCTCTGCGGTCTTGAGCACAAGACGAGACTGGGGAGAAGGGGCCCTCTTCCTTCTCTTACGTCTTCGGCCAACAGGGGACGTGGCCATGGGGACGGTCGAGGCTACAGGCGCTGGCTCTGGGGCGGTCTAAGCTACAGGCCCAGGCTCGCTGACCGTGGCAGATGTGGGCGCTGGCTCGTTGGCCGTGGCGGGCATGGGCGCTGGCTCGTTGGCCGTGGTGGGCATGGGTGCTGGCTCGTTGGCCGTGGCGGGCATGGGCCCTGGCTCGTTGGCTGTGGCAGGCATGGGCGCTGGCTCGGGCACTGGCTCGTTGGCAGTGGCAGGCATGGGCATTGACTTGCTGGCCGTGCCGGGCTTCGGGACTGGGACCTTGACAGGCTTCGGGACTAGGGCCGTGTCAGGCTTCGGGGCTAGGGCCGTGTAAGGCTTCGGGGCTAGGGCCGTGTAAGGCTTCGGGACTAGGGCCGTGTAAGGCTTCGGGGCTAGGGCCGTGTAAGGCTTCGGGACTAGGGCCGTGTCAGGCTTCGGGGCTAGGGCCATGTAAGTCTTCGGGACTAGGGCCGTGTCAGGCTTCGAGACGGGGGCCGTGGTAGGCTTCGAGACGGGGGCTGTGGTAGGCTTCGAGACGGGGGCCGTGGTACGGGGGCCGTGGTAGGCTTCGAGACGGGGGCCGTGGTAGGCTTCAAGACTGGGGCCGTGGTGTGGAACGCTGGTTCAGTTTCTGCCTCCCCCACAGTAAACGAGGAACCAGCGTACAGTAGGGCGAGGTCAATAAACTGAGCCAGGTTGAGAGAGCAGCGACCACCAGGCATGAATGATGAGGCTGGCTCATTCAGTCCATATTGAAAAATGTCTTTCAGAGCCACCTCATCAAAATTCACCTGGTTAGCCAGGGCACAAAAATCCACAACATAAGCCTCCAAGGGTTGGCTCCCCTGGCGCAAAACCAAGAGTCGGGCTGCTGGCTCCATAATGTCAAGGGCGGGGTTATGAGTTACACAACCGCTGCCTTGCATGAAAAACCCTTGGTTAGCGTCAGAGAGCATATGGCGCTCGCGGATGCATGGAGAGCATCAACGGGCTCAGGGGCAGACACAGGTGAAACAGGGTGAAATAAATCAGACATAGCACATACCTGCTGCCCCTGGGCCGCGAGTGCTTGGTCAAGTTTCCAAACAGTAGCTCCTCGCGCTGAATGTGACGTGTACCTCCGCTCTAGTGAGCTGCGCGAATCCTCAGCGCGGGGCATTGTGACTGTCTACGGTGTGGTTGGTTATTCTGTAACCCGCACACACACACACACGATGAGACAGTCACAATGTCGGAGGAAACTGCTTTTATTTAATAGCAGTGCAGGCAAAAGTACAAACAAGGGCAAATCCAGTGAAGAGTAGTCAAGGGGAGCGTGAGGTCGAAGCCGGGGAATCAGAGAATATAAAAGGGGCAAATCCAAAGAGAGAGGTCGTGGAAAGCGTAGGGTCAAAGCCGGGGTAATCAGAATCAGCGAGACGGGACTAGAGGAAGCAAAAGACGGGAACAAGGGGAGCTGGCAAGCTAAGGGGTAAACGAGAGGAGTACTAAACTAGACGAGACTAGCGGGGGGCAAAGAGACGGGAAACTAAATACAATAACCAACAGGAGTGAGACAAATGGGCAGTGATATATATAGGGGAAAGTGCAGGTGTAAACAATGAAAGGTGATGAGACGAGTACAGGTGAAACTAATGTGGAGATTGAGACGAGTGCAGGTGTACATAATGTTCTGGCGATTGGGAGCGGGCATGTGAGCCCGAGGGGGGAGATAGTGTACGAGCATGTGAGCTCGTAGGAGCAAAAACGAGCATGCAAGCTCAAGCGAGCAAAACGGGCGTGGAAGCCCGAGGGAGCAAAACGAGCGAGGAAGCTCGAGGGGGCGGAGCGAGGGAGCGGGGTTCGTGACAAAATGCTACATCCAAAAACACTGGAAAAGCCCGCTGATAACATTAAGGCCATGTCATCACAGACATGATTTTCTAGTTCATTTGTGGGAAACCGCACAATGCAGAGCAGTTCTGCGTGTTGTTCATGTACCTAAATCCCTGATGAGTCCGTGTGAGTCTCGCAGCAGCTGCCGCAGAAGATAAAAAAATAATAATAATTGATATTTGCTTGAGCCGCAGCCGTGCTGGTCTACAATCAGTCTGAAACCTTAAAATACCAACCAAAGAATATTTCATTGAGCTCTTCTGCAACCACAAAAACATGGAGAATAATAATTTTGAGTCATAAATTTAACAGAATTGTCCTTCAGCCAGAGATGCAGACTAAAAAAAGCCATGCATAAGTTACCCAATGGTTTACAAAAAAATAAATAAAAAGTTGTTAACCAAGATGAAACCGCAATGCGAGCACCGTGTTGGCTGCACAAATGCCACACACAATTTTACCAGTTGTCTGGTCTACCTGAAAGTGTGAAACTACCTTGTTTAGTTTCTATTACATTGGATACATACCCATCTTTATGTTTTCGTCGTGCCAGCCACCTCGGTAGTCGATGTTATACAGTAGTCTCTGTAGTAACATTCAAGTGTATTGGTTGACTGATGAGTGTGTCTGTGTACATGCAATTGTGTGTGTGTGTATTTACTTAAACACAGTGAAACAACTCTGGCTACGTCTGTGACTTCAGGGGCTAATACAGCTGCATGCAGACAGAGATGTGTTCATTAATTTCTGTATTATTTATTTATTTCATTGCATCACAAATGTCATGGATTCAGCTGGACTCCCGAGTCCCAAATGCTCTAGTCCGAGTCAAGTCCGAGTAAAAATGCATCCATGTCCATTAAAATTGGACTTGTGACTTGGACCCGAGTCCGCTTTTCACTTTTTCTCAAGAATAATCTGGGTAAGGAATTAAAACACTATCTCAATAATCAACAATAAAGCAATAATCTCACATATGAGTGAAATATGAGCAATTAATCTGCAAAATATCTGCAAATTTCTACACTTTAAGGGGTGTGTTTATTTTGTTTTAAGTTTTAAGTTTATATTATATATTAAGTTTATTATTACCTTTGATATATTTGACTGTGCTCTAAAAAAAAACATGGAAGTAGTAGTCAAAGAAAATTTGATAGTTCCAGACTGTGTTATTATCAGTGGGTTAAACAACACTGCAATTGATTAAGTGTTTTGAGTTTTTAAAACAATATGGGAGCATCTCTAGAATAATTGAGATTACAGACAGTAAATCAGAGTACTTTGGACAGGTGACAGCTGAATTCGAACATGGCTTTGTCATGACAGCTTTAGAATCACTCTTCCTACCTTATCACAGACAATGTCATGGTGATCCTGAAGTAATTCACTACATTTAGAGTCTTGCAAGCCTGTACAGTAAAACCATTGGCACCACGACCAAAAAGCCTTATTTGTCTGAATTGAAAGAATAAGCTGAAATGAGTGACAAGCAGTTTGAAGATGCCCTGAGTGATGAGCTCAGCAGGATTAGTGATTCAGTCAGTGACAAACCTGTGCTTAATGATGGAGTCTGACTTTCACACACGTTTGGAGTCTGACTTTCCCCCCTCACCTTGTGAGCCAGTAATGATGCCGAGTGAAATTCCTCAGTTAGATTCATCTAAACCTCTCATGAACACAATTCCTCAAACACCCAAAACAATTGAAGTGTGTTTCTTCCTTTAGAGGTGACAAAGTCCCGTTATATTGTCACCCAGTCAGTTCAACAACCCTGATGTCCAGTGAGTTGTATTTGAACATGTCAATTGGAGTAGTGAATTTGCTTCTCAGCCTCACACCATTGAAGTTGAAACACTTTTCTGGAAAAGTTCCACATCCAAATTTTGAAGTCGACTATGATACATGGTGCACTAATGTTTACTTCTATCTGAATGATCCTTTGATATCTGATGCACAAGATGTGAGGCAAATCACTGAGAGCCTCTTACCCCCAGCTTCAAACATTGACAAATCATTAGGTCCCCTAGCTTCTCCAAAAGCTTACCTTGACCTGCTTGACTTTGCTTATGCTAATGTTGCAGATGGGGATGAGCTTTTCGCTACATTTCTCAACCTTAATCAGAATGCTGGAGAAAAGTCCTCTGATTTTCTGCATTGGCTCCAAACAGTGTAACACCCCCCAAAATCTTGAAGTAGAGTTTACACTAATTTGGGAACAACAGTACCGTTTCTAAAGGTAGGCTATGGAGTAGAAAAAATAAATATATCAACACTGATGATAAACCAATAAACCCAAGTGTATTTACAAAACCAATAATATTTACAATAATATCAAACAAGGTGTATTTAGATGTAAAAGTGAAGTCCAGAGTGCACAGAGTTATTTACAGTGTTCAGATCAGCCTCACCGGGTTTTTTGTATAGTCCGTGAGCACGATCAAGTGATGAAGTGATGATTGACCAATGTCCTCTGATAAAAAGTAATCCTGGCAGCGAGCCAAATGTGTATACTTCCAGAGAGGAACAACGTCTCAGCGCTTCCAGGTCAGCCACCAGTGTAATCCGATGTATGAGTGAAGATTTGAAAATGAGCGTACTCGCAAATGAGCGTCTGACAACCGGCATAGCGGTTCCTTAAATAGAAAGTCAATGATACTTCCTGTTTACGTGGCAGGAAAACACGTAACATGAAACGTGTGAACAGAGATGGGGATCAACACACAACAGCTGAGGGATTGACAGATAACAGAGGAAAGCAATATAACTAATAAGCAATAATGACAAACATAAATATAGCTGCGAGCAGCGATGGCGGGCCCAAGCCGGTGGCACTGCCACCCCCGTGCCTTTAGGGTTGCTGTGCACGATGGGCAATAACGTAACCTCGCTTTGACCGTCGAGAAGATGTGTGCTGTAGAGCTCGCATAAGTGTGTGCTCTGCAAAAGTGCGCATCGAGGGCACATATCGACCACAAAGTATGCGTGAGCACCCTTCCGATACCTAAAATGAAAAATGAGACACCCTACGGTCTCATGGAGTTAATGGACACATGGAATAAGTACACAAGACTGAAAATTCATATGAAGTGTGCCATTTAGGACAGGGCCTATGACCGTGAACCACAATAGTCACATCTATGAGATAATTCAAATGTAGAATAATTTTTGATGTCATAGGATGTCATAGGTCAATATCTTTTGCAGCACTTAAATGTGTTAATCCAGAAGGCCAGTATTTATCTGGAGGTCTTTGTACAGGTTTATCAATGTAATTATAATTTATGCTTATGTGTTCCTATGATATGCAATGGAAGTACATTTTTATGTTTAACATGGGTGTATTCACAATACATAGCATACTGATATAATATCTTAAGATTATTTATCATTATGTTAAGTACATCACACAAATGTGACTGTATTCACCTGTAATGTCTCCAATAAGTACAGTATATTGGCCTGTATGGCCATGACATATTGCCTTAGCTAGACTTTAGCTAACCTATTACATTAGCTAGTAGCTCATGAGTCATGAATGTTAGCAAGACACAAGTTAACTATATTTGCTTTTGGCTAATTAGCTGTATAGTCGAGGCACTGTACACGCCACGGAGGGAGGGAGGGAGGGAGGGCATCGACAAAATCTCATCTACCGACCTGATGTTTTGATTTTTTATTTAATAAATATATTTGTTTGACAGGAAGCTGTGCGCAAACAGGAATATATATATATTAATTTATTTATTAAAAAATAAACACCCCAGAAAAAAGGGCACTTTCTCTCGAGGAAGCAAAAAGGGCAGGTGCTCAAGCCCCTTTGATGTCTATGTGTGCACGTGCCTGAGGGTGAGTAAATGATGAGAGAAATATCTTTTTGGGGTAAACTCATTTTATTTGAAAGACTATCTAGGTACATAATAACACTGCATTGCTGTGACTGTTTATAAATTTCAAAATGTACAAGCTCACACTTTAAATGGTCAGTGCTTTGATTTTTAAATCATTAAAATAGCAACAGATCAGAGAAGAAAAATGGAGATTGAGTGATTATTTTTACATTTTACATGCCATTCAAAAACGTGGCATTTTACAGCGTAAGAGAGAAATTAAAAACTTAAAATAATACCATTTGTACTTTCCAATGACTTGGGATGTCTATGTTCAGGGCGAAGGCTAAATTGTTACTGTCTCTTTAAGAGGGTTTTATCGCATGTTACGATATTAAAGGCACAGTTCAGCTTATTCTTTTGAGAACTGAGAAGTATCATTATTTTCGTTTTGTGCCGTGCTTGTTGCATCTGTATTCATTGTGAGATGATAAAATACAGACTGCGTGAATGGCTGATTTTGTTCACTTGAATTTTGTGACGTGTTTCAGAAAGATTATCGCGAAGACAGAGACAGCGCAGCCGGTTTATTTTCTTTATTTTACAAAAGCACAAGGTTTTGTTGTTATTTTAAGTGTACACAAATAAAAGTACGACTTTCATAGTTTGTGATGATGTATTAAATGTATCAGTATGGGAACAAATAACGCAGTATTTTGTTTAAGTTGTTTCCGCTGTTTCGAGAGAAAAATATAGCAGGACGTCATCTGGAATAATGCCAGAATTTAATATAATTATACCAGATTTCTTTCTCAACTGTTTGTTCACTTGAGACATAACAGACTCCTCAATATATCATGTATTTTTACACTTTGTTGTATGAAATTGTCCGCTCAGACGTAAGCAGCAGGCGTTCGAGCGAAGCGTTAGACACGACGCTGCTCGATCGCTGTGTCACTCAATCTGCTCGCAAACATGTACTTGAGTTGTTTTCACATTTGTTGAGTTGAATAGTGTAAAATCGCTTGAATGTTCAAACAGGCAAACATTGTATACAACCGACAAACCTTTGTGAAGATGCGAGCAAAGTTGAAAAGGCAACTTTAAATCGCAACGTCAATTAGCTCTCCTCTCTCGTTCGGCTTAAAGCCAAAATGTTCCCACACCGGAGCTGAAGATTGCGGCTTTGAAATCAATTCCATGTTGGACTCGTTCTTCCTAACTGGCTCGCTGAAGATGTCACGAAACAGAACACTTTAAAATGCAGTTGGTTCACGCCTTCTCTTCACCTGACGGTGTCCGCTCTCTCTCTCTCTCTGTGTGTGTGTGTGTGTGTGTGTGTGTGTGTGGACACGCTGCCTGAGCCCCGCCTCCGACACAGAGTGCAGACAAGATGACAGAGGCAGCGCGATCAACTAAAATGTTGGTGACATTCATTTTAATGTAAAAATGAATCTGATTATTATTTTTAATAATAAAACAAATGATCAGTTGCAATATATCGCGGCACCAAAAATGATCGCGCTCATTTCCATATATCGTGCGATAAGTCGATATATTGACTATCGCGACAGCTCTAGTCAGACAACCCTAAAACAACATCATACTCGGAAGTTTTGATACGTTAGGATCGATAAGCCCATCCCTACTTTCTTTAGACATGTTTCATGTGTTGGTTTTAAGAAAGACTCGGAGTACTCATAAAACTCACAGAACGAAATATGCGTCACACTTTACTGCGTTCTCAACAACATGTAAGTCTTCTTCATACGTTAAAACAACGAGAATACAGAAAATAGGCTTAGAACTCCACCTAGTGGTTATATTATAGAATTAAAGGAGAAATTACATGAGACAGCTTTATAACTTAAATGGCTTTAACTGAAATAGACTAAAGTTTAATATAACTATTCTGATAAGTGTATATTTCCAACATCATGTTTGTGTTATCCGTTTCTGTAAGTTTTTGTGACGTGTTTCAGAAAGATAATCGCTTAGACAGAGCTGATAGTTTATTTTCATCTTAACCGGACATCACAGTTGATCACTGAAATAATTCATAATTCAATATATTGATACCCGATTTCTTTATCAACTGTTTGTTCAATTGAGACATAAGGGGTGATTTCAAAGCATTTTGAAAGTGACACACTTCCTTCTGCCAGTTGGTGGCGCTATAACTTTGACTCACAGTAGTCACATCCATGTGACACACTGCTGAAGTTTCATCGAGATCAGTTAATGTATGCAAAAGTTATAACGCACTTCCTTGCTTTTATGCTTCCTTTGTGTGCTTTGTGGAGCTTCAAAGTTCATTTGCAATGTGTTCCACATTCAAACCAAAATATCTGACTTTCTGTTGGTCTGTTTGTTCACTTGAGACATAAGAGGGTGATTTCAAAGCATTTTGAAAGTGACACACTTCCTTCTGCCAGTTGGTGGCGCTTATAACTTTGACTCACAATAGTCACATCCATGTGATACACTACTGAAGTTTCATCGAGATCAGTTAATGTATGCAGAAGTTATAACACACTTCCTTGCTATTTGCTCCCATTATATGCTACCTTTATGGGGTTTTTGGAGCTTCAAAGTTTCCTTTGCAATGTGTTCCACATACAAACAAAAATATCTGACTTTCTGTTGGTCTGAGCTAATGACTGTAAATTAGAAAGTTGTCCGGCTGGATGAGAACAATATAATTCCTGAGTTTTGTGACTCTAGGTCGAAGTATGAAACCAATACCCCACTTTTGTCTGAAGGTGGCGCTACTGAGCCCCTGCACCACGCATCAAAAAAGAAAATTCAAGTTTGAAGAGCTGCCACAACAACAGTATTTAAGATATCAATAATCCTTTCACACGTCTACATCTGCCGGGTGTTTACATTATACACATAAAGTTTGAAGTAAATCGTGTAACAATAAGTGGGTGATTTTAAAGCATTTTGAAAGTGACACACTTCCTTCTGCCAGTTGGTGGCGCTATAACTTTGACTCACAATAGTCACATCCATGCGATCGGCCTCTTACAGCTGAACACACCGCTGAAGTTTCATCGAGATCAAATAATGTATGCAGAAGTTATAACACTCTGACTGTTTCTCGTTTCTCGCCATCATTTCGCTTCTCGCCACGGCCAAACCGTTAGAGATATCAAAAATCTGCCGGCAATTTTTCATGCTCAATGTCTTGACATCATGCTGACCGAGTTTGGTGGCGATTGGTGGAATTCTCTGGGAGGAGTATTCCAAATTCCATTGCGTGCGCTTTTCAAACAACCCTAAATAGACGGTTTCCTGTTGGTCTGGGGTAAAAAGTAAAAGTATGAAGGATATATGAAACGATGAGATCTATATGTGTACCCAGTTTCATATTATTACATGCAAGCGTGTTTGAGTTATAGACCAAGTTTTCGGACCCTGTTCCAGGGGGCGCTGTCGAGCCCCCCTGCCACGCCCGGGTACCAGCTTCAGCCCGGCCCTAATGACCGCAGGTTCTGACCCGTGTGCAAAGTTTCAAGAGTTTTTGAGCATGTTAAGAGCCCCAAAAGTGCCCCGTAAGTCGTAAAAAAAATAATAATAAATATAGCTGCAAGCAGCGATGGCGGGCCCAAGCCGGTGGCACCGCCACCCCCGTGCCTTTAGGGTCGCTGCTGGCACCGCTACCCCCGTGCCTTTAGGGTCGCAGTGCACGATGGGCAATAACGTAACCTTGCTTTGACCGTCGAGAAGACGTGTGCTGTAGAGCTCGCATCAGCGTGGGCTCTGCAAAAGTGCGCATGGAGGGCACATATCAACCACAAAGTATGCGTGAGCACCCTTCCGATACCTAAAATGAAAAATGAGACACCCGGTCTCATGGAGTTAATGGACACACGAAATAAGTACACAAGACTGAAAATTCATATGAAGTGTGCCATTTGGGACAGGGCCTATGACCGTGAACCACAATAGTCACATCTATGAGGTAATTCAAATGTAGAATAATTTTTGATGTCATAGGTCAATATCTTTTGCAGCACTTAAACGTGTTAATCCAGAAGGCCAGTATTTATCCGGAGGTCTCTGAACAGGTTTATTAATGTAATTATAATTTACGCACTGCTGAAGTTTCATCGAGATCAGTTAATGTGTTCAGAAGTTATAACACACTTCCTTGCTTTTATGCTGCCTTTATGTGCTTTTTGGAGCTTCAAAGTTCATTTGCAATGTGTTCCACATTCAAACCAAAATATCTGACTTTCTGTTGCTCTGTTTGTTCACTTGAGACATAAGAAGGTGATTTCAAAGCTTTTTGAAAGTGACACACTTCCTTCTGCCAGTTGGTGGCGCTATAACTTTGACTCACAATAGTCACATCCATGTGACACACTGCTGAAGTTTCATCGAGATCAGTTAATGTATGCAGAAGTTATAACACACTTCCTTGCTATTTGCTCTCTTTATATGCTACCTTTATGAGGTTTTTGGAGCTTCAAAGTTTCATTTGCAATGTGTTCCACATTCAAACCAAAATATCTGACCTTCTGTTGGTCTGAGCTAATGACTGTAAATTTGGAAAGTTGTCCGGCTCCCTCCCCCTCCCCTCCCCACACACACACACACACAGAGAATTGGCAGGGGGCACTTTGTCAGAGAGAGACAGAGAGAGAGAAAAACACAGAACGGGAGGGGCCACTCTGTCTGTCAGAGAGAGAAAAATTTCAAGAAATCCACATTCAAACCACAATATCTGACTTTCTGTTGGTCGGAGCTAATGACTGTAAATTAGAAAGTTGTTCGGCTCGACGAGAACAATACACACGGCGAGTTTTGTAACTGTAGATAGAACTAACTAAGTTATAACACACTTCATGTGTCCTTTTTAGTCCTAAATCAATTTCCTCGCCACGGCCAAACCGTTCGAGATATCAAAAATCCGTCCGCAATGTAGCATCCTCAATATCTTGACTTCATGCCGACCGAGGTGGTGGCGATTGGATTCATTCTCTAGGAGGAATATCTATAATTCCAGAGCACGTGTTTCCAACCAACCCATAATAGCCGACTTCCTGTTGGGCTGGCGTAAAACTTAGAGCACGAAAGTTGTTCGGCCCGATGAGATCTTCAAGTGTACCGAGTTTCATATTATTACATGCAAGCATGTTTGATATACGGACAAGTGTTCGAATCCCATTCCAGGGGGCGCTGTCGAGCCCCCCTGCCACACCCGGGTACCATCTTCGGCCCGGCCCTGATGGCCGCGGGTTCCGACCCGTGTGCAGAGTTTCAAGAGTTTTCGAGCACGTTAAGGGCCCCAAAACCTTGAAAAACAAAAATAAAAGCATTCTCATTCAACAGCCAAATCACCCCCTCCCCCAGACACAGACAGACGTAGGGTCAGTGAGAGAGGCAGAGAAAATTCTCCAAAACATCCACATTCAAACCAAAATATCTGACTTTCTGTTGGTCTGAGCTAATGACTGTAAATTAGAAAGTTGTCCGGCTCGATGAGAACAATAAAAATACTGAGTTTTGTGACTGTGGGTCAAAGTGTAAAGCAACCCCCCCACTTTTGTCAAAAGGTGGCGCTACTGAGCCCCTGCACCACGCCCGTTTCTGAAACTTTGCACATGTCTACTGGCTAATAAATGTGATGTGTCTGTCGAGTTTCATGCAATTTCAAGTATGCTAAGAGTCTCAAAAGCATCAAAAAAGAATATTCTAGTATCGAAGATATCAATAATCCTTTCACATGTCTACATCTGCCATGTGTTTACATTATACACCTAAAGTTTTAAGTAAATCGGGTAAAAATAAGAGGGTGATTTCAAAGCATTTTGAAAGTGACACACTTCCTTCTGCCAGTTGGTGGCGCTATAACTTTGACTCACAATGGTCACATCCATGCGATCGGCCTCTTACAGCCATCACGCTGCTGCGGTTTCATGGAGATCAATTAATGTATGCATAAGTTATAACACACTTCCTGTTTCTCTTTTCGCGCCATCATTTCGTTTCCTCGCCACGGCCAAACCGTTCGAGATATCAAAAATCCGCTAAGCGTTTTTCATCCTCAATGTCTTGACTTCATGCTGACCGAGTTTCGTGGCGATTGGTGGAATTCTCTAGGAGGAGTATTTCACATTACATTGCATGCGTTTTCCAAAAAACCCTAAATAGACGATTTCCAGTTGGCCTGAGGTAAAAAGTAAAAGTATGAAGGATATATGAAACGATGAGATCTATATGTGTACCGAGTTTCATATTATTACATGCAAGCGTGTTTGATTTATGGACCAAGTTTTCGGACCCTGTTCCAGGGGGCGCTGTCGAGCCCCCCTGCCACGCCCGGGTACCAGCTTCAGCCCGGCCCTAATGGCCGCAGGTTCTGACCAGTGTGCAAAGTTTCAAGAGTTTTTGAGCACGTTAAGAGCCCCAAAAGTGCCCCTAAAGTCGTAAAAAAAATAATAATAATCCTAACGAAAACAATAGGGCCTTGCCTTTTCAAGGCTTGGGCCCTAATAATAATAATAATAATAATAATCCTAACGAAAACAATAGGGTCCTACGCACTTTGTGCTTGGGCCCTAATAATCCTAACGAAAACAATAGGGTCCTACGCACTTTGTGCTTGGGCCCTAATAATAATAATAATAATAATAATAATCCTAACGAAAACAATAGGGTCCTACGCACTTTGTGCTTGGGCCCTAATAATAATAATAATCCTAACGAAAACAATAGGGTCCTACGCACTTTGTGCTTGGGCCCTAATAATAATAATAATAAATATAGCTGCAAGCAGCGATGGCGGGCCCAAGCCGGTGGCACCGCCACCCCCGTGCCTTTAGGGTCGCTGTGCACGATGGGAAATAACGTAACCTCGCTTTGACTGTCGAGAAGATGTGTGCTGTAGAGCTCGCATCAGTGTGTGCTCTGCAAAAGTGCGCATCGAGGGCACATATCGACCACAAAGTATGCGTGAGCACCCTTCCGATACCTAAAATGAAAAATGAGACACCCTACGGTCTCATGGAGTTAATGGACACATGAAATAAGTACACAAGACTGAAAATTCATATGAAGTGTGCCATTTAGGACAGGGCCTATGACCGTGAACCACAATAGTCACATCTATGAGATAATTCAAATGATTATTTATCATTATGTTAAGTACATCACACAAATGTGACTGTATTCACCTGTAATGTCTCCAATAAGTACAGTATATTGGCCTGTATGGCCATGATATATTGCCTTAGCTAGACTTTAGCTAACCTATTACATTAGCTAGTAGCTCATGAGTCATGAATGTTAGCAAGACACAAGTTAACTATATTTGCTTTTGGCTAATTAGCTGTATAGTCGAGGCACTGTACACGACGCGGAGGGAGGGAGGGAGGGCGGGCATCGACAAAATCTCATCTACCGACCTGATGTTTTGATTTTTTATTTAATAAATATATTTGTTTGACAGGGAAGCTGTGCGCAAACAGGAATATATATATATTAATTTATTTATTAAAAAAATAAACACCCCAGAAAAAAGGGCACTTTCTCTCGAGGAAGAAAAAGGGCAGGTGCTCAAGCCCCCTTTGATGTCTATGTGTGCACGTGCCTGAGGGTGAGTAAATGATGAGAGAAATATCTTTTTGGGGTAAACTCATTTTATTTGAAAGACTATCTAGGTACATAATAACACTGCATTGCTGTGACTGTTTATGAATTTCAAAATGTACAAGCTCACACTTTAAATGGTCAGTGCTTTGATTTTTAAATCATTAAAATAGCAACAGATCAGAGAAGAAAAATGGAGATTGAGTGATTATTTTTACATTTTACATGCCATTCAAAAACGTGGCATTTTACAGCGTAAGAGAGAAATTAAAAAACTTAAAATAATACCATTTGTACTTTCCAATGACTTGGGATGTCTATGTTCAGGGCGAAGGCTAAATTGTTACTGTCTCTTTAAGAGGGTTTTATCGCATGTTACGATATTAAAGGCACAGTTCAGCTTATTCTTTTGAGAACTGAGAAGTATCATTATTTTCGTTTGTGCCGTGCTTGTTGCATCTGTATTCATTGTGAGATGATAAAATACAGACTGCGTGAATGGCTGATTTTGTTCACTTGAATTTTGTGACGTGTTTCAGAAAGATTATCGCGAAGACAGAGACAGCGCAGCCGGTTTATTTTCTTTATTTTACAAAAGCACAAGGTTTTGTTGTTATTTTAAGTGTACACAAATAAAAGTACGACTTTCATAGTTTGTGATGATGTATTAAATCAGTATGGGCACAAATAACGCAGTATTTTGTTTAAGTTGTTTCCGCTGTTTCGAGAGAAAAATATAGCAGGACGTCATCTGGAATAATGCCAGAATTTAATATAATTATACCAGATTTCTTTCTCAACTGTTTGTTCACTTGAGACATAACAGACTCCTCAATATATCATGTATTTTTACACTTTGTTGTATGAAATTTTCCGTTCAGACGTAAGCAGCAGGCGTTCGAGCGAGCGTTAGACACGACGCGGCTCGATCGCTGTGTCACTCAATCTGCTCGCAAACATGTACTTGAGTTGTTTTCACATTTGTTGAGTTGAATAGTGTAAAATCGCTTGAATGTTCAAACAGGCAAACATTGTATACAACCGACAAACCTTCGTGAAGATGCGAGCAAAGTTGAAAAGGCAACTTTAAATCGCAACGTCAATTAGCTCTCCTCTCTCGTTCGGCTTAAAGCCAAAATGTTCCCACACCGGAGCTGAAGATTGCGGCTTTGAAATCAATTCCATGTTGGACTCGTTCTTCCTAACTGGCTCGCTGAAGATGTCACGAAACAGAACACTTTAAAATGCAGTTGGTTCACACCTTCTCTTCACTAGACGGTGTCCGCTCTGTCTCTCCCTCTGTGTGTGTGTGTGTGTGTGTGTGTGTGTGTGTGTGTGTGTGTGGACACGCTGCCTGAGCCCCGCCTCCGACACAGAGTGCAGACAAGATGACAGAGGCAGCGCGATCAACTAAAATGTTGGTGACATTCATTTTAATGTAAAAATGAATCTGATTATTATTTTTAATAATAAAACAAATGATCAGTTGCAATATATCGCGGCACCAAAAATGATCGCGCTCATTTCCATATATTGTGCGATAAGTCGATATATTGACTATCGCGACAGCTCTAGTCCGACAACCCTAAAACAACATCATACTCGGAAGTTTTGATACGTTCGCATCGATTAGCCCATCCCTACTTTCTTTAGACATATGTTTCATGTGTTGGTTTTAATAAAGACTCGGAGTACTCATAAAACTCACAGAACGAAATATGCGTCACACTTTACTGCGTTCTCAACAACATGTAAGTCTTCTTCATACGTTAAAACAACGAGAATACAGAAAATAGGCTTAGAACTCCACCTAGTGGTTATATTATAGAATTAAAGGAGAAATTACATGAGACAGCTTTATAACTTAAATGGCTTTAACTGAAATAGACTAAGGTTTAATATAACTATTCTGATAAGTGAATATTTCCAACATCATGTTTGTGTTATCAGTTTCTGTAAGTTTTTGTGATGTGTTTCAGAAAGATAATCGCTTAGACAGAGCGATAGTTTATTTTCATCTTAACCGGACATCACAGTTGATCACTGAAATAATTCATAATTCAGTATATTGATACCCGATTTCTTTATCAACTGTTTGTTCAATTGAGACATAAGGGGGTGATTTCAAAGCATTTTGAAAGTGACACACTTCCTTCAGCCAGTTGGTGGCGCTATAACTTTGACTCACAGTAGTCACATCCATGTGACACACTGCTGAAGTTTCATCGAGATCAGTTAATGTATGCAAAAGTTATAACACACTTCCTTGCTTTTATGCTTCCTTTGTGTGCTTTTTGGAGCTTCAAAGTTCATTTGCAATGTGTTCCACATTCAAACCAAAATATCTGACTTTCTTTTGGTCTGTTTGTTCACTTGAGACATAAGAGGGTGATTTCAAAGCATTTTGAAAGTGACACACTTCCTTCTGCCAGTTGGTGGCGCTATAACTTTGACTCACAATAGTCACATCCATGCGATCGGCCTCTTCCAGCGATCACACTGCTGCGGTTTCATCGAGATCAATTAATGTATGCAGAAGTTATAACACATTTCCTGTTTCACTTTTCGCGCCATAATTTTGTTTCCTCGCCACGGCCAAACCGTTCGAGATATCAAAAATCCGCTGTCAATGTTTCATCCTCAATGTCTTGACTTCATGCTGACCGAGTTTCGTGGCGATTGGTGGAATTCTCTAGGAGGAGTATTTCACATTCCATTGCATGTGTTTTCCAAAGAACCCTAAATAGACGATTTCCTGTTGGGCTGAGGTAAAAAGTAAAAGTATGAAGGATATATGAAACGATGAGATCTATATGTGTACCGAGTTTCATATTATTACATGCAAGCGTGTTTGATTTATGGACCAAGTTTTCGGACCCTGTTTCAGGGGGCGCTGTCGAACCCCCCTGCCACGCCCGGGTACCAGCTTCAGCCCGGCCCTAATGGCCGCGGGTTCTGACCAGTGTGCAAAGTTTCAAGAGTTTTTGAGCACGTTAAGAGCCCCAAAAGTGCCCCAATAGTCGTAAAAAAAAATAAATAATAATAATAATAATAATAAATATAGCTGCGAGCAGCGATGGCGGGCCCAAGCCGGTGGCACCGCCACCCCCGTGCCTTTAGGGTTGCTGTGCACGATGGGCAATAACGTAACCTCGCTTTGACCGTCGAGAAGATGTGTGCTGTAGAGCTCGCATCAGTGTGTGCTCTGCAAAAGTGCGCATCAAGGGCACATATCGACCACAAAGTATGCGTGAGCACCCTTCCGATACCTAAAATGAAAAATGAGACACCCTTCGGTCTCATGGAGTTAATGGACACATGAAATAAGTACACAAGACTGAAAATTCATATGAAGTGTGCCATTTAGGACAGGGCCTATGACCGTGAACCACAATAGTCACATCTATGAGATAATTCAAATGTAGAATAATTTTTGATGTCATAGGATGTCATAGGTCAATATCTTTTGCAGCACTTAAATGTGTTAATCCAGAAGGCCAGTATTTATCTGGAGGTCTTTGTACAGGTTTATCAATGTATTTATAATTTACGCTTATGTGTTCCTATGATATGCAATGGAAGTACATTTCTATGTTTAACATGGGTGTATTCACAATACATAGCATACGATATAATATCTTAAGATTATTTATCATTATGTTAAGTACATCACACAAATGTGACTGTATTCACCTGTAATGTCTCCAATAAGTACAGTATATTGGCCTGTATGGCCATGATATATTGTCTTAGCTAGACTTTAGCTAACCTATTACATTAGCTAGTAGCTCATGAGTCATGAATGTTAGCAAGACACAAGTTAACTATATTTGCTTTTGGCTAATTAGCTGTATAGTCGAGGCACTGTACACGACGCGGAGGGAGGGCGGGCATCGACAAAATCTCATCTACCGACCTGATGTTTTTTATTTAATAAATATATTTGTTTGACAGGGAAGCTGTGCGCAAACAGGAATATATATATTAATTTATTTATTAAAAAAATAAAAATAAACACCCCAGAAAAAAGGGCACTAATTTCTCTCGAGGAAGAAAACGGGCAGGTGCTCAAGCCCCCTTTGATGTCTATGTGTGCACATGCCTGAGCGTGAGTAAATGATGAGAGAAATATATTTTTGGAGTAAACTCATTTTATTTGAAAGACTATCTAGGTACATAATAACACTGCATTGCTGTGACTGTTTATAAATTTCAAAATGTACAAGCTCACACTTTAAATGGTCAGTGCTTTGATTTTTAAATCATCAGTGATTATTTTTACATTTTACATGCCATTCAAAAACGTGGCATTTTACAGCGTAAGAGAGAAATTAAAAAACTTAAAATAATACCATTTGTACTTTTCAATGACTTGTCTATGTTCAGGGCGAAGGCTAAATTGTTACTGTCTCTTTAAGAGGGTTTTATCGCATGTTACGATATTCAAGGCACAGTTCAGTTTAATCTTTTGAGAACTGAGAAGTATCATTATTTTCGTTTTGTGCCGTGCTTGTTGCATCTGTATTCATTGTGAGACGATAAAATACAGACTGCGTGAATGGCTGATTTTGTTCACTTGAATTTTGTGACGTGTTTCAGAAAGATTATCGCGAAGACAGAGACAAGCGCAGCCGGTTTATTTTCTTTATTTTACAAAAGCACAAGGTTTTGTTGTTATTTTAAGTGTACACAAATAAAAGTACGACTTTCATAGTTTGTGATGATGTATTAAATGTATCAGTATGGGCACAAATAACGCAGTATTTTGTTTAAGTTGTTTCCGCTGTTTCGAGAGAAAAATATAGCAGGACGTCATCTGGAATAATGCCAGAATTTAATATAATTATACCAGATTTCTTTCTCAACTGTTTGTTCACTTGAGACATAACAGACTCCTCAATATATCATGTATTTTTACACTTTGTTGTATGAAATTGTCCGTTCAGACGTAAGCAGCAGGCGTTCGAGCGAGCGTTAGACACGACGCGGCTCGATCGCTGTGTCACTCAATCTGCTCGCGAACATGTATTTGAGTTGTTTTCACATTTGTTGAGTTGAATAGTGTAAAATCGCTTGAATGTTCAAACAGGCAAACATTGTATACAACCGACAAACCTTCGTGAAGATGCGAGCAAAAATAATCTGTCAGACATAGAGCTGTCACGATAACTACTTTTTGTTGTGCGATATATTGCACATAAATTAATTGTGATAAACGATATTATTGTAATTTTCAGACCATTTTATGCCACTGATTACATAACGACAATATAATAGCATAATAATGCAAGTACACTGTTTCAAAGAACAAAGAACATTGTATTCTTATTCTATTCAATATTTAGACATTGTGAAATGTGAAAAAATATATCCCAAATAAATAAAACAAGTAAATAAATACACTTTCGTTAACAAAAAAGTGCAAGGTATCAAGAACTAGATCAAAACAAAGTAGGCTAATATGTCAATTTAAACTTATAAAGTGTCTCACACAAAGGCACAGATGCATCAACAGGACATTTCTGCTGCCAGATTAGTTTTTTAATTGTTAGGCAGATTCCGAGAAAGGAACACCAACACGTTTACCTTGTGGGGCTTAAGGCAGGATCTTACTGGGGTAACAATGTTACCAGCTGTGCTAAACAGTCTTTCTTATAGCGAGTTACGCTATCCGTGAGTGTGCGCCATTTCGCGCTGTCACGTTTATATTTGCACTGTCGGGAAAAGGCATCTGCAACAGATAACTGTCTGGAAGAAGGCCCCTCTCCAACTCCAGCTGCAGTTGTTGTTCCCAGGTTGAAAAACTGGGTGGGATGGTTATGTTTTAGGTGCGATTTTAAGTTTGTTGTGTTGCCTCTTTACGCTGCTACTGTTTTAAAACACAGTCGACATACCGGCTCATTCACGTTAATTAGCTCTCCTCTCTCGTTCGGCTTAAAGCCAAAATGTTCCCACAGCGGAGCTGAAGATTGCGGCTTTGAAATCAATTCCATGTTGGACTCGTTCTTCCTAACTGGCTCGCTGAAGATGTCACGAAACAGAACACTTTAAAATGCAGTTGGTTCACGCCTTCTCTTCACCTGACGGTGTCCGCTCTCTCTCTCTCTCTCTGTGTGTGTGTGTGTGTGTGTGTGTGTGTGTGTGTGGACACGCTGCCTGAGCCCCGCCTCCGACACAGAGTGCAGACAAGATGACAGAGGCAGCGCGATCAACTAAAATGTTGGTGACATTCATTTTAATGTAAAAATGAATCTGATTATTATTTTTAATAATAAAACAAATTATCAGTTGCAATATATCGCGGCACCAAAAATGATCGCGCTCATTTACATATATCGTGCGATAAGTCGATATATTGACTATCGCGACAGCTCTAGTCAGACAACCCTAAAACAACATCATACTCGGATCTTGATACGTTAGGATCGATAAGCCCATCCCTACTTTCTTTAGACATATGTTTCATGTGTTGGTTTTAATAAAGACTCGGAGTACTCATAAAACTCACAGAACGAAATATGCATTACACTTTACTGCGTTCTCAACAACATGTACACAAGTCTTCTTCATACGTTAAAACAACGAGAATACAGAAAATAGGCTTAGAACTCCACCTAGTGGTTATATTATAGAATTAAAGGAGAAATTACATGAGACAGCTTTATAACTGAAATGGCTTTAACTGAAATAGACTAAAGTTTAATATAACTATTCTGATAAGTGTATATTTCCAACATCATGTTTGTGTTATCCGTTTCTGTAAGTTTTTGTGACGTGTTTCAGAAAGATAATCGCTTAGACAGAGCGATAGTTTATTTTCATCTTAACCGGACATTGATCACTGCAATAATTCATAATTCAATATATTGATACCCGATTTCTTTATCAACTGTTTGTTCAATTGAGACATAAGGGGTGATTTCAAAGCATTTTGAAAGTGACACACTTCCTTCTGCCAGTTGGTGGCGCTATAACTTTGACTCAAGTAGTCACATCCATGTGACACACTGCTGAAGTTTCATCGAGATCAGTTAATGTATGCAAAAGTTATAACACACTTCCTTGCTTTTATGCTTCCTTTGTGTGCTTTTTGGAGCTTCAAAGTTCATTTGCAATGTGTTCCACATTCAAACCAAAATATCTGACTTTCTGTTGCTCTGTTTGTTCACTTGAGACATAAGAGGGTGATTTCAAAGCATTTTGAAAGTGACACACTTCCTTCTGCCAGTTGGTGGCGCTATAACTTTGACTCACAATAGTCACATCCATGCGACCGGCCTCTTCCCGCGAACACACTGCTGAAGTTTCATCGAGATCAGTTAATGTATGCAGAAGTTATAACAAAACTTCCTTGCTTTTATGCACCCTTTATGTGCTTTTTGGAGCTTCAAAGTTAATTTGTAATGTGTTCCACATTCAAACCAAAATATCTGACTTTCTGTTGCTCTGTTTGTTCACTTGAGACATAAGAGGGTGATTTCAAAGCATTTTGAAAGTGACACACTTCCTTCTGCCAGTTGGTGGCGCTATAACTTGGACTCACAATAGTCACATCCATGCGATCGGCCTCTTCCAGCGATCACACTGCTGCGGTTTCATCGAGATCAATTAATGTATGCAGAAGTTATAACACATTTCCTGTTTCACTTTTCGCGCCATAATTTCGTTTCCTCGCCACGGCCAAACCGTTCGAGATATCAAAAATCCGCCGGCAGTTTTTCATCCTCAATGTCTTGACTTCATGCTGACCGAGTTTCGTGGCGATTGGTGGAATTCTCTAGGAGGAGTATTTCACATTCCATTGCATGTGTTTTCCAAAGAACCCTAAATAGACGATTTCCTGTTGGGCTGAGGTAAAAAGTAAAAGTATGAAGGATATATGAAACGATGAGATCTATATGTGTACCGAGTTTCATATTATTACATGCAAGCGTGTTTGATTTATGGACCAAGTTTTCGGACCCTGTTTCAGGGAGCTGTCGAGCCCCCTGCCACGCTCGGGTACCAGCTTCAGCCCGGCCCTAATGGCCGCGGGTTCTGACCAGTGTGCAAAGTTTCAAGAGTTTTTGAGCACGTTAAGAGCCCCAAAAGTGCCCCAATAGTCGTAAAAAAAAAAATAAATAATAATAATAATAATAATAATAATAATAATAATCCTAACTGAAAACAATAGGGTCCTACGCACTTTGTGCTTGGGCCCTAATAATAATAATCCTAACGAAAACAATAGGGTCCTACGCACTTTGTGCTTGGGCCCTAATAATAATAATCCTAACGAAAACAATAGGGTCCTACGCACTTTGTGCTTGGGCCCTAATAATAATCCTAACGAAAACAATAGGGTCCTACGCACTTTGTGCTTGGGCCCTAATTAGTTTAATTGTCATAACCCATATATATATCACATCCCCTTATGTGGCCACGCTACATAGATCCCCCCCCCCCCCCAAGCCATCGGCATAGGAGCAGATCGTCCGTACCAGCGTTTTAGGTTCACCACATTTAAAATATCTGTTTTACATGGGTCTCCCCAACGAACAGTGTAATTTATTGGCCCCATTTTTTTTATTATTTCAGCTGGTGCCTCCCACTTGGGCGCTAACTTAGCAGAGTATTTATTCAAGGAAGACGAGAGAGGGTGAGTTTTAACCCTGACTAGATCACCCGGCTGAAACTGCGCATCTTTCCGTCGGGCATTATAGTATCTAGCTTGTCTAGATTGTTGCACCCCTACTCGGTGCTTTACCTCCTCTGCCATGATGTTCTGTCTTTCAATTATATTATAGGCAGTTTGGTCAGGAGTGGGGTTTTTGAGGATTAACCTCTCTAGTGGACCGTGTAGCTGTCTGCCCATCATTAATTCAGCAGGTGCTCTACCTGTAGTTTCTTGATGTGCTGTGTTGATAGCAAATCTTAATTCAGGCAACCACTGGTCCCATCTCTCATGATGTTGTCTCACATATGACGTAATCATTGCTTTTAACGTCCTGTTAATTCTTTCCGTCAGGTTTGTCTGAGGGTGATAGCTGGTAGTAAGTTTTTGAATACTTCCCCAGGATTTGCAAAGCTCTGCGAGCACATTGGAGGTGAATTGGGCTCCCCGGTCAGAAATTATGTATTTTGGGACCCCCCATCGGGTAAAGATTTCTTCCCTGAGAATTTTGACAATCTTAGGGGTCTTACTATCTCGAAGGGGGAACAACTCTACCCATTTGGTGTAATAATCAACAAACACCAGTAAGTAAGTGTTTTGTTTCTTACTGTTCGGGAAAGGTCCCATGAAATCCATCCCCCAAGTGTGACATGGTTCAGTAACTTGCGTATGTTGTAAGAATCCGCTTGGTTTGGTATTTTCATGTTTATATTTTTGACAGGTATCGCATCCTTTGACGTACTGCCAGACATCCTTACGGACAGTGGGCCACCACGCCACCTCCAAGAGCCTCAGTAAGGTTTTCAGCCGTCCCAGATGTCCTCCCAGCGGGTTATCGTGTACGTAATGCAAGAAACCAGGAATTAATGCCTGAGGAACAACCAGTTGGAATTTATTTCCATTGTTCTTGACAGGAACCCGGCGATATAACACCCCCTGGTGGACCTCAAAGGTAATTTGAATTTCTTGAACCTTTCTGTTTTTTTGGGCCAATTGGAGGAGAGACACCGTATTGTCATGTCTTTTTGCTTGTGAGATTTCCTCTAACGTGTGGGGTATGTCTGAGACACATTTTGATTTTACTATGGCCAGACAATGGCACACTTTCACTTTCAGAGGATTCACAGACTCGTGACAAGGCATCTGGACCCAGGTTCAGACATCCTCTTCTGTGATGTACTTGGAAGATGAATTGCTATAACCTAAGAGTCCACCGGGTCAGCCGAGAGGAGGTTTTAGGGCTATTGAAGGCCCAAGTTAAGGCAGCATGGTCACTATAAATGTCGAACTGTCTTCCTTCCAGGTAATGTTTCCACTTTTCCACCGCCCAGACTACAGCTAGACACTCTTTTTCAGCCGTTGAATAATTCACTTCGGGTCCACGCAATGTTACGTGATGCGTAAGCTATTACCCGTTCCCCTCAGGAGTTTGCTGGGTAATAATGGCTCCTAAGCCCACATCACTGGCATCTGTATGAACCTGGAAAGGTTGGTTGAGGTCAGGTTGCATCAATACTGGGGGTTCTGTAATATTTGTTTAATATTCTCCAGGCTGGTTTGACACTCAGGAGTCCAATCCCACTTCACTCCTTTCTTTTTTAGATTGTTTAATGGAGCTGTGATGTCGGCAAAATGGGGAATGAACTTGTGGTACCACCCGGCTAATCCCAAGAAGCGTTGGAGGGCTTTAATGTCTTTGGGAGGAGGATATTCAGCTACCGCTGTGGTCTTTTCAGGGTCGACCTCTACTCCTTTCTCTGAGACTATATGTCCAAGAAACTTCAGCTGCTTCTTAAAGAAGTGACACTTCTTCATGTTCAGGGTAAGTGATGCTTGGTTTAGTCGTTGCAGGATGGTGTTCAGATGTTGTACATGTTCTGATAAAGACCGTGAATAGATTATGATGTCATCAATGTAAACGAAACAAAACTTCCCTCTCAACTCTGCCAGGACCTTCTCCATCAGCCTCTGGAAGGTGGCAGCGGCATTCCGTAATCCATATGGCATGGAGCGGAACTGGAATAGACCTTGGGAGGTGATGAAGGCTGTTTTGGCTTTACTACCTTCCTCCATTTCAACCTGCCAGTACCCTGACTGCAAATCCAATGTGCTGAACCAGGAGGTGCCTTCCATGGATTCTAAGATGTCATGAATGATGGGCATTGGATAAGCATCAGGTACGGTCTTACTATTAAGCCTCCTATAGTCCACACAGAACCTGTAGGAACCATCGGGTTTGGGGACCAGGACTACAGGTGATGACCAAGGAGAGAAAGAAGGCTCGATGATATGGTCTCGTAGCATTTGTTCTACTTGCTCATCAATAATCCTCTTCTTGAAAGGTGAGACTCTATAAGCTCTGGATCTCATGGGCATTTCGTCGGACAGTGTAATTTTGTGCTGTTCCACAGAGGTTTTTCCCAAGACTTGAGAGGTGGTACGAGGCCAATTTTCCATCAGCTTTTTAATTCCTCCTGATTGTCGGAGTCCCAGCTGGGAACAACTTGTGTGGGTAAGTCATATGCGGCTGAATTCCAGGTTGGAGGTAAGGCATAATAGAGACTCACCGCAGCGGTCGTGCCTATGTTTTCAGCCATCAGACGTGAAGACAATACAGGATTTAGAAGTGCAGTTAGAAATGAATGATATATATATATCCTTTGCCTATTTTCAGTCCATATCTCCATTGTCCGACATCCACTATGGCTTCAGCGGTTCTCAGGAAGTCCAGACCAGCTATAAGGGGAAAGGCCAGGTGAGCATCCTTCATAATATAGGTGTCCAACCTGCATATCCTGTCATGCCACTCATAACAGACTGTTTTCCTGTTGATTGCCTGGTGCATTTTTCCATCAGCCATAATGAACCGTTGAAGAGGGCCTGAAGGGTCAGGTTTCGCTTCACCTCCTAACTGTCTCCACAGGCTTTCCTGCATAAGGGTGTATGTGCTCCCTGTATCCAGCACCGCCTTCACCTCTTGTCCTTTTATTGTTATTGGCACTACTAGAAGGGATGTCATTGGGTGGAGTTGAGCAATGGATACTCCTGCTAGATTTTTAGAGGTATGGCGTTCAGGTGGTCTTTTATTTGTTGTTTCTTTGCTGTTCAATTTTCCCACTTTCTGCCAGTAATCTTTTGCTCCCATCCAGTCCTTCTCCACCATAGATCCCACCTTTACCAGCTGTTCCACTGATTTCACCGTCCCTCTCAGACAGCCCGCAACCCTTGGGTTGATGTTATTGAGAATACGGCTCACCATCTCCTCTTCTGTGATGGCCGGCTTCCATTTGAGGCAGAGGGCTCGGTAATCATAGGCGAAATCTCTCAAATGCTGATTGGGTTGCTGCACCAGTGACCTCAACTTGTCTTCCACTTCAGTGAGGTAATCCTCTGGAAGAAAAGCAGACATGAAAGCATCTTTGAAGGATTGCCTATCTGTTACCTTGTTCTTTTCTGCCTTCCACCAGCTTAAAGCGGGTCCTTTGAGCACTGTGCTCAGGGTGCCAACGAGCTCCACACTAGGCAGGGGTCTAATGGCCAGATAATTTTCTACCTGTTCGATGAAATGTAGTACATCTGCTGTCTCTCCAGATTCACAGAAGGAAGGAAATTCCAGACGGATAGGGGGTTTCCCACAGAAAGATGACATACTGGGCATACCTGTAGGGTGAGCCAGGTTCGATATTTGTGCTCCAGCAGTGACATCATAGGTAGCGTTGCCTCTGTTAACAGGGGGAACTTTAAGTCTTGTTGCTGGTACGGGAGTTTTCAAGGCATTGACTGTAGATGGGGAAGAGGCAGGGTAAAAAGGCTGTATTTGAGAACGAGATGGGGTACTGGTGAATCTCAACTTTTTCATTTGGTTTTCCCATCTTGCATCTCTCCGTAGGAAACAGTCAACCACCACTCTCTCCAACTTTTCTACAGACCTCTGGACATGATCTTCTAACTCTGCTAAGCCAGCGTCCACTGCCTCCCGGAAACTAGTTTCCCTATTAAGGGAACTATCTACAGACTGTTTTAATTACTGTTCATTATGTTGTATTTTTGCATTAAGAGCCAATAAATCCACCTTAAGTTTATCAATCTCCATTTGCATTGTTTGTACAACATTTATATTCACCATTTCTTTTTCATCATAATCATCATCATCTTCATCAGAATTATATAAAGAACTAAGAACAGATGCTATTTCATCTGTCGGGTTACATCTGGTAACAAACGGGCCCGCATTGAAATCAGCATCCTCAGTTTCATCAGAGCTACACCTTAACTCATGCACATCAGTCTCAATTTCATCATTATGTACATTAATTATTCCTCCATTTGCCTGTGTCATTTCGGCCATATTTATGAACACAAAAAAAACACTATAACAAAAAAGAAACGGCACGTAGTTCCCCGTACGGGCCACCACTATGTAACACTCCCCAAAATCTTTAAGTAGAGTTTACACTAATTTGGGAACAACAGTACCGTTTCTAAAGGTAGGCTATGGAGTAGAAAAAATAAATATATCAACACTGATGATAAACCAATAAACCCAAGTGTATTTACAAAACCAATAATATTTACAGTAATATCAAACAAGGTGTATATAGATGTAAAAGTGAAGTCCAGAGTGCACAGAGTTATTTACAGTGCTCAGATCAGCCTCACCGGGTTTTTTGTATAGTCCGTGAGCACGATCAAGTGATGAAGTGATAATTGACCAATGTCCTCTGATAAAAAGTAATCCTGGCAGCGAGCCAAATGTGTATACTTCCAGAGAGGAACGACGTCTCAGCGCTTCCAGGTCAGCCACCAGTGTAATCCGATGTATGAGTGAAGATTTGAAAATGAGCGTACTCGCAAATGAGCGTCTGACAACCGGCATAGCGGTTCCTTAAATAGAAAGTCAATGATACTTCCTGTTTATGTGGCAGGAAAACACGTAACATGAAAACACGCAAAGATCTCGCGTGAACAGAGATGGGGATCAACACACAACAGCTGAGGGATTGACAGATAACAGGGGAAAGCAATATAACTAATAAGCAATAATGACAAACATAATTAGTTTAATTGTCATAACCCATATATATATCACATCCCCTTATGTGGCCACGCTACAACAGTATTGAATTAATTTGTGAGAAGGAACGGCCTTGCAGCTACAGAGTTGGACAAGCAACTCTTAATTTTATTTTTAGGTTTCTGAAATAATGCTTTGATCATTAATCTCCAGCTTGAGCAATGCAAAAAGCAAAACCCCCCATCTTTCCCAGAATTATTACTCATGTTGCGCACTGAAGAGGACTGGCAAGCAGCCAAAACTATACGGATGAGACAGCATCTTGGTGTCTCAAAGCCAAAGACCCAGTCTATTGTGTAGGTTGCATGTTTTCCTTGCTTTACAGACCTTGACTTACCTGTTGAAGGTGATTACTTACCCTCTGCCACTGTTCAACCTTTGCAAAAGCAAATAACTATGCTGCAAATGCAAATTGCAAACCTTATGGCTGCTAAGGAGAAACTAGTGAAAGGGAAAGGCCTCATGAAAAAACAAATCAGGTCAATTATAAACAAGACAACAAGCAGTTAAACAGATTGCTACAGCAAACCCAAAGCCTAAACCCTGGTATTGTTTCAGATGTGGTGAGGAAGATCACATTGCATCCTCTTGCAATAATGGGCCAAACCCTACACTGGTGCAGGTTAAAAGAAAGGAGCTTAGAGAAAAGCAGTGTGATTGGGAAATGCAGAATGGTGCATCTCATCATTAAAACTAAAAGAGGCAAGTAATAAATCCCATCCCACCTCTCACAAAGCACAAAAATGTACAATCAATTAAAATGGCATTCATCAGAGCCAAGAAAGCTTGCTGTAGTAAAAGTATATTAAACAGAATGCTGCTGTCTGTTAGATACAGGATTCCAGGTCACGACTGTGGCTCAGTCATTCAACAATCACTATCATTCTGACCAACCCATCCAACCGATCAACCACTTACTTAAAGTAGTGGGAGCAAATGGTTAATCAGTCCCATATATGGGATATGTTGAAGTATCTATTAAGTTCCCTAAAGATTTCCTTGAGTCAAACCCGAAATATCCACACTCGCTCTAGTTGTTCCAGATACCTAATCAAGCAGTGAGGTACCCTTGTTAATTGGCACTAACACACAAGAAACTGGATGTATCTTTCATGCCAGTTCAATTGGTGATGAGACATGGGCTTTATTAGAGCAACCATCAGAGTCTGTTCTGGCTGGTGGGGTGTTTGTGGATAACTGTCTGATAACTCTACCAAAGACCAGTCCATTTATAGTGCCAGTCTTTCTAAGAATGAAACAATCATGACATTACACTTCCCAGTAATTGTGTCTTAGCTGAATTTAGTGTTCCACATCAGCTGATTCAAGACCCTTGTGAAAAACTGACATCTGAATGCTGGTCCATTCAGCAAGTGAGAACTCAAAATGCTAAGTTCCAGTTTGATTTTGTACAGTCTCCATTACCTGATGAGTGGACGAAATGCATTATGCAAAAGTTGAATTCTTTCTCTGATGTGTTTTCCCATCATGGTTTTGACTCCAGTCATGCAACTAAGATAAAGCATCATATCAAATTAAAAGATGAGACACCATTTAAACAGAGATCAGGCCTATTTCACCCATGAGATTACGAGGTAGTAAAGAGGCATTTGCAAACCCTTGTCAATGCAGACATACAGTAATCAGAGAGTCTGAGTCTACTTTTGCCTCTACCATTGTTGTAGTTTGCAAAAATAATGGTTAGTCAAGCCAAGGGTTAACTCGAAGCGAAGCAAAATACCCAGCACACAAACTTGAATTCTTATCACTTAAATGGGCTATTGTAGAAAAGTTCCATGATTATCTATATGGTAGTCACTTTACTGTGATTAATGACAACAACCCGTTGACGAACCTGCTCACCACTGCCAAACTAGATGCTGCAAGTTATCATTAGTTAGCTGCTTTATACACTTTATACAGATGGGTAGGCATCACATGGATGCTGATGGGTTATCAAGAAGACCCCATGATACATTGGAAGATGATTTTGCTTCAGAAGAAGAGAGCCAGAAGATCAAGCGGTTTACTTCAAATCTCTTAGCATCCTCAAGCCTATTAAGCGATCTTACTGCGGAGACTATTCATGCGGCATGTCAAAGACATATTGTTAGCCAAGTTTTTACCCACTCTCCTTACCTTGGCTATGTAGAGTTCTTAGCAAATTAGTCGTTAGCTGTTCCTGCTAACTTTGATGAACAAAAAATTTAGTTTGGCATTTCATTCTTACCAATGTACAGTGAAGCAGACCTCAGGAAGATACGGAGAGAGTATCCTATCATTATTCAGGTACTCAATCTCTTGGAATCTGGTCAAGAGTAAATCTGAAGTTTGACAATCCTAATCTTAGGTTGATTCTGAAGGAGTTGAACCATCTTCAGATGAAGGGCGAACCTTTGTACAGAGCATAGTTGTGTAAAGGTCAGACAGTATTTTAGCTTGTACTTCCAGAAGTGTTGCGACCAGTTGTTCTCCAGAACGTCCATGATGACATGGGTCATTTAGGTCAAGATTCTACTGGTCAAAAATATCCTTGGATGTAGAGCATAAAATAAAAACATGTGAGAGGTGTTTCAGGAGGAAAACTCAGCCAGTGAAGGCTGCTCCACTTGTTAACATATGAACTACAAGACCCCTGGAATAAGTGTGTATGGATTTCCTCTCATTGGAGCCAGACAGACGAGACACTATGGCTTTCCTGAGCAGCTTCTTAGCGACTAAGGAAGAGACTTTGAGTCTCACATCAAAAGAGAGTTGTGTGCCATTGCAAGCATTCGAAAAGTAAGAACAAGTCCATATTATCCCAGAGGCAATCCAGTAGAGTGATTTAATCACACCCTCCTCAGCATGTTCGGTACTCTGCAGGACAAAGAGAAACTCATTGGCATGATTAAACCAGTGACCCACACTTACAATTGCATAAAGAGTGAAGTTACCAGGTTTTCACCCAACGAGCTCATGTTTGGGCGACAACCAAGGTTACCTATAGATATTGCTTTTGGGTTACCTGTCACAGAGAGTAACATCAGTTCTCAATCACGGTATGTCAAAAATTTGAAGAATTGCCTTGAACACAGCTATGATATTGCAATTGAGAACACCAAAAAGGTCACTGAAAAGAACAAGAAACACCTTAATAAAGAATCCACCCTAGAAATTGCAGACATGAGTTTGCTGACCGGTGGAAATCCATTATTTATGTTGTTACCAAGCGAATGTGCAACTTACCAGTGTACCTTGAGAAGCCTGAAAATGCAGATGGACCTGTTCGGACACTACATTGAGATCATCTTCTTCCTTGTGGGTTCCTTCCTGAAACAAAAGAAGCAGAGGAAGTAATTACTCCAGCTAGGAAACCAAAAACAAGACGAGACTGCATTCAGTCTGAAGAACAACCCCCTTAGTCAGAAGGTGAAGATTATTGCAACACACTTACCATTTCCAGATTCCACAGAAAAGCAAATTGTGGAACAGGGCTGCCAAGTTTCACCAAAAGTTCAGAGTGAGATTATGTGGTTAGGGGGTGGAGCGATCCAAAATTTGATGCCCCTCTCTACCACCCAACAAAAAACAGATCCCTGCTATTTTACATATTGTTAATAATTGACTAGCACAAGTAGAAATGAAGACAATTGGAAAATTTGATAAAACAAAACAAATTCAGACTAATAAAATAAAATAAAATATTTATAAAATTTAAATGAATACAAATGGATGTATAACTTTATCCTCAGTTTAGAGTCTAAAAGAAAATTGGGCACATTAATAGGGCATGAGGTTAAGGAATGATTCAAATCAGCCACTTAGGTTAGCAGTAGCGCGTGTGTGTGTGTGTTTGTGTGTGTGTTTCGATTTACAATCTGTGTTCCAAGTTGTAGGTGTTTGTGGCAGATTTTGATGCCTTGATAACAGAGGTAGGGGTTTGAAACCCACTTGAAACTTTGGTTCAGTACTGGCCATCTTCACCGTCATGTTGGACGAAAGGGTTCCATCAAGAGAAAAACTGTTTCGGGTTTTGGTTTTGTTCAGCCCCACCATGGAGAACACCATTTCAGCATCAGCATTTGAATGTGGAAGTACCAACACCAACTTGGCAATATGAGACCAAAACTGCTCATATCGGTTACCTTTGAAAAATGTACATAGGAAGCCTAATTACTCTCTTAAGTATTTTCACAGGCATTAAGACAATGTATATTTCAATGGGTACAGAATAATTCTTACCTTATTCTTAATTGATCCTATGTTCCATCAAAAGCTCTCAACATCAAATGTAGCTGGGTCTGGGGCATGGGAAGACATCAGATGTGGAAATAGGTTTTACTAGTGTATATTGGTACAATTATTATGAAATCAAGACATCAATACCCTGCAATGCAGCTTAAATCATTAAGATTACTTTAAGAGAAAGACCTTAAAACACTTATACAGGTGTTTCCAAATGCCCACCATAATGGTGACAACTCAGTTTCAGGAATTTCTTTTTAACAGTGTTGTAACTAGTAGAGCCTAGTCCATACACCCGTTTGAGGTTCATATATATAATGCACCTTGGCATCTTGTGCTGTCATTCCACTAACAGAGGCTGGGACACAAAACTGTGTAATGTGCTTGTTGACTGGAGTGCCTGTTCTTTGGCCTGATGCCCCTTGTATTTTATATGTCTGTACACATCTGTAACACCTTGATTGGCACAGGAATTCTCCTGTCTGCACACAGAGCACCAATAGTTCGAGCTGGTGGTGCCTATAGTAATGAATGGCCATTTGGTTGACCATTCACTTTTAAAAGTACACCTATAGGTGGCTGCTCCACTAAAATCTTTCTGCTTTTTCCCTGTTTGTACTGCCTCCTCCACTGTTTCCTCCACAGATCTTTCTGCTTCTTCCCTGACATCTTTGAAACAGACAAAATGTATGTTTAACATTTGTATAACTTTTGATTGCCTGGGCATCTAGAACTTGAGAGGGGTACAATTTCTGGTGAAAATGTGAAGTGTGCCCAGCTGTCCATAGTCTCCAGCAGTGTACTGAAATTAACTTCAGGTTCCTACTACCAGAACACACACAGCTAGCTAGTTGTTATGTTCCCCAAGACTAAATTGTTGTTTTCTGACATGATATCTTACAAAGATGCCAGAATAACACGGATATTGCTACAGCAGTGACTAGCTATCTAGTGCACCGGTGGTAGATATTTTGCCACAAAAACATAGAAGTTGAATATTTCATAAACCATGCTACAGAACCTTCAACAAAACAAAAGCAACACAATCGGGAACAAGACGCACATTTTGACACCTTTCATGTAATTCGAATGATAAAAAATTAGGTGGTTACCTACTGTTTGACCATCCGCTTCAGCTGAAAGACAGCATTCAGCTCACAGTAGACCCTTTTAAACCCTGTTCAAGGAGGTAATGTTGCACCATTATTCCAGTGATTCTTCCGGCTTCGACTCCACTCCAACTAACTACATGTAACATGTAGGGTGTTTATGTAATGTGTGTGCGGAAAGGATCTCCCGGCACCAAGCAAGCACAAGTGAAGGGGATGCAAGCAAGCACAAGTGAGGAGATGTATACGTAGAACAAAAAAGAAGCAATTGAACTTTTTTGGGATTCTCAGCATGAGAAATATGAGGTGTGGCGTGTGAGCGTGTGAACTGGTTGATATGTGAGTCTCATGGTCAAAGCATGAGACTCGGCAGCTATGTTGTGGAAGTATACAAGTTACCTAAGAAATGCCTTGCATCCGCTCAGCCTTATAAAGGGAATAATTTACCAAGATGTATCTTGCCTCAGTCTGAAAAAAGTCTTAGCTCAAAACAACAAGCTTCACCTGATGAAATTCCTGTGAAGGAATCTTCTAGTAATACATTTGTCCCTGCTTATTTTGAGAATGAGTCTCAAAACATTGACGATTCACATGAAATAAGAATTTAGGAAAATAACTTTTGTTGAAAAGCACTTACCTGTGGAAAATAACCTACCTGTCGGAGTGAACTTACCTGTTGAAGGGAACTCATCTGATTTGTATCCTCTTGATGAAGGACATAGATCAGACTGTATTGAACAAGACAAGCAATTAAAAGGAATGGGGAGTATAAATAATTTAGAAAGCCAATCCGATGAAAAGCCCAGTAACTGTTCTGTCCTTAGATCTGGAAGAACTCGTAGACCCCTTGGGTTATTTCAATCATTGAACAAGATATGACTTGCAGTGTCCACTCAATAATATGATGTTTAAATAACATGAAGTGTCTCATGTAACCCCTATGAAAATGTGAGTTGAATAGCTTTACTATTGACTTAAATCAACCTAATTGCTCTTAGTCTGCCCAGCAACAAATGTGTAAAAGCAGGTAAATAATTCTAATTGGCTGTAAATTTGCTAAGTCCCGCCCGCAAGTCCCAATGCCGGAAAGGTTCTTATTGAGCAGCCACAGATAGAGACAGGAGAGAGGAGACCGCAAACTGTGAGAATGCTGTAAAAATAGTTTTAATACTTGAACTAATTTTGAAGTTTGAGAGTTTAATTTTAGATGTCAGCACCAGAGCCCTCTGAGTTTACCTTAAAGATAAATTCTGACCTAATTGATTCTTTTGAAGCCTTGGTGAGTCTTAATTGAGTTTTAAACCAATGTTAACTCTTTAACGACTATGTACAGAGCTGCTATTATACAAATACAGTGTTCTTTTGATTATTACTGAGTCGAAGTGTGATTGAATTAAGTTGAATATGCATGTAAATTGTAATTTTGGTTCTATGGTGTCAATCTTTCACTGTGTTTTACAATTAAGTTGCATTTTAGCTCAAATACATGTTAACTGACCTGTTAGCTGTTTTGTTAAAGAACAATATCTAGCAGTGTTCACAAATGCATTTGAAAAATGTTTTAAATGATATATATATTTTTTATTTGTTTATTAAATTAAAGATTATTCACAATTAAACAATAAAATAAAATTCAACAATACAAAATTGTCAGACAGAATTTTAGTTGTCGAATAGTCGTTTGATTGTAACATGTTAGAAAGTAATGTTGTACTGTAATCGGATTACATTATACAGGAATTACAGTTACATACATGAATAAACTTAAATTACTTGGATTACACATTTATTGCTAAAACAATGCATTTTAAAATGTATTATGTTCCTATGTTGGTAATTTTATGTGTGTTGCTGTGTCAGTTAATGAGCATGCGCTTTAACAAACCACCATGGCATTTAGAACATGTATCAAGGCGATGGCAGATGTGTGAGCTGTGTTACTATGGACGCAACAGAGTGTAGTTGTTTATTTAAATTGAAAATGAAAGGGTAGTTTTCATGCGCTCACAATCAATCCGAGCGAGCTCTGTGTCAGCGTGCTTCCAGCCCTGGCTGAGGCACCCAAAGCTGGGCCACCAACAAATCCTCCTTAAGTATCCACGCTCTACCCAATCATCGCACGCCTCCCTCGTTCCCATCTGACAGAGCGATATATAGCTCACAATGTGGGAACATTTGCAGAACAGTGTCTTGAAAAAGACATCGCTAAGCAAACAGCTTTTTATTTTCTTCATTTACTGTACAAAATAAAGCACAAACACAGTGCGATATCATTACAGATGTCCAAGTTATAAAGGATACTCAGTTTGTCCGAGCACAAGCAGGGATCGACTCTCTGTAAAGTTGTGTAAACACACATATGTATTTGCACACCGAAAAGAATCAGCAAGCATTCAAATACACAATGGTTTTACTATCAAAGCTATCCATTTTCAGAAATGTTTTCAGTCTTTTACACCAACACAAACATAGGTAAACAACACACACAACTAAGAAGGTTGTAGATAGCGGACACACACACACACACACACACACACACACACACACACACCCCTGAAGATACTACTACAGCATATTTGAAGTTGCATTTTTAGAAATGTATTGGATCTCTTTAGCCAAGTAACTGTCTTTGTCATTTTGCTGTAATTTGGTTAATATTTGAGTCAATATTAAAGTACTAAAAGAGCTAATAGTGTCAATTAGTTTTTCCCACAGTTTTGATTAGTTTTAGAAAGTAATTTCAAAGTAAAGTAATTAGTAATATAATTAATTATCAGATTAAGTAATTAGTAAAGTAATATAATTACATTTACACAAAAGTAACTGTAATCACTAATGGATTACTTTTTTGAAAGTAACATAACCAACACTGCATGTGATCACATTAAACTGTAATGATGATGCTGCAGTTTAGCTGCTAAAGAAAATGTACATTGTTTTAAACGAGTTTTAGATATTTTTACTGGAAAACAAGCCCAAACAAATCATAAACGTATTTTGTTGGAGTGTATAATGATGAAGACTACCCTCTCTAACCTGTCTGTTCTTTTCAATCCATCTTTAACTCATAAAAAAAAACTCCCTCTTATTAATAAAGCTGCGTATTGCCAATTTTCTTCACTATAAGAAATGAACAGTGACATATATTATGATTCAATAAGTCACGAGCCATCGTGTTATAATCTAGCAGCAGCAAGTGCGGGCTCGAGTGACGAGTGCCCCCATGCCAGAGTGTGTATCAGCCGGATGCAGTTTCAATCTCTCCCCCTTAGATCAGGACATTGGTGCAACTCATCGAAGAGGCACTGACCACACAGAGAAATGCCAGAGTCGGAGTTTGTAGAGCATGCACAGAGACGTGCAAACCGAACATGCTTCTCCAGAACATCCTCTGTAGCATTGGGAAATATAATTAATTGGTTTGTTCTGATATTTCGTAAAAACAAGAACAATTATTCAATGGCTTCCCAGCGCTAGTAAGGACATACTGTAGAAGAGAGCTTAAAACACTTGCACATCTGTCCCTTATGCGCACACTCAGCTTGCATTCACGTCTACAAAAAAATTGTTGGGCCTCATGTATTCAGATATATGACAAAGGCAGGCCTAACACAGTCATAAAGTCTTACTGATAAAAACTGTGCCAAAATCAAACAAAGGGAGTACAAAACAGACTACAAATCCCATGAAGCCTTGCTCACTTTTCACCTATGTGTGAAAACTCCTACTGGATGAGGCGCACAACAGAACACCCCTCAACCATGATGCCATCTGGAGTAGAAATACCTCTGAGACTTCTGGGCATTGCTTCCAGCAGCTTGCCGTGCGTAGATGCAGCTCATTGCTGCTCTCAGGTGTAGCCTCATTGCACAAGGAAATAACGTACGATTTGAAACTGTGGCCATACAATCTCTATCTCGCTGGATTACTCTGTGTTCCACCGAACACTCTAATGGATCCGAAGGAGACCGTAGAGCAATCCGCATCTTCATCTGTTTGCCTGCAGAAGTGAAGAAGATTTCTCTTCCCTCTTGAACCAAGTCGACGTTGCTGATTTCTCTGCCAGTCGAGAATCAGCAGCCGTACCTACAGAGCGAGGAAACGGCCTCTGTCGTTTGGGAGGAAATCTCCCGAGCCTCGAGGAACCGAGTCGGAGTCAAACGATGGATGAACAAACATTCTACCTGCGTCCTCACGTGAGCCAAGTAAGAGGTTTTTATCTGGGCAGAGATAGAATATTATAGTGTGTTATTCTTGTGTATCAAGGTTATTGATTGTACAGTTTACGGAGTGCCGAGTCCACTCATTGCTGCTAATAATACTCACGGTATTAATGTAACGTACTGTTACCACAAATGAGATTTGCTGTGTCGTAATGTGTAGACTAGCACACTGGGTTTATCCATTAAAGAACCAAAGACTCTGTCTCTTAGTGATAAACTAACAGCTCCTCTCTCCCATGATCGCACTACTTTATTCTCTCTCTGTCCCCTCACAAACATTTGACGAGTAGATAACTTGGTGATAAAGCTCAGCTTTGTCCCCAATTTATCGTACAAGCGGAGACACGCAGTAAACGGACAGATGCCATTGACCGGCTTCTCTCCACCCATATTCTCTGGGCGGAAATCTCACGTAACGTACTCACCACGAGAGTCACATCCGCCATTTTGTACGTGTCACTCATTACACACACACACAAACATACCTTCCTCTCATGTGTTATAGGCTTATTTTGGTTACCATAACTAATCATGTTTCTGTTTAGTTTGTAGTTGGAAGTTTATTGACTGCATTGTATTGATTATTAATTGATATTACTGCATCAGTAATCTTTGTGATATTTCTTTTTTTTTGCGTATGCATGTGTATACATGTGTCAAAGACTCAGATTCAAGACTTCATTGATTCCTTTTGAATGTTGATGTTCTCTGGACGTCGATTTTCATAAGAGAACGACCTAATATTGAGACTGTTATACTGTCTGCTTATTAGTCCCTGATTCCAGGGTGGTGCCCCAGTGATATTAATCCTTTTTAATGTTCTATTGATTTTGATAATTGATAATTATCTTTGATGATTGTTGAATTCAATAGGATCAATAAGCTAGTGTTAATTCTAATCAATGTTCCATTGATTTTAATAATTAATGATTATCTTAGATAATAATTAATATTCTTTTGAATTTGATAATTGACGGTTATCTTTGGTGATTATTGATTTAAAGGATTTAAAAGCTAACACTGATTCAAATAATTTTCTATTGATTTAAATAATTGATAATTATCTTGATAATTATTAAGTATTGCTAATAACCAAACCCGCTCCTGAATGTAGCACACTTCCAAATCAAGTGCAATCATTTTTATCAAATTTTGATCGGATTTGTAATGCAAGTAACAACAGAAGAGAAGTTATTATTGTATAGCTATAAAGAATAATTCCTTGAAAAATAAAGAGTAATTCGGCTCTCCCCTCCATGGACAGACTCTACACCAGGGGTGCCCAATACGTCGATCGCAAAGGCAATGCTGGTAGATCGCACAAAATTTAAATGTACTTTCGTTACATTTTTATAAAAATAAATATAATGTCTTTCCTTCTTTTAGTTTCTGTCTGACTTGCACTTGAAGAGTAAATATTGAATATTGTTTATTCAGTTGCCATGAGGTTTGCGCATACGCGCCTTCCAAGGACTTCTGAGAACAGAACGCGAAATTGCAATGTTACTGCCCAGATTAGGCAAAACTGAATGGAATCAGACAGTTTTGCCTAATCCAGGCAGTAGCATCGCAATTTCGCGCTCTGTTCTCAGAAATCCTTGGAAGGCAATTCATGGCAACTGAATAAACAAAACCTCGCCTGGTCAATATTTACTCGTCATCAGAATGAGGTAAATGCCCTGGCTATTGTAATCTATTGTGCTGTAGGTGTTTTGGGTTTAGTTTTAAAACTGAATGATATCAACATTGAACGTTATTATATATTTTTTTTATTAATTAGAAGATGGATTCCATGTAGGGATACATGCAATAGTCCCAACAAGCATTGTCTTATTTTAAATGAAACTGTGTTTTTTTACTTGGTAGATCTTATTGAGTTGGTCATTTAAAAGTAGATCATCACAGAAAAAAGTGTGGGCACCCCTGCTCTACACACAATGCTGAGTGTAGGAGAAAAGCGCAGAGCATCCTCAGTTACTGACATCACCCAGCTCACTCACATCATGGACATTTAATACCTCACACACCTTACAGATTGTGTTATACATAACTACTTCAGCCCCTCTTATTTTCTTGGGCACCTTTATCTCTGTCATACAGAGTATTTCCCCATTCCTTTGCTTTGTGCATTAAGTTTTTATTTATTTCCTTATTTCTTTATTCTCTTTATTATTAAACTTAATATGGATATATAAGGTGTTTCTTTTCTTTTTATGTATGTTTATAAAGCTGACTCAGAGAGATACGCATAAGAATTCTAATGTACCTGTCCTGCCCTGTGCAAATAGCAAAATAAATCTAAATCTAATCTAATCGAATTCCTTACATCACTTCATAAAGTGATAAAATGTAATCTGATTCGGATTGTTGTGATGGTCACAACCAACGCAGATCTATGTTCTTTGCAGTGCCACTAAATGGAAGTCAAAAAGATAGAAATGTGAATGAGTATAATATTTTGTATAAGATTACATTGTTACATACCCTATCCTTTATTTACATGTAGGGCCTACACAAGAGCACAAAGTATGCAATTTATTATGCAGGCCAGGTTTTTTTTTGCATCAGAAATCTTCCGTATGGAAGATGGCGAGCCACCCAGTGTTGCCAAAGACTGCATGAGATAGGAACACAACAATGGAAACATCTTCACAAAGATCTATTCTAATCATCCAAAAGTGTGGTAGGATTTTTCAGAGCTTTGAAATTCTTAATTATTTTCCCTTTTGGAACCCAAATCAGACTGTGCCTGAGAACATTTCTTCCCCAGTTGAACATACATTTTTGCCTTTTAAAGAAAGACAAAAAAGGGGTGCACTTAGTCACCAATCTGGGGTCAACTGAGATTTTTGAACAGAAACCACAACTACACAAATACACACATACTGACAACAAAACTCATACTCAATGTTCTGTTTTGTACAATTATTAATTCGGTTACATTTACTGCACTTACCTTTGATGTTCTTGTGTGACTTCCTGTTAATACGCTGTCATGAGGCTGGATTTATGCCTCGGCAAGGTATTCTTAATATACATTAGCTGATATTCATAAATGAATGGTAATTTTTCAAAATGGGATTTTAATTTGAAACCCAAGCTATCTTAAAGTGTGAAATATATTGAACACAGAGTCAAAAAGTATCAGTTGTAGCAATGGAATTGTTCTGGTCCTGCCAGTTATTTTATCTTATGAAGTCAGGCGACCCCTTGTGGTTAAATTGGGCACAGCAGAAGATTTAGAGAAAGTGACCTCATATGGAGACAGTCTATCAGGATGTTAGTTGAGTAGACACAGTGAGAAATAGTGCATGTTTGTATACTGAAGTCCAAGGACATCTTCTCTTATACGCTCTTGATAAGACTTTGCTTGTAATTAAAATAGTTTGTTAACATACATAAAAAGTTTAATTGCATTTTGGTTTGTAAGAATGTAATAGTGATGTTATCCAGGACAACATGTTTCTATATTGTCAGTTCTATTAATTTCCCTTTATCTTTCAACCAGTGATGTTGCTTTAAAGGAATCCGAATGGCTTATCTTTATAAGATATAAGTGCAATTTATAAATTACAGAAATGTAGCTCAGCCCTTTGTTATACGTGCATGTTACTTACCAGAGTTTGTATTTGTTTCACACCATTCATACGATAAAGATACATTCTCAACATCACCTTGTGGTTCCGGCAGTTATTGTGTGATGTGATTAACTTGCTGGATAATTGATTGAGGATTCAGTAAGGCCAGTATAGTGAAAAGGAAACCTATGATCAGGAACACAGATGTAAAGGCTGCATTGCCCCTTATACTCCCCAGGCAAACACGATAACTGCAGTAGCATGCCTTGATTGATACTGGTACCTCAGACAAGCCAGAGCTTCAAGTTATCCACTTAATATGCAGCACTCAGACTTAGAAGTTCAATCTGTCACCTCCTGTTCAGTCATGTCATCCCATTTGACCAAGTGATCCTGTTCTTCAGCTGTATTAAATGCTAGCATGGCAGCAACTAAGGCACGAGCTGAGATTGCCCTGGCTCTAGCTTCATTCTCAAAAAAAAGAGATTGAAATAAAAACAGAAAAGGCCTGTCTAGATTCTACCCTAGACACTTGGGAGAGAGAAAGAGAAGCAGAGGTGCACTAGCTAAAGCTGCGGTAATGGAGGCTGCAGTCAACAGAAGTTGAACACTGTACTGAGTCTCTACACAACAACGCACTGTAGAGTATATGAATGAAGAGTGCCTGCGTTGATGGTACACATTTACCTAGAAACAGATCTATGAACAATATCAGCCAGTAACACTCACAGTCCTCTAACTTATCAGCATATGGCGGGTTGGAAGATAAATCCCCTCCACTAAGGGGACGTCTAATGTCTGCCAAATGCGGGTAATGCATATGTCAGTGAGCATCTTATCGGGCAATGGAGCCATCCTACTCCCTTGAAAAATCAGTAACACCATTGTAAGGAAATACAGTTAAACCCAGTAAAGAGACCAGTGTGAACAATGATGACCAGGAGTCAATGTTGAAGTTTAAATCAATAGAGAGAGAGTTTACTGACGACAAAGTTCTCCACATTTCCAAAGGCAAAAGATGGAAACAGAAAATGAGTTGAGGATCCAACCTCGAACTAACTTAAATTACATAATCGAATTACATAAACAACAGTAATTATATGCAAATTAATTGATATCATTTCTTATGAGTACAGAGATCTGATATGTGAACATTACAGACAATTCTTGAAATCTTACAAACATGTTGTTCTGTTTAACTACGTGCCTGCAATCACTCAAAAGTTTATATTTTTAAAACACTAAGTCAAGTTAGTAAGCAGAAATGGGTCAGAGGTGAGTCTTCTCTTTAGATAAACTGGCATCCAGTTCCTTTGTCTTAGTCACATGATTCTCAAAATTACAAACAATCCCTCCAATGACGTTATTAGACAGAACACAAAATTGGCTGTCTGTTCTCTCAAGGTTGAGACACACTCACTGGGACTCAATAGGCCTTATCCAGCTGTAACAAATATGGGCAATACATTCAAGCACAACAGAAAAGTTAGGCAGAAAAATACATTTAGTGATGAATGCAAAGAATGTACTTCTGTCAGTAATTAATGACCTAAAATTTAAACCCAATAAAACGCATAATTAATTTGATCAATGAATACAGCTTCATTTCACATGTGTACTTGTTCTTTGGGAGCTGGGCAAAATGAGAAAGCACTGTATCTAACTGTATTCCTGACATGGGTCAGACACTCAGTCACACCTCAGAGGTCAAATACCCAAATGACATTGTGGAGCGGAGGGGGGGCGGGGCCGGGTCGGAATATCGCGCGCCCGGTCCCCAATCGGCCTGATGAGGCGCGCAAGGGATAAAGGCGGCCGGTGACGATGGTTCGAGAGAGAGAGAATTACGGGCATGTCCGTCATGTGTGTGTTTGTTTATGCTTTTGGTTTAAGTTTCACATTAAAATATAATTTATGTTGACAAGCCGGTTCTCGCCTCCTCCTTGCCCATTCTTTAACTGTTTTACATTGGTGCTGAAACCCGGGAAGGAGGAGGGATGCCCGTCGCAGAGTCCTCGACACTACCGTCCACCCAGGGGAGCGCCGCTGCCATCTGCCGGGTGACGGAGTAGCCCGACCGCCCGGATGCGGGGTATGGCCGTCGTCCGCGGGGCAATTGGGGACTAGATACCCCAACCGCCTTGAACGAGGGAGCCGCTGCCGGGGGCGGAGGAGTGCCCTGCCATCCCCAGAGATGCGGAGGGGTCGATGGAAGACCGCCATCCGCGAGGGGAGGAGGGAAGAAACTCTCCGACCGCCCGGAGCGGTAGAGCCGCTGCCAGGGGCGGAGGAGTGTCCCCATTTGCCGCCAGAAAAGCGGAGGCGCATTCTACCTGCTGGGGGTCGACGGTTTCACTCCGGTTCACCCAGGGTTGGAGCGGCTGTCGTCTGCCTGAGTGTGGAGGAGTGTTCGAGGACCACGCGACGGTACATCAGAGAACCGGTGAGTGAGCTTTTTCTCTCTCTTCTCTCTCTCTCCCTTTCGCACCGTGTTGGCCTTTTCCCTCTCCTATTTGTTGTTTTTTTTTTTTTCCCCTCCTGTCTCCTCCCAGGGCGAGGAAGGCGGGAATGACCACGCGGGACGCAAGATACACCCCGCCCCAGGGATGGGGGGGGGTGTACATAATGCCGGTGGCACCCCGGCCTGAGATAACGTCGGGAGGAGTGTGGAGCGGAGGGGGGCGGGGCCGGGTCGGAATATCGCGCGCCCGGTCCCCAATCGGCCTGATGAGGCGCGTGAGGGATAAAGGCGGCCGGTGACGATGGTTCGAGAGAGAGAGAATTACGGGCATGTCTGTCATGTGTGTGTTTGTTTATGCTTTTGGTTTAAGTTTCTCATTAAAATATTATTTATGTTGACAAGCCGGTACTCGCCTCCTCCTTGCCCATTCTTTAACTGTTTTACAGACATATAACATTTATGATTTTAACATAACCGGAATAAATGAACTTGACTAAAATGCTTTTATTAACAGTTGATTATAACAAGTACTTTTGAATGTATTAAATTCATCAAAAGGCTGAAGAGACGGGTTAATCCACTCCTTCACCATGCTATGAGCACGCCAGCTAGCACACATTACCCAGGTCACCATAGTCATTATCCGACCACTCCTGCCCGCCACTCTGGTGATACGGCCTCAACAGATATTGCGATATGTATAGTGAGAAGCTAACTAGTGTCAACTGGGCTTACTCAGTTTGATGATAGGACAGAGAATTATCTAGCATGGAAATCATCATTCCTTAATGCTTTTGAGACCTTGAATCTCACTGCAGGGGAGGAGATGGATCTTTTAATTAAGTGATTGGTTACAGACTCTGCAGAAAATGCTTGGCTTGTTAAGTCAGTAAAGGTGAGGAACCCATCAGCTGGGTTAGATCTTATATGGGAGAGGTTGGATAAGATGTACGGGTCACAAGAAGCCATTGAAGGAGCACTGTTTGCAAAATTAGAAACATTTCCCAAAATAGCACCCAAAGACCACCTAAAGCTCATAGAGTTAAGTGATTTGCTGTCTAAAATAGAGTATGCTAAGCAAGAAGTATACCTACTAGGGGTTTCATATCTTGACACTGCCAGGGGAGTTAACCCCATAGTTGAAAATCTTCTATATGGGCTTCATGAGAAAGGATAGAGGGCTCTCACTTTAAGCAAGAAAACAGAGTTGCCTTCGGACCATTCTCTTTCTTTTCAGAATTTCTGCACAAGCAAGCCAAGCATCACAATGAGCCAAGTTTTCACCTCGCCTAATTTTCTATTGCTCCAAATAGAAGAGACCAGTTCACACCAATGCCCGCAAGACAGTTACTGTGCATAAAACGAATGATTCGCCAGCTTCTAATACTCCACCCATTGTTGATGAAAATCCAGTGGACCATGTTCCTAATCTATAGTATATTTAATTTTTAAAACCTCAATTCCAGTTGTTCCTTTTTAATTTAGAATCTCACAACAATACATTTAATTAATTTTTCAACAATGAGAATAGTGATTACTTATCATTAGTTAAATTTCTAAACTGCTTTTTTTTCATAAAGTATTACCAAGGGCAATAAACTGTGCAAAAAATAAATAAACTGTGCATAAAATAAATTATTCACCAGCTTCTAATTTTCCACCGATTGCTGATGGCCCAGACAAGCAATGCCCTGTACATCGCAATCCACATTCACTGCAAAAGTGTAGAGGCTTCAAATAAATGTTAATTTATTCATGTAAAAGAATACGGAGAGCACACAATATCCATTTAAAATGCTGTGCCTCAAACACATGTGGCTTGACATTGTGAGGCAACTGTGCAATGTTCTGAATGGAAAAGCGACAAACATCCATCAGCCCATCATCCAGGCCCACCATGACATTTAAAACCCTCTCCTTCACCTAAACAGCATAGCGGGGAGAAGGAAAATACATCTGATATTGCCATTTCATCCAAATGTACAGAGGTATGTGGTGTAGTCTTCAAAGGAAAATCGTGCTCGAAAATATGCCTTGTTGAATGTATACCCAGATGGCAATCGCCACAAATGCAAAATCATTTATGCTATACTGGTTGACCAAAGTAATAGGTCACTAGCATGGTCAAAGTTCTTTGATATGTTTAACATACATGGTCCCATGGCCCAATATACACTGAAATCCTGTTCTGGGGTAACTGAAACAGCTGGTCAACGAGCTGCTGGCTACATTGTAAAGCTTGTTAATGGTAAGAGTCTTTCACTACTCACACTCCTAGAATGCCATATGATTCCTGACAACAGGGTTGAAATCCTTACTCCAGAAGCAGCAGGCCGTCACCATAACCTCAAACACATATCACATGAAATACCACCTCTTCATAAAAATGCTGAGATCCTGTAGTTGTTAGGACAGGACATGTTAAGGGTACACAAATTCTGCCAACAAATCAATGGACCACATGATGAGGCATATGCCCAAAAGCTGGATCTGGGCTTATAATTGGTGACCTGTGCCTGGGCAGCGCACATCAGCCCTCGGAGGTCACTTGTATGAAGACTTACATTCTTGAGTCTGGCAGGCCTAGTCACTTTCTTCCATGTGAGAGCCATTTAACAGTTAAGGAAAAGTTAATGTCCCCTCCACAGAACTTTCAGGTTCAGTTCTTGCGAGAATCCCTTGGCTGGGGTCAACAATGAAAATACTGTTCAGTCAGTGTTTTGCCAAACCAAGCATGACAATAAACTTGCGCCTTTAGTAGAGGACCTCCAGTTTCTCAGGACCATGGAAAATTTATTTTTCCAAGATTCCACAAACAGCTTGGTAGGCCCATTACCATTTCGTAATCAAATGTCTGCCTAACAACTGCTGTGAGTTGCTTCAAGTCTCTGAGCCGAACACTTGGGAAACATTCAGAAATGAATGGAATTCATGGAATTCATTCAGAAATGAATGGAGCTTGCTCCCCCAATACAAGGCAAGAAGTACTGGTATCTGCCATTAGTTGTACCACCCATAGAAGCCTAATCAATGCATGGTTTTTTTATTCCAGTGCTAAATTCGGTGGTATTTCCCTGAATGATGTGCAATGGGCCAGACATAAACAATAGCCTGTTGGGTGTCCTGAAGAGATTTTGGAAAAATCCAATTGTGATCAAAGCTGACATCCAGCAGATTCTCTGCGTTTTGTCTGGTATCAAAACAATGACTCAACTAAAGATGTAGTTGACGACAGAATGAGGATGTATGTGTTCGGGAACAGCCCCTCACCTGCAGTAGCAATTTATGGGCTATGTAGAGTAGTTCAAGAGGGAGAAGATGAGTATGGCAGGGATGTGCACCACTTTGTTGAAAGAGACTTTTACATGAACAATGAAAGGTGTCTTTTCCGATACTTCCATCAAGGCCATCTCTGTGGTCACATACCTCAAAGTCACAATGATGATGGAAAAACAGAAGTGGATTTTATATTAGGGAAGTCAAAACTCACCCCTCAGCCAGATTTTACAGTTCCCAGGCTGAAGCTCTGTGCAGCAGTGATGGCTGTAGAGATTGCAGAAATCATAAGTGAAGAAATAGACCTAGGTCAACTTACAGTAAAGTGGTTTTGGGTTATATTCACAACCAGACACGCCATTTCTATGTCTACGTAAATAACAGAGTACAACACATTAGATAGTCTACTAAACCTGAACAGTGGCACTCCGTGCCAACAAATGAAAATCCAGCTGACCATTGTTCACACTCTGTCTAAGCTTCGAAGCACCTCACCTCCACATGAATTACAGTGCCTTTATCACAGTTAAAATCCAACATCATAATAGCAAAAAGTATTTGAGCTTATTGACCCAAATGATAACATAGAAATTTGTCCTGTGGTGAAATCCTTGCCCATTCATGTCTTTGAAGACCAACTTTGAAGACAAAGTTGTTCAACAACGACTGATCAAGATTTGTCTGAACTAGTCCTCCTAGTGTCCCCAAGCTAAAATTTCAGTGAGTTATGGACTGTTCTGGCCCTGCCAATTATCTTTTCTTTTTAAGTCAGGCGACCTCTAAAGAGGACTTCATAAGCAGACAGTCTATCAGGAAGTTAGATGAGTAGACACAGCAAGAAAGAATGCTTGTGTGTATATTGAAGTCCAATCTCTAATAAGCTCTTGATAGGGCATTCCCTGTAAGTAAAATAGTTTAGCATACTGTTATGACCTGTAGTTTGGTCACTCAAAATGGGTCACAACAAGGGAAGGGGAAGACAATAGATATTTACGAAACTCAAAGGAAAACTCAAAATAGTATTCTAAAAGGTGCCAGGTGTGTAAAGTAACGAATTTCAAATACTCACTTTACTGTAATTAACTACTTTTTCTGAAGAATTGTACTTCTTTAAGTAGTTTAAAAATTGTATGCTTTTACTTTTAATTGAGTACATATTAAGTGCTGTGTTCGCTAATTCCCTGTCCTGAATGTATTTTTATCAATCTGCTTGATTGGCTACGAGAGTCTCGTGACTCCCGTCAAATCGAATCACATGTAAAACACTTGAACAGCAACTGCAGATCTGGCGCCATATGTGGAGAATGCCTCAAGCACAGTTCAAAACCTGAACATCACGACTGCAACTGAAAGGGATTTTCGCAGTGCAAAAGGCCAATTGCTTGATTGTGTCATGTGAGTTTAACTTGATCAATCCATATAAAATCATTAATCCTGCCTCTAATTTGAAGAAACATATCAAGGTAAATTTCATATGTCTGCTTACTAGATTCTATTACTAGTAGATTCTACTACTAGAATCTACTACTACGTTATAGACACTTACTAATGTCTATAACATAGCCTGTAATTTCACTATCTATCACTGAGAGTATTGGGCTGCTGTGGGAGATGTTATCAATAGGGCTGGGCAATAAAAATGATCTACATGTTTATTTATTGGAAAAAAGAGAAACTTTTGAGTAATGTTCTATATTTAGCCTGTGTTCTACATCTAGAACAGGGGTGTTCATTACAACAATCACGATAGCAACTGGTTGGTTGATCTAGAATCTAGATGAAATCTAAAAGATTGAATTCTTTCAATCTGTAACTGTGCACTGTTTGATTGACAGGCGGTAAATGTTTGTACGCTTTATATGCACGTGTGCTCTGAGAGCGCTAATGTGGTTCGCGCCTAAATGATCCAATACACTTTATAATTCTGCCAATGTCCATCTTGGTGAGGATTTAAAGTAAACGCAGTCATTTATGTCTAAAGTGAACTTTAAACAGTGGGACAAAAAGTGTATTTGTATCAAAATGTTGGACTTGAAATGCATGTATGTGAATTGAGCACTGTCTAGTAGGCTATGCCGTATAAAGGTTATTAATCAAACAAAAATAACAAGGAAACGAGAAAACCACTCTCTACGTTTGGCTGAATAACTTGAGTAGCTTTAAAAGTTTTCATGTAATAAAGCAGTGACATTTTTAATAATAATATATTTTTTTAAAATATTGTTTGTTTTTATTAATACTGACCCCTGATGTAGAGAGTGTTAATTGGTATAATAAATTACCAGGAATGTAGAGATGATAAAATAATTTATAATTATGCTTAGCCTTTATAAAGATCAACATTTGTACAGCAATACTTCAGGCAGAACATTATCTCATCATTTACTCACTCTCATGCCATCCCTGAGTTGCCTGATTTACTTTATTCAGAACACAAATTAAGATTTTTAGAAGAATATTTTAGCTCTGTATGTCCATACAATGCAAGTAAATGGTGACCAGATCTTTGAAGCTACAAAAAGCACACACAAGCAGCATCAAAGTAATATATACCACTCCAGTGGTTTAATCCATGACTTCAGAATTGATATAAGTGTGGGTGAGAAACAAATCAACATTTAAGTAATTTTTTCTATAAATTCTTCTCTCTACACTGTAGGTGGCGATATGCATGAAGAAAGTGAATCACCAAAATCATAAGAAGAACAATGTGAAATTTAAAGTGGAGATTCACTGCGCAGGGAGGAGAATTAATAGTAAAAAAGAAATTAATAATTGATCTATTTCTCACCACATCTATCATATCGCCTCTGAAGACTCCACTGGGGTCATGTGGATTGTACTTTTATGCAGATTTATGTGCTTTTATGAGCTTCAATATTTTAGCACTGATTCACTTTAATTTTATGGACCAAAAGAGCGGAGATATTCTTCTAAAAATCTTAATTTGTGTTCTGCAGAAGAAAGAAAGTCATACATATCTGGGATGGCATGAGGGTGAGTAAATGATGAGATAATTTACATTTTTGGGTGAATTATTTAAGCGTGATGTAGCCCCTGTACCAAACCACTTTACCCATGCCTGCTCTACCTCCTCTATTGTGCAGGACATGACGTGCCAAGTGATTCTGCTTGTTTAGTATTTATTTGTTTTATGCACAACAATAACGCTCTGTTGGCATTAAGGGAAATTTAGACCCTACACATAAACTGATTTTAATGTAATTGTTTCATACATTACGATTTAAAATGGTGATCAGTTTATTGAAAATAACTTTTTAATCTTCATTTCTGTTATCATGTCTCCCTGTTATTTTTTGTAATCAGATTCATGTAGTGTTTATTTGGGATGGGATTCATTAATAATTTGGTATTCGAATATTTAAGCTCATAAAAACGAATATTCTATTATTTAAATGAAGGTAATTAATGAGAAAGAGTCAAATAATTTTTTTTAGTCATAAATGTTTCGTCACCAAAAAAAACAAGCTTCAAATTATATTCAAAACAAGCTTATATCATGTCCTGTGTATTTAAACAAGGAATGTGTGAAAACAAAAACAGTATAGAATGAACGCATTTAAGCTCATGCAAAGCAAAGAAAAAGAAACCGCTAATGAAGTAGACTGACTCAGTTAACACAATAAACACATTGCATATAATAGTTATCATGTTAATATTGTATCTCATGTCATGTTTTTGTTGAGAAAAACAAGCTTAGCAAACTATACTCGTTTATACACACCAGTTTAAATGATGGAATGCCCCTTACCTCAGCAAGCAAAGTCTTTCTCGGATGCCATGTTTGTTTTTTACAGAAGCATCACAGGGATTACATTGCTACAGGGATCCCTTTCTGATGAGCTGCACATATACGAGAGAAAAGTGTACACCGCTTATCCAGTACATTTAAACAGGAACCCAGATTTCTCTCAGTAAGCCACATTCTCACAATAACCTGCTTTTTTGGTGTCCATCTGAGCATACTGACAGAACCGTTTGTTCAACAAATGTGATCAACTTGTGTCCACATTCAGCAGCGCCACCCAGTGCATTCTGTTATAACTGCCAGTTTAAGTTTGTGTGTTCAGGATTTAACATGTATCTCACTGTATATATGGCCAACAAAGCACAACTCAAATAAATCAAAATTCAAATAGTATTTTTACTATTCTAATAATTATTGCATAACGAATATTCAAATATTCGACTACTCGTGCACATCTCTAGTGTTTATCATAGATAAATTATGTATTTTAAAAGCTGGCATACAGTGTTCATTATAATGGGGCACAGGTTTTACAACTCGGTACTCAATACTCACTACTCATGAGTACTTTTAAATGAGCTACTGTTTTACTATTACTTGAGTAGTTTTTAGGATAACTACTTTTACTCTACTCATATTACATTTTTCGGAAAGTAACAGTACTTCTACTTGAGTATGATTTTTCAGTACTCTTTCCACCCCTGCCTGGCACTCACTAAAGAGTCAAAATAAAGACTCCAACTTCAAAAACAAATTAGAAGGGAGGAAGAGGCCAAAATGTTTTACCTCAAATGATAGATAATTACAGAATTCAAAATAAGAAAACTGAGGCAAACAATTTAACCCAAATAGAAACCACTGAAATAACAGGAAAGAGGTAAACAATTTACCTCAGAAAGGAGGGAGGAGGAAAACAAGTGGGAAGCTGATGTTGCTTTATAGAATCAGAATGTTGTATCTTTCTTTATAAGATATAAGTGCAATTTCTAAGATAAATTAGCTCAGCCCTTTGTTATACTTACCTGGAAGGCCAGGCAGGCCAATGGGGTGACCAAAAATGTCTAAAAAAAAAAACAGCTAAATGCTATAAAAAATTAAAAAAATGATTTTTCAAGATATATTTATAGTTTCAAGAAGCAAAACTAAACTTAAACATACATACAGTTTTTTTATGAATACACTTACAGCAGTTTGTGTGCTATAAATTTGATAGGCTAAAACAAATCTAATCCTCAAAATAATACAATAATCCACAATAATAATTCTGTATTGTAATACAATTTAACTGGGTTAAAATTTTTAAAATGTAGATAAATAATTCATTTTATTATTGTATTGTTATATATTTGTGCATTTAAAAGAAAATGATTCAATGTTATTCTTTGTTGTGTTTATTAAGTGAAAAACATCACGGTTACTGTTGTAACCTCCATTCCCTGAGGGAGGGAACGAGATATTGTGTCGAATGAAGGGACAAAAGGGGTCTTCCTTGGGAGCCTTGCATACCTCTGAACTTGAGAAAAGGCCAATGAGAAATTTGCAGACAGAATTTGCATGTTCCGTCCCCAGACGGGTATAAAGGCAAGCGGGCGTGTGTCTGTAAGTCAGGTTTTTGCATTGAGGAGCAGAGAATAAGGTACAGCCTTTTACAATGGTAGGTCTAGTGTCGTGGCAGAAGGGACACAACGTCTCGTTCCCTCCCTCAGGGAACAGAGGTTACAACAGTAACCATGACGTTCCCCTTCTGTCACTCACTCGACATTGTGTCGAATGAAGTGACACAAGGTGTCCCGTTCAAAAGCGCCATGCACTTGCCCATATTACGTGAACTGCCGACACAGGTGCAAGCAAGCTGCTGCATACTAGAATCAGTGGGAGAAACCTCCGCAGGGCAAGGAATACAGCCAGCAACTCTTGGCAGTTCATGTGCCAATGCAGCCGGGGCCCTTTCCAGGAGCCAGCGGCAGCATGCCCGTTGCACATGGCACCCCAACCCAGTTGAGAGGCATCTGTGGTGACCACGACACGTCTGGAAACCTGCTGTAGGGGGACTACAGTCTGCAGAAAACAGAGGTCTGTCCAAGGGTTGAAAGTCTGACGGCAGGAGGGGGTGATTAACACAGGGTATGTGCCGCGGCGCCATGCCCATCTCGGGACTCGAGTCTGAAGCCAGTGCGATGAGTTTGATGATGGCGACATCTTCCACTGGAGCCACATTCAGTGGGGAAGGAGCTGGATTCCCTTTCAGCTGCCTTGGACATGAAGGAGCTGAGGAATGCAGATCTCCTGGAAGGACAGAGAGGGTTCTTGCAATCTGGAACACGCAGATATACAGCCCTTATGTCGGTGCAAGATTCATCATCTGGAACACGCAGATGCACAAAACCTGAAGAGAAGATTTGCTCGCCAGAGCTAAACCTTGTCACTATAGTTATCTCCCTGGTATAGGGATTCCAAACTTGCCATTGCAATAGTCTCTTGTAGTGAGACTTGGTACTTGGTCGATCTTCTTCTGTCTCTTGGATGGATAATATGAACTTTGGGTTATCTGTTATCGTCTCTCTCTCTCTCTCTGTAAAGGGGAGGCATAGCACATTGTATAGTTTGTATTCTGTTACATCTCCTACCACTCAGGCCACAGATTCAGAATGTTGATTATTATTCTGTTATTGCTCCCAAACTCGAACAGCTGGGAGCACAGAATGGAGAAATATTACAAAAGTGTATTCTGTTAATGACCCTCTGGATGGGGACTCAGGACAAAGCTGTGGCTGTTGTAAGGATGCTTTATACCTTCCTGATGAGAAGGAGGTTTCAGTTTGGCACCTTCCTGTTTCTGGGTTATGACTGGCAGCTGACATCAGAGGGTCCCACACAGTGTGGCTCACCCTCCCATCTCTCTGTATAACTATTTGCATAGTCTAAGTTTCAGAGTTAAAACTTTAAAGTTCTTTAAAGTTTTATCTATTCATTGTTCCTTTTCCAAACCTCTTCATCTGATGATATAGAGACCAAACATGATATTGAAAGATTAAATATTATGCATGCATTCATTTATAACACCATAGTTCAGTTTGTGTGAACTATTGTGCTAATTGAACACAGAGGCGGCGGCAGCCGATTTTGCCGGGGCTTCAGCCCCGAATGTTTTGAGTGTAGCTCCGAATGTATTTTGAATAGTTGACTGACAAATATGAAACCGGACAATAGCCTATGTAAACCCCCGAAATCATAAGTTGCCTTATTTCATTGTGCTTTGGCTTTGCACATATTGCATACAGCCTGTAAAAATAGACATAGGCATAATCTAGCCTATAGAATAAGTTCCTTTGCAGTCGGTAGCCTATGGGCGACTCCGTTTCTTCCTCTCTGTTGAATATGCAGCAGGTAGAGGAGGAGCTTGCACAGTCGTTGACATCAACTAACGTTACTTAGTGGCGAGTTAACGGCAATTAGCAGGAAAGACAGCAAAAATTAAGCAAATGAGGCTTTGGGGATTTTTCCGAAAGAAATCAGTGGGTAAGAATTCACATTTGTTTTTGTCCTTAAAGTCTTAAGATCATCATCTAGCTGGCTTTCACCCACAGTAGGCTAAACCTCAAGAGTTGTAGCCTCTAACCTCCTCATTTAGATTTATGCAGCTTGGTAGCTCCGAGTTAACGCAGTTGGCTCTCATGCTGGAGACCACGGTTCGAGCCCTGTTCGGAGTGTACTTTTCTCGTTTATCAGGTGTTGTTTTCGCTAAGGATAACCAATAAGCATTAACAAAAAAATGTATGTGTGACTTGATTTGTGATATTAGTTTGTAGGAAATATACACTTTGATTTGATTAAATGGTTTTGTAGAGTGTAGCAAAGATGAGCTACAGACTGAGGAGCAGCAGCTGTGCCAGAATCAGGCATGGAAACTGGTAACAATTAATAAGTCACTTTACTTTAGAGAAAGTTAAAAGTGAAACATTGTTTATCTCAATGATCCTAATGAAAGGATTTTGACAGATGAATTATTCTCATAGAGATGATGAGAATTATATACAGTTCGATGCCATAGTGTGTCAATGAACTTAGACTAAAGTCATTCATGTATTGCTTTAACTTAGGATCTTATACATCATTTTGACTATTTATGTCAAAAAATATAAATGATTTATATTCAATATTTTTTTTTACCTCACTTTACTCACTATAATATAACTCTTTTGTGATGAATTTATGTTAATGTACATGAAAATTCAAGAGTCATGATAGATCTAAGGGCAATCCCACTGATCTGCTCTTCCCAATACATTTTCTTCAATGGTATTGGTCTACAATTTGACATATGTAGCACTTGATGAATTAGTTGTTTGAAGCTGATTTGCAATAAGTTATGTGCTGTATCTGTTCTTTTGCATCACAGATGATTCAGGGAGGAGAGAGGATGTTGAGGATAGTCCTAGAGTGGAAGATTTAGGAACTGTAGAAACAGGCCCAGCCAGAGCAAAACTCAAAGAATACCCTCTCACCAGCTTTGGACTACAGAGAAGTGGTTGCTAGTGTGAAAATAAAATTGTCTGGGCTAAGCCCCGGATGTCCTTTAATGCTGGAAACGCCTCTGATTGAACAACTGCAATTGTAAAAAAAACAAAAGAAAAACAGACTGTGAACAAACATGGAGTGGATGTATTGCAGTTGGTGTCCATGTTAGGAGTAAAAGTTTGTGTTTAAAGATTTGTCTTTGTGGCTTCTTTGTTTCAGATTTTGCCACATGGTAAGTCAATGCTGCTTCGAGAGGTCTTGAATAATTTGTATGGTCCTTCTCACCTTTGGTCTTAAGGAAAACCTTATGGAGTAGGGGGTTTGAGAGATTGCTAAGAAACCACTCATGCACCAATGAAACGTATTTTCCAATGTGTTAGAAGGTCCGGGGCCTTACTTTCTGAAGTATCTAGTAGTCCAAGCAGCTTATCTGATGGCTGTGCTTGACATTTGTTTGTGTTGGTCCTGCCACGATCCAATTAAAATGGAGCCACTCTTCTTTGCCTTTACAGTAAGAGAGGTGCTCTGCCATAAACTGGATCCTGGAATGTCATCTGGTCCAATTGTTCACCATATATATATATATATATCTGTGTTTGAATTGAATTGAATAATATGTGATTGAATAATATGGTAGTAAACAATACATTGTATTTAAAACCCAGACAGATATATATAATTTTTTTATATTAAAAGATAAAAGATGTATAATTATTTCATCATTATATATTGAATTATTGTTCTATGAGGGGCTTTCTCAGCAAATATTTGTATATGCGATTAATTGTGATTAATTAATTAACAGCATGTAATTATTTTGATAAAAAATTGTCATTGATTGACAGCCCTAATATATATGTCATGTTCTCTGTTGTCTTTTGTTTTGTGCTTTTATGCTGAAGCTTAGTCTGGCTCCTGTTTCGGTTTTTGTAGTCCTTTGTAGTTTCTTTTATTACCTTGTCTTGTTTCACTGTTGCCCTTTGTGTTTCACTTTTGTCACTTTTGGTATTTCTTAGTTTTCACTTTTGTCCCTTATGTAAAGCCATAGTCTCTTTGTTAGCGTTCGTGTTTTCCGTCATTGCCTTCACCTGTCCCTCGTTAGTTTGCCATTGGTTTCTGTTTATTACCCTGTCATCTTGTTTGAGTTCTGTCTGTTCATTGGCCCCTGTTTTCCCATGTCCATGTATTTAAACCCTGTCTGTTTGTTCAGTCGCTGTCGGTCGTTGTTTGTGAATGTTACCGTTTCATGGTCATGCCTCTGTCAGTGTGTGCTACCTCCTGTCGTGTTCGTTCATTCGTTCGTTCTTTCGAGGATTACCCTGCTGTTCGTGGATGTTTGTCAACTCGTGTTCACCCGTGTGTGAGTTTGTGTTTGTTTACTTTTCCCCTCGTGGACTTTTCTTTGTGTTTACCTTTTTGTTACTTACACATTAAACTGCGTTTGGATCCTAACCTTCTGTCTGCCGTCTCCTGATTACCCACACCGTGACAGAACGACCGACCACACAATGGATCCAGCGGTTATCCGGGCATGCTGCCACCTCCTGAACCTGAAGCAAGGAAGCCGTCCGGTGGAGGATCACATTAGGGACTTCCTGTACCTGGCGAGCGCCACCGACTATCCTGACTCCTCCCTGGTGGTGTTCTTCCAGGCTAGCCTGACCGGTACGCTCCAGGAGCGGTTGCCGCCGACAACACGGGGCTGGATGCTCTGTGAATTCATTGAGGAGACACTTCTGGCATGCGGCTCACTGCTTACTGTGGAGGTGGTTGAGGATCCTGCCTCTCCTCCCACGGCGGTGACCCTCCAGTCATCCTTGGCTCATCCTCTTTCACCTGCCCCACCGGTCAGCGAGCTCGCCCCCACGCCAGTCCCATCTGTCAGCAAATGCACCCCCACGCCAGTCACTCTCTACGAGCCAGTGCGGTCCACTTCGTCTGCCCAGAGGAGGAACAGAAGACGGGCTTCCGCCTTCCGGCCAACGTCAGCCACGGTCAGCGAGCCAGAGCCCACGCCTGTCACGGTGAGCGAGTCAACGCCTTCGCATGTCACTGTGAGCGAGCCTGTGCCCACGTCAGCCACGGTCAGCCAGCCGGCACCTCTGCATATCACGGTGAGCGAGCCAACGCCTAGGCACATCACTGTGAGCGAGCCTGCGCCAAGGCATGTCACTGCGAACGAGCCTGTAGCCTCAAGCGTCCCTGAGCCAGCGCCTGTAGCCTCAACCGTCCCTGAGCCAGCGCCAGCAGCCATGACCGTCCCAGGGCCAACGCCAGAAGCCAGGACCGTCCAACAGCCAGCGCCCCTCGAACCTTCTAGGGCTCTGCTTCCCGAGCCTCCCAGGGCTCCGCCCCTCGAGCTTTCCAGAGCTCCGCCCCTCAAGTCACTCGGGCCTTCCAGGGCTCCGCCCCTCAAGTCACTCGAGCCTTCCAGGGCTCCACCTCTCGAGTCTCTTGAGCCTTCTAGAGCTCCGCCCCCTGAGCCTCCTACGGCTCCGCCTCTCGAGCCTCCTTCGGCTCCGCCCCCAGAGCCCCCTACGGCTCTGCAACCAGAGACTCCAGAGCCTTCTAGAGCTCCGCCTCCCGAGCCTCCTACGGCTCTGCTCCCAGAGACTCCAGAGCTTTCTACGGCTCCACCTCTCGAGCCTCCTACGGCTCCACCTCTCGAGCCTCCTACGGCTCCGCCTCCAGAGCCTCCCGAGCCTCCTACGCCAGAGCCTCCTACGCCAGAGCCTCCTACGCCAGAGCCTCCTGAGCCTCCCACGGCTCTGCCTCCTGAGCCTCCCACGGCTCCGCCTCCTGAGCCTCCAGAGCTTTCCATGGTTCCGCCTCCCTTGGCTCCATCCCCTGAGCCTTCCTCAGCTTCGTCTCCTGAGCCCTCCTCGGCTCTGTCTCCTGAGCCCTCCTCGGCTCCGTCTCCTGAGCCCTCCTCAGCTCCGTCTCCTGAGCCTTCCTCAGCTCCGTCCCCAGAGCCTTCCAGGCCTCCGCCTCTAGAGCTGCCTACGGCGCAACCACCCTCGGCTCCACCTCCTGAGCCATCCTCGGCTCTGCCTCCTAGGCCTTCCTCAGCACCGTCTCCTGAGCTTCCAGAGCCTCCCTCAGCTCCGCCTTCTGAGCCTCCCTCAGCTTCGTCCCCGGAGCCCCTCTCAGCTCCGCCTCCGGGACCTGTCCCGGTCCGATGGCCTCCTCCCAGGCCCCCTGAACCGGCCCCTGCTCTACGGCCATCTCCCAGACCACCAAGACATGTCCCTGTCCTGTGGCCACCTCCCAGGTCCCCTGAACCGGCCCTTGCCAAGTGGCCAGCCCCCGGGTCATCTAAACCAGTCTCTGTCCTGTGTCCACCTCCCAGGCCCCCCGAACCGGTCCCTTTTCCTTGTCTGCCCCTCGTTGCCCCCTGGACTGCCTGTCGGCCCCTCGTTGCCCCCTGGACTGCCTATCCGCCCCTCGTTGCTCCTGGACTGCATGCCTGCCCCTTGTGGCCCCATGGACTGCCTATTTGCCCCTTATTGCCGCCTCGGACTTCCTGATTGCCCCTTGTGCCCCCTTTGGTCTGTCTGTTTGCCCCTGGTGTCCTCACTTTGTTTCTCGTGGTTTTTTTTTGTCATTTATTTTTTAGGATCGTCTGGAATCCGATCCTTTGAGGGGGGGTTCTGTCATGTTCTCTGTTGTCTTTTGTTTTGTGCTTTTATGCTGAAGCTTAGTCTAGCTCCTGTTTCCTGTTTTGGTTTTTGTAGTCCTTTGTAGTTTCTTTTATTACCTTGTCTTGTTTCACTGTTGCCCTTTGTGTTTCACTTTTGTCACTTTTGGTATTTCTTAGTTTTCAATTTTGTCCCTTATGTAACGCCATAGTCTCTTTGTTAGCGTTCGTGTTTTCCGTCATTGCCTTCACCTGTCCCTCCTTAGTTTGCCATTGGTTTCTGTTTATTACCCTGTCATCTTGTTTGAGTTCTGTCTGTTCATTGGCCCCTGTTTTCCCATGTCCATGTATTTAAACCCTGTCTGTTGGTTCGGTCGCTGTCGGTCGTTGTTTGTTAATGTTACCGTTTCATGGTCATGCCTCTGTCAGTGTGTGCTACCTCCTGTCGTGTACGTTCGTTCGTTCGTTCGTTCGTTCGTTCGTTCGAGGATTACCCTGCTGTTTGTGGATGTTTGTCAACTCGTGTTCACCCGTGTGTGAGTTTGTGTTTGTTTACTTTTCCCCTAGTGGACTTTTCTTTGTGTTTACCTTTTTGTTACTTACACATTAAACTGCGTTTGGATCCTAACCTTCTGTCTGCCGTCTCCTGATTACCCACACCGTGACAATATATATATATATATATATATATATATATATATATATATATATATATATATATATATATGAGATTTGTGTTAAACTATCTGTAGGTTATGGTATATTTTTCAGTTATTATTATGTTTAAAATTGTACATATGGTCTAATTTGTAAGTCTAAAGGTATTTTCCACCTGTTGTTGTAGAGTGATTTTTAAGTCATGAACACTAAACTAGTATTGTTTTATTATTTTAAACCTGACAAACAAATTTTTTCCAAATGAAATTATTAAATAAATAAAATATTTCACAAAGGTTCTGCTTAAAAAGTGCTATCTTTCTTGAAAATAAATGAAACGGCGTTTAAATGTATAAATGCATTACAAAAGTTTATACCATGAGTGTGGCTTAATTTGGGACAGACAGATAGATAGATAGATCGATCGGTCACGCACTCACGCTGTCCAAGGTGCTGCAGCGAGCGGCGCCTCCCCGCCAGTGCCGCATCACGTGACCAGCTGTGTTCAAGAGCTCGAGCACATCCACTCCCCTCACGGCTTTACCTCCGTAACTCAACCAAACTATTGCCTTCTTCTGCCGACTAGAACCACAGCATACCGGGTAAACACATTTCCACTTCGTTTCAAACAATATGCGCTCTCTGTATGTATATGTTGTTTGTATTGTGCAGAGACATATACATCATAGAAAGAGCGCTCATTAATGCTTTTAAATGCGCTTGTTTGAGGATAAAAAAATCTGTTTGGTTGAATCATTTGCTATTTTTGTCTTTCATAGATTCAGGGGAGTGCGTCTAAAGCTGTTGTATGACACGTACTTTGATAGATTATATATAACATATACCATGCATGACTTTATGTTCATATGTTGAAGAATATGAGCTCATGTAAGAGTTCAGCAGTCTTATGGGGCGTATCACATTTGATAGGCTAATGTTAATAAGGACAACATAACTGCGTATAGTATTTAACAATCCTTTATATTATATGCAGTTATTTCATTTATATCTTTATCCTTGACAAGCGGACATTTTACAGCTGTGCATTAATATTGATTTTATATTAGTATTGATAGTAGCAGTTCACTGCTGAACCTATTTGATCATAAAATAATGATCTGACAAATAATGAAAAATAATGAAAAATATTTGTTACAAATGTACATGTCTTTTATAACTACTTAAGGTTAAACATAGGCTACACTAAACAACTGGGACGTGTTTTACAGAAGTCTGGATTTGGATTAGCAGGTATTGCTCTAGCTGTATTTCATAATTTAGACATGCATGCGAATCAATTTTTAATGGACAATAAAAGGCTGAAATTGAGCACATCTGTGTTGATTCATACAGATTCTCTCTCCAGATCAGGTTTATTTTTGAAAGTCAATTTCTGTATGGGCAGATGTTTTACATGAAATCTTATCCACAGCTACTGAACATTTATACCACTGTCCAGGCCTATTAAATAGTGGGGCATGTTGTCACACTAAGTAGTCACAATTGTTGCTATTTCTGCAGTTTATTGACACAAACTGAAAAATTAGCTATCTAAATAAAAAGGCCATCTTCTACAACAATTTAAAATGTAATATATCTGACTATAAAATGTATCTAATGTCTTTTCAGTTTAATTTAAATTATTATGCATTTATGAAACTCTAAACAATTCATGAAATAGTAAAAAGGAAAAAGGAAACAAAAATATGTATGTATGAAGTGTATAAAATTACAGCATAAAAAACTTATAGAAATGTGACTTATTGCCCTGACCTGGCATTAATGAAAAATACTTTTGTCCTGAGAACAGGATTTAAACTTTTGGTCAAAACCTACATTATATAGTTGCTTTGCCATATTTGACCCTTGCCTTATAGGGTTAGTTCACCCAAAAATGAAAATTCTCTTGTCATTTACTCACCCTCATGCCATCCCAGATGTGTATGACTTTCTTTCATCTGCTGAACTCATGTGAAGATTTTTAGAAGAATACCTCAGCTCTGTAGGTCCATACAATGCAAGTGAATGGGTGGGAAAATTACAAAAAAGCTACAAAATGCACATAAGTGCAATATAAAAGTACTCTATACCGTAGCCAGGGATTGAAAATTAGTGTGGTCCACGGTGATGTGTCAAGAAGTTTACCAAAATTACACCTACAAATGCAACATATTCTATACACCAAAATTAAATATAAAAATTAAAGGACTAAAAACAATAACAATACTGAAATAATTTTTTAATCACAAATGCAGTTAACAATATTAATACTGAATATGTGTCACATAAAAATGCACATTTTAAAATAAAGCATTGATTTTGAGTTGGGCAGCAAAATGTATTCATATTAACTACAGAAAAAAAGACTAAGTTAATTAACAACTAATTTATCTAGGTCTATGTTAACTCTGTTACATATTAATATTATCCAAAACAATCAGTTGTTTTCCTTTTGCCAGACTCTTAAATATTTAAAGGTGCACAATTTTTTTCCCCTTTAAAAAAGTTTCACTCCTGAAGAAATGAATTATAATTTTGAAACATATGTACAAAAATCATGACCACTCACATGAGATGAGCACTGTAGTCATATCAGTAACCTTATTAAAGTTGTTTTATACTATATGGGGCAGGGGCACCCTCATGGGGGCTACCATTTAAGAATCACATGACCAGTTTAATACTACTGGCTTAATCTCAGTATCCGTTTTGTTATTGGACACATTCACTCACTGATTAAATTAATCATGGCTGATTGTGAATAGTGAATTTCTAAAATGGCATCTGTAACTGAAAACTGCTGATTTTGAATGATACTGCATCCACACCACTAGGTGTCACTGTAAATCCAAGATGACATGAACAAAGAGTGTAAGCTACCTTTAATTCACATTTTTCAATTAAAGTTCATTAGAACTAAACATATTTTACAAAGTCATAACTTCATACTTAATTCATGAGTGTACAGGCTTTAAAGCTTTTTTTGTTAAATTCTGCTTTATAGTTGCATTTATGACAATTTACCATTGTTCGTGCATATATCCAGAGTTTAACTATGGTATTAGTAAGATCATGGTAATCACAGGTAAAAAAAAAAAAAAGATCACAATGGTTAGGTGTAATTATTTTTGTTAGGTGTAATTAGCCTTTAAGTGTCTTGTATCAGATGGGTTTATAACAGAGAATTCTGTGTCAAATTCAAATGGTCGCATGTGACTCAGTGTTAACCTTGGGATAGCATGGTGCAGAGCAGGTTCATCAGATTAATGAGACCAGCCCACTTTTACCCTGCTCTGCCCCGCAAAATGCGCTGCGCAGCTTCAGGTAGTGCCATTTCGTCATACTCATAGTATTTGTAGTACTCTGTGTAATGTTTCAGTATTTGAAAGACTCTTAAGAACAAAATTAGCCCTCCCTCAAAATTTTCTGTGCAGTTGCGATTGGGTAGTCATTCAAAATAGCCAAAAAGGACAGTCGACACGAGTGACGTAAATATTTGTGTCGTCCATATTTGTCTTTGGATAAAGTCAGCCAGTGAAAAGCTAGATAATTTTTGACTGATGGGTCGTGTAGCCAATGAAGAGATGAAAACAATGTTGTTTATATCCCTGATGCTGATTCGCAAATAATTCAGAGTGGAAAACCGGGGACTGTGTTTGTGTGGTTTTGCGCTTTTACGCATGGTGTGCAGATATAGCATGTTTCTGCAGTACTGTCGACAAAGAACTCAGCTTTTGGACACACGATCTGATCCATACCCCCTGTTCAACTGGACATCCAGGGACGTAGAAAGGACTTCTGGACCTAATGAGTGCATATTGCTCTGGGCCCCTTTTCTATTAAAAAATTAAGTTTAGAATTTGTTGTGGAGCCCTCCTGGACCTGAGGGCCCCTAGAATCATTACCACTTTTCACCCCACTTGCTACAGCCATGCTCATGCATGTCATTCAAGCGAGATGAGCCACCCTCCCCGGCTTCGCTCACAGTGAGTTAGACCCTGGACTTTTTTAAAACGTCTAACTGACTTTTTTTCCCAAATGACATTTAAATTTTTTCACTGCTTGCTTTGCTGTTCACCCAGGGCCTTTAGCCTCTGCCTCAAGCCAAGATTTGAGTATCCGCAGTGGATTGGGTCAGCGAATTCCTCCGCCGAATTGTGGACCCATAGAGCTAGGGAGGAGACATCCAGGGATCCGAATATACGGAATCTCCTGGGAGAGAAAGCACACAGTTTTACCTCGACCGAGGGAAAGGGCACTAGGTGCAAGCGATCCACCCGGCCAGTCTGTCAGCGTGTTTCCGAGTTCTACCGGCTTGGACCTGAGAAAACACGGGACGATACTGACTCAACCCTGAGATTGTTAACTCTCGCAAAGGTATTATGTGTTGCCCAACCCGCTGGTCTACATATGTCTGCCAGGGAGGTGCCTCTGGCCAGCACCCACGAGGACGTAACACTCCTTGTTTAGGCTTGGGTGTGATAGGCCAATGAAATGGCGTCCACCACCCAGTGGGAAAGCCTCTGTTTGGAGACAACATTCCCTTTCCGCTGTCCACCAAAGCAGACAAAGAGCTGCTCAGAACGTCTAAAGCTCTGTGTGCGGTCCTATTAGGTACGCAAAGCACGTACCGGACACTGCAACGAAGGGGCTGGGTCTGGCTCCTCCCGGGGCAGCGCTTGCACGTTCACTACCTGGTCTCTGAAGGCCGTGGTAGGAACCTTAGGCACATATCCCTGTCGTGGTCTTAGGATCACATGTGTGTCTGCTGGACCGAACTCCAGGCAAGTGTCGCTAACAGAGAACGCTTGCTGGTCCCCGACCCTCTTTATGGAGGTGAGCGTGATCAGCAGGGCAATCTTTAGAGAGAGGGCCCTGAGTCCAACTGATTCTAGCGGCTTGAAGGGAGGGGTCTCTGAAGGCCCGTGAGGACCACTGAGAGATCCCAGGATGGGAACAGGCTTGGCCGGGAAGGATTTAACTTCCGGGCGTCTCTTAGGAACCTGATGATTAAGTCGTGCTTACCCAAAGACTTGCCATCTACTGCGTTGTGGTGGGCCGCGATAACAGCAACATACACCTTCAAGGTGGAAGGGGACAGCCTCCCCTCCAACCTCTCCTGCAGGAATAAGAGCACTGACCTAACTGCGCATCTCTGTGGGTCTTCAGCCCGGGAAGAACACCAATTCACGAACAAGCGCCACTTCAGGGCGTGAAGTTGCCTGGTAGAGGTGGCTCTTGCTTGGCTGATCGTGTCTATGACGGCAGGTGGTTGACCAGCTAGATCTTCCGCGTTCCATCCAGGGGCCAGACGTGGAGCTACCAGAGGTCTGGGTGCGGATGCCAGAGTGTGCCCCGTCCCGTCTCACTGGGGGAAATGCATACTTGCGCAGCCCCGAGGGCCAGCTGTGTGCCAGCGCGTCTGCCCCAAGGGGAGGCTCTGTTCGGGCATACCAGAGCGGGCACTGGGAGGTCTCTCGGGAGGCAAACAGGTCTACATGGGCCTTGCCGAATCATTCCCAAATCAGCTGGACCGACTGGGGGTGAAGCCTCCACTCTCCACCGGGCCAGCGTTGTCATGACAGCGCGTCCACTACCACATTGAGTTCGCCGGGGATGTGAGTTCCCTGTCCACCTGGGGAATCGCCGTGGGCCGCTCCGCCGCCGAGGGTAGCGAGAGCGGATGAGCGAATGGCTTTGTGACGTGTGGACATCAGCTCATCATGCACTTCCAGGAAAAACGGGATGGGGGGGGTGCGGCTGTGAGCGGCGTGGAGCCCCCTGGAACCAGTCATCCAACCGTGATGGCTGTGGGGAGGATGGAGGGTTCCAGTCCAGCCCCACCCGGGCAAGCATATCGGACATATCTGTGTCAGCCTCAGCCTGGGCGTACTGGCCCGAAGGCGGCAGCTCAGGGGAGTCATCAACGTCAGACGCCTCGCTCTCCGATGCAGTGGTGAGCTCATCCACCTCGAGTTCTAGAGGATAGGCAGGCTAGCTGTAAGGGGAGTCAACGAGCGTGCCGGGTGGTCCGAGGGGGCGTACCCGGCGGAGCTGCACCCGCTGCCGTCCCCAGATCGCCGCCATCGCCAGCCGTATCGTCCTCAATCCCGTGGGAAGAAGGAGCAATGCGGGGGATGGCTGGAGTGGCGTGCTTTCTTTTGAAAGCGAGCCGCGACCGCAACGTTGCCATGGTCATGCTCTCACAGTGAGAACATGAACCATCCACAAATGCTGCCTCGGTGTGATCACAACCCAGACATATGAGACAACGCCTGTGGCCGTCTGAAGCGGAGAGCACTCTACCGCATCTAGGAACTACACAGGGGCGGAACGGCATCTTTACAAAGACGTGTCCTGAAAAGGACATTCAACTCAGCTGTGTTTTCTCTTTCTGTGAAAATCACTCTTTTATAAAACTATTTTTTTTAAAATAGTTTTGCGCTGTTGAAGCGCACAGGGGGAAACTGCACTTCCGTGCAGAGAAGGAGAAAGCAGCTGAAGTGCGCCGTAGATCCAACAGCAGGCAAGCGTCAGAGGAATAGGAACGGGTGTGTAACTCACAGCTGACTGCAACACGACCATCGGCTCCGAAGAAAATTTCTGAATGAACTCGACGTATTACTTATAACGTTTTAATCTGTGTATTTTAGCATTTATGGGCCGGCCCTATTCACTTCCATTGTAATTGCCTTACAGTAACTTTAAATATATGTAAAATAATATATAAATGAGGGACAAGATTGTGGAAATCATCATTATGCCACAAATGTTGTTATCTGAGCTTAACTTGAACTGAAGCCAGAACATTCCTTAAAGAGCCTAGATGCAGTATCACAAAAGAGCAAAAGTTCTCAATGACCAATGCAATTGCAGAAATGTCCTATTTGTAGTGAGCCATGAATAGCCTTCTTTATTCCACAAGTGAAAGCGTCCAATTCAATTGGATCATAAATGTGTGCCCATCACCATGTAGACTAAAAAATGAAATGTTAACCTAAATGATGTGCTAAAAAAAATCTAAATTCACTGGTTTGATTCATGTCAAAAATATTGTTTAACATCATATAATCAACCTGAATACTTTGGGTTACATGAACAAAATACATTTTAAGGGTTAGAACAAGTAGAAATAGCTCCTTAAGGTAACAATTTCAGATTACAGTGTAGAATATAGCAACTTGTTCTTAAATACTGATATCTGTGCAATAGTTGTGTATGACTAGGGATTTAGCAGCTAATTCTTTACAATATAAGTACAAATGAGTCACTTGAACATTTTTATTTATCTCTTTCCAGTATCAACAGAAGTGTGTTGAGATATCAGCGATGACGTCTACTGCCTGCTTCAAAACCACCATATCATACAAATAGTAACATATGAGTCAGCAATACGGGAATGGATAACACGGATCTCTGAAAATACTGAAACATGTGGATGATTAAGAAAATACAGTAAATTAGAAGAAAAAATCTGTATTGATTACTGATTGAATAAGAAGGTGTTGACTTATCTGTATAAGAGGTGTTGAAACCTCCTGCGATAGGGGTGCATGGTTGAGATATATCTTGTCCATCTGTTTGGTTTCCATCACTCGTAAATGCAATATTGTTTGTCACCATTATAATTCTTACAAACACACACACACACACACACACACACAAAGAAATCGTACAAAATCTCAGCAACGCTTACATCATGATATTTCAAATGCAACATGGTAGCCACCTAATCTGGATTGGACTGGTTGTATGTACTATGGTGGACGCTGGAACTCATCTAGAATTCACTGGTGCGGATGGACAGTGGGCCACATTTCCCATGTGGAACGCTTGCTGTGAGAGTGAAATGAGCTTCAGCATGAAAACCAAGAGTTCAAAGGGGCTACTGGTGTACTTTGACGATGAAGGTTTTTGCGATTTCCTCGAGCTGCACATACTGAATGGAAAACTCAAGCTCCGTTTTTCAATTTTCTGTGCTGAGCCTGCTTCCCTGCTTTCGGACACTATTATCAATGACAACCAGTGGCATGCTGTTGCAATTAGGAGAAACTTCAAAAACACCACCCTTGTTGTGGACAAAGAAGTGAGGTGGGATGAAGTTCGGTCCAAAAAACGGGATATGACTGTTTTCAGTCACATGTTTTTAGGAGGGATTCCAACAGAATTGCGATCAGTGTCTTTACAGCTGACGTCGAATGCTGTGAAAGATCATGCACCATTTATGGGCTGGATAACAGACTTGAAAGTCAACAATTATGAGCCTGTCATTATTAACAGTGTCAGGGTCGATGCTGACCTCTGTGGTGTAGACAACATGTGCTTAAATGGAGGTGTTTGCAGTGTTGTTAACAATGAGCCAACTTGTGACTGCTCTGAAACCGGCTATCAGGGAAAGGACTGCAGTGAATGTAAGATATCTGGATTTTTAAATAAGCATCATTTCATGTGATTGATAAAAGGGTGTTTTTGTATATCTGTAAACATGCCAAGACTTATGCATGCATTTCCACTTAATTGCATTTTATGCATTACCTTTTATGAGTTTAAAAATATTTTTCAAACATTTGCTGTCATTTTTATTGAAATTTCCCCCTTTTTATTTATTCTAACTGATCCCAGAAAATGTTATATTTGTAATGTCCTGTTTGCCCTTTGTATTTGCAATAATTGTGTAATTTCACTTTTTACTGAAAGTGGCATGTCTCACCCAGAACAATTAACTTTGTTTCCCTTAAAGGGTTAGTTCACCCAAAAATGTAAATTCTCTCATCATTTACTCAATCTCATGCCATCCCAGATGTGTATGACTTTCTTTAATCTGCTGATCTCAAATTAAGATTTTTAGAAGAATATCACAGCTCTGTAGGTCCACAATGCAAGTGAATGGGTTCCAAAATTTTCATTGTACATAAGAGCAACATACAAGTACTCCAGACAACTCCAGTGTTTTCATCTATATCTTCTGAAATTATATGATAGTTGTTTGTGAAAAACAGATCAATATTGTAATCTTTTTTCCTTTACTTGCACAAGTTTGCATGCCCTTATAATCTTTGCATGACTGGTTTGGCTTGCTGTCCACAACCAAGCTCGAGGAGGCAACTCAAAACGCGAGTGAATTTATAACCCCCCAAAAATATAAGCAAGGAGGATGATTTAGTTATCATAACAATTTAGTTTTAATTGTTGGTTAACCCTCTGGGGTCTGAGGGTGTTTTGGGCCCTGGAGAAGTTTTGACATGCCTTGGCATTTGGGCTTTTTTCAGTTGCTTAAAAACATATTAATGGCTAATGTCTGATGACACTGTATTCAGTACAAACTGGGCTACAATAATATGTGAGAAACATGTGCGTACATGTTTGTGTTTTTGAGAAAATAACGTTTATGCATGGTTTTTGAAAAACAAAACAAAAATGTAAGTCATTGAAATAAGTCCAAATAACACATACTAAACATTTGTCCACAATACTTTTGAGAACTGGATCTTGTAGCCTAGAGTTTTTGCTACAAAATGATGTGAAAACCATCCTGATCACTCATTCATACGAAACAATATAGTAATTTCACTTTTGTAAGACACTTTTAGTGTTAGAAAGGTCATATGCGATGAGGCATGAATTATCACAAATATTTATGTGATTCACACCTGCGGAGACAAAGACCCCTCCCCTGGGCCTATCAATGAGGAATGTGACAGAAAGAGAATGAATGTGAGGAGACTTAATGATCAAAATCAAGTTTTAAGTTAAAAGAAGTAATCTGACTTTACATTTTCTTTAAATAAAGACCTACACTACCATTAAAAGAAGTCTCTTCTGCTAACCAAGGCTGCATTTATTTGATCCAAATTACAGTAAAAACAGTGATTATTGTGAACTCTTTTTACAATTTAAAAGAACAGTTTTCTATTTGAATATATTTTAAAAGGTAATTTGTGATCAAAGCTGAATTTTCAGCATCATTACTGCAGTCTTCAGTGTCACATGATCCTTCAGAAATCATTATAATATGCTGATTTTCTAATATGGGCATATTTACACCCAAACACATATTTGCAAGCACAAGCTTCATTGATGATAATGAGGCAGCATATACACTAGTTAAAATATAATCGAAACAATCATATCATTTTATACCATATTACGTATCATATTTATATCACACAGCATACAATTTAAATACCTGCTTTAGCCAAAACAACATTTAAATGTAACTAAAACTTATTTGGAGTCATATTAAAACTTTCAATACTCTGAATCCTGACTGGCAAGTCTGGAAACAGTCCCACCAGTAAAATATGTACATGTTTATATAAAATAGCTTGTCAACTAATCTAAGTAAAACTAAATCACTTACTCATCCGAAATTGTATTCTCGGCTGGATCAAGTCTCTCTTCAAAATGCAAACGTTCATCGGAGTCCCGATCTTCTTCTGAGGAAAATGTTAACACTTCGTCACTATCCAGGAGTTCCCTCACTTGTGTATTGTGCTATCTTTCAAACACGCAGAAAAGTGAATGGACTTGTTGTTTTTGAGACACAGTCAGCGGCGTTTACCATTTGCATTGATCGCACATTACCGTATGAATAGCGCGTTCTGCTGGTGGGTGTGATCACATTAGGGATAATTAGCTGAGCTAGGAGAAATTGTACATCGCTTTGTTTCATACAGATTAGATTGCAGGAGAATATTTGTTTTAAATTTGAATTGTTTTATTTAAAAGTAAACATTTTAAGCTTTCTTTAGACATATGTTTCATGTTTGTGTGATAAGTATTCGCAGAGTTTCAGTAATTTGTTTTGAAGTGTTTCAGAAATATGCTCACGAATACTGAGACAGCTGAAAGCTCACCCTTTTTATTTTCTTTATTTTACAAAAGCACAAGGTTTTGTTGTTATTGTGAGTGTACACAAATAAAAGTAGACCCTTTATAGTCTCTAATGATGTCTTACACTTATCTCTATGCCCCAAAATTACGGAGTATTTTAATTTGTTTCTGCTCACTTTAAAAATCCAGCAGGACGCGCCGGCTCCATTGATCCCAGAGGGTTAAGTTTATTAGTATAGAGATCCCTCTTCCCCCAAAGAGTAAATGTTTAGAATTTGAGAGAAATAACTCCTGCAGAGAATTAACATGGCACTGCAGCTGAAAAATCGGAAGGAAAAACCACTGCGGCTGTATCAGAAGTTAAATAAGCACAGTCGCAGTTGTAGGATATTTAGAAGGGAATTTAGGGTTTTGAAATATGTGGGCTATAAACTAAATTAAGCTGTACTTATTTACATTATTAGGTAATGAAATTAAATGGAATTAGTCGTGTTCAACAACCATTATAAATTAGATAAATGACAAATAACTAGATTAATTTCTCCACCATTAAAATCTCTTTGTATCCGCTCACAATTTCTACTGCAAGAAATTAGCTTTAATAAGTGAATTGTGATTAATTAACTTATTGGAGTGATATTATACTCATGGCTTATTGAAAATAATATCACACATATTTTGGTTTGAAGCGGAATCTTTTAGAAACAGAGATGAGATTATTTATCAAAATATACCACAGTCATTCATATTTGAATACAGACAAACTTTATTGCTATTCTAAACATAAATCTAATCTAACACATATATACATAAGACAGGTTGGTGAGAAGAGTGACAGAATGTGAAATAAATGATCAATACTGGGAAAATGAACTTTATGGAGTCTGCTGACAATGCCTTAAGAACCATTTAACCTTATTTGAGTCTACATCGATTTGCTATCGGATTACCCAAAGTATTTAACAAATACACCAGCACTTTGAGCACAATATTGGAGATTTACTTGCATGTAGTGGTGTTTCCTTGCTTTGTGTTGCTTGGTTCTTGGCTCTTGGTCGAAAGTTTGTTCCGTCGATGTTTTGGACCTCTGTAAGAGTTATTGTCTGTATGAATGATGAGGTTGGCTTTGAAGCGAGGCCTTCTCATGGACCATAGAGAGTGAGAGGCTTCCTCGGGACTTTGAGTCCCGAGCTTCCTTGGACATCACATGGCATGGATCTGGTTCCGACGAGATCCAGAGAAGACCACGAGGGAAGAGTCAGAGTGAAGTCTGAGCAGTCAGCAGAGAAGAAGAGACATCCAGAGAGAAGAGACTTCAACAGAAGAAGATACTGAGGAGCGCGTGTTCTTCCTGTTTGGAAACATTTGAACTGAAATTGGCCGCATTCCCAAAGGTGTCTTGCGCTATTCAGAAGTGACTTTTCAGAATCACATGGTCAACTGGGCTGTCTTTTCCGACAGTTAATTTATGGTCCTTTGTTTTGGATTCTTACAAATTTCCCACACAAAAATAGTCCATATTTAAACATAAACTTTTTTATCTTGAGATTGGTACAAGAGACATGATATTCATTGTCATCAGCTTCCTCTATGTAACGAAGTGAGCATTTGCATACTAAACTTGACATTCTTTCATTAATATTGTACATGTAGGTAACAAAACATGAGAATCCCTGGTTAAAAATCATACTGGATAATTAATTGGTTATACAGCATGGATAAAATATTACACACATTTTAAAGAGGTATATCAGGCTACAATCATTAAATTGTCATTCATACAAGTTACCACAGTTCAAAACAATTACCTAGCAAGCCTAGGTATTGTATAAATCATGGATTTAAATGCATTCTGTACATTTTAGAAGGTTTAATCGGTAAAGTACTGTGACTTTGTGTGAGATGTTTCTGGATTAAGGAATGTCCTTTTTAAGATGCTGAACAATGATCACGATGTCACGTGATGAGTCTAAGTGTAGCAAACTGGTTTATATCGGAGGACAGTATCTTGTGTGTCCCGATTCTCTCGGGAACTCCAAGAGTGTGTGTTCTGTCTTTTATTGCTTTGACCTTTGAATTTAGTTCCTCTTTGCAGAGAAGTTTTCAAGTCATATTGGATCTAGACAAGTCTCTTTGTTAGTTTTATTGGCCAGATGTGAGACTTACTGGCACCTATGTCTTTCCATTTATGACGTTGTGAAATTTCAGGATTAATATTGGATAAATCCTAGATTCAAATCATGTAGTTTCAATTCTTCTGCATGTATAATCCAACACAGCGGTCTTGAACATTCGGAATGCACTGCTGCGGCAGTATCAACCGGGGCGCTGCTGCAGCAGTATCAGCTTGAACCGGAGTATCTGATATTGAACTTCAGTCAGCCTTCTCCATTCAACCATGACATGGAAGTCCAGGAATTAGGAAATGTGAAGCTCACAAATGTCACAGAAGGAGTGAAGGTTTCTAAACCCAAAGGAGCCGGCAACACCCAAGAGGAATCCCTACCAATGGAGCGGGAACCATGATAGGAGTCACGTAGAGCTTCCAACAAAGGAAGTGATATGTGAGATGTGAGAGCCTACATTGCATCTGGATGGTAGGGCTCACGCTGCGATTTGAACGGGAAAGTCCATAATCAGATCTTTTGGAGCTCGCGCTGCATTCAAATGGGAGAGCCCAAGCAGCATCCAGATTTTTGGGGGCAGGGGTTGGGGGGAATTTCCACTGCAGGGCGAAGTAGGAGGTCGAAGTGAAAACCTGGTGGGGGAGCGTAATTAAAGGATACTTAAAAGGAGGTGAAGGCTAGATGTGTTTGCTTGATGTGTGCAAGGTCTGTTCTGATGTATGAATGGAAGGCTTCTGAAGACCATCTCCCAAGCTGTTTAATTTGGTGATTGGGAAAACCTTTCTATCTGGCAGTGGTTGCAGCTCCTATGTGGAAAGAGTGTGAGGAAAACATATGGGCTTGGAAACCAGAGCGGGTGAGGACGTATTTTAGTTTTTTCTGGATACTGGGCTATGTTTTAATCTATGAAAAGGGGGGAAGGGGAGATGAGATTTGGGTGCTTCTAGAAGACAGGAAGATGGACAAGGATTGATATGGATGAATTGGTATAGGCAAGTTGAAAATGAAGACAAAATGCCTCTTTTTGATTGATAAGTTTTAGTACATTTGATGAGAAAGCGGATGGTATCATGGTCTAATATTTGGAGATCGGAGGAGGTTGGTTGGATGGCTGGATCGAATTTGGAATTAGTGGTTAGTTCGGAAATTCTGAGGATGCCAAAGAATGCTAGGATGAATATAGTGTCTAGGGTTCTTGCTGTGTTGGGAGGTAATAGTCCGGAACGAATGAAAGTCAGGCATTATTCAAGGATTTTAATTGTTATTGGCTGTCTGGAGAGGAGCTGGTATAGTTTTTGAACTCCTTTGATTAGGAGTGAGATCTGTGGATCTGCTGTAGTGGGGCATTTCTGGCCAAATATCAATTTGAAGAAAAATTGGATGCTGCTAAGGTAAACCCTGATGGTACCAGGTTAGATAGATTTGACTTGGCTTAAATAAGTGACTGTAAAGAGATCAATGGAAAGGAGGAGGCGAGAACCGGCTTTTCAATATAAATAATAGTTTAATGATAAACTTAAAAGACAACATAAACACACACATGACGGACATGTCCGTTAACAATCTCTCTCTCCCGCACAATCCCCTGCAGTCGACCTTTATCCCTCACGGAGGCTTAATTAGCCTAATACGGGACCGGGTGTGTAGGATCATGACCCTGCCCCGCCCTCCGCCCTGCCACAGTGACAAATGTGGATATAGAGACTAAGGAGAATTCGAGAAATGGCTGATTGTAAGTTAGGAGGAATTGCTTAAAAGCTCTCCAAGCAGTCTAATATGATTTCAGGTTTCTGGGGGAAACAGTATTAATGATGGAGTCTAAGGTTTGTGAATGCAGATGTTTAAACAGGTGAGTTACAGGAATATCAACTCTGAAAAGCAATGTACTGGGATTGGAATCTGGTCTGCATCTGGGGCCAGTGATTTGAATTTCTGGAGAAAAAAAACGAGACAGAGCATCAGCAATTCGTTTTTTATGACCTGGAATATGTTCAGCTTTAGTGATGAATTATTTACATGCTGATAACCAAATACGTCATCTCAAAAGGGGCATGATTTTGTGGGAATTTGAATGGCCTTTTTTGATGCACTGGACAGTGGCCATGTTGTCACATTGGAATGAGATGCTCTTAGATGACAATGGGGTAAAGCTCGTAGAAGGCTGATGATGTGGCAGAGGGTGTGGGAATGGAGAACTCAGGTGGCCAAGTTGAAACGAACCAGCATCCTTTGTAATAACCTCCAAAACCCACGGAGGGAGTGGCATCGGTAAAGAGGGGAAAATCAGAAGGGCGAGACAGGATGTCACTGTAGAAGAAAGTCAGCCCATTCCATTGTTGGAGAAACATGAGCCAGAGATTCAGGTCAGCATGGCAGGAGCTTAGGAAAAGATGATCATCTAGGGCAGGGGTCCCCAAACTTTTTTCTATGAGGGCCACATCATTTTTCCTTTCTATAATGGAGGGCCGTAGTCTAACAGAAAATGGGCCGGAGTGATTTATTGTGGAGATTTTATTATAATTTTAAATGGATTTACAGTATTATGCCTCCTAATGCTAGATTAATTTATTATTTATGCACCATACATATCAAGTGATATATAGCCTATTAAAAGAGCATTATTACTATCGTAATGACATTTTTTCATATTCATTGCTATTGAAATCAAATTATTTACTTACTCATGCGTATTAGGCTAATCAGTGTAAACTATGTCCCCTTGACGCGCCAACCATACTAGGAGCTCCGTCAGTCGTGATGCTGGCCAGCTTAGACCAGTCTAGATCCAACTCTTCTATCGTTTGGCACACTTTACCAAAAATATCCTCCCCTGTCGTAGTACCTTTGAGACTTTTTAGGGCTGCCAGCTCCTCGGACACTTCAAAGTTTGAGCTAACTCCGCGAAGAAAAATGAGCAGCTGTGCCGTGTCCTGCACGTCATTACTTTCATCCAGCGCTAATGCAAAAAAATCTAATTCTTTCACTTTTTCCTTCAGCTGGGCATATTATACCCCATTTCTTCAATTCATCTGGTGATTGTACTTGCGGACAGACTCATCGCATTTAAGACGTCTTTCTTATCGGGGCACACCTCCTCCGCAACAGCATTCATACATTTCTTTACGAACTCACCATCACTGAATGGCCTACCGCAGGTTGCAATCAGTTTAGCTACCTGAAAGCTAGCTCGAATGGATGACTGGTTCAACTGGGTTTGCCGTACAAATGTATTTTGCTGAGCAGATAGTCCACTTTTTAGCTTTGACACTTTGTCTGCTCTCATTTGGCCTTGTAAACTCGCATACTTGTCTCTGTGGCAGGTTTCATAGTGTCGGCGCAGATTGTATTCTTTGAACACGGAGACTGTTTCTTGACAGATGAGGCAAACAGCCATTTCTTTGCATTGAACAAAAAAATAATCACTTGTCCACTTTTGGTTAAATACCCTGCATTCTGAATCAACTTTTCTCTTTCCCAACCGTTTGGCCATTTTGTTGTCACTTTAAATTTTCTTGCTGGATCGCGTGCACCCGCTCGATCACGATGGAACGTTAATCCGGGTGAATCTAACAAATAATTTGGCTACTTTAATAATTATAACTAAGGGAAATTTTATTTTGAAAGCCAATATGTATTATCAAATACAAATATGATATGATTAAAACATATTTAAAATTAAATTGTAAAAATATTTCTCTGCATGGCATTGTTCAGAGGGCCGGTCCAAATGTGGGGGCGGGCCGTATTCGGCCCGCGGGCCGTAGTTTGGGGACTCCTGATCTAGGGCATCCTTGAGGCACTGTGCATATGGCAAAGTTTAAGTGGCCCAGCAGGTAGAGTAGGTTGCGTTTGCTGCAATGGGTTGATTCTAGCAGTTGAGAGGAGAAAGCGATTATCCTATCTATTTTGTCTTTAGGATGGGAGGCTTGGAATTTTGAGAAGTCAAGGATAATGCCAAGGAACTCTAGAGATGTAGAAGGGCCTGCTGTTTTTTCCAAGGACAGAAGAACTCCTAGCTTTTTTTTAAACTTTTTTGACAGTCAATAAGTGAGCTGCTGGGGGGAAATAGCTTGGGGAAATCATCGAGAAGATGGACAAGGTAAGGGAACGCATAGTTGTATTGCAAAATCAAAAAAAGTGCTTCAGATAGTAAATCGAAAATTTTGCCCCTGCTTTTGCAGCCAAAGGTCAAATGGACTGCAAAATAAAAATTTCCCCTCCAGTGAAATCCGAACAGGTGCCAACAATCTGGGTGAATGGGCATGATTTTAAAGGCTGAGGTTATGCCTACGTTTACTAGCCAGGCTCCTTTGCTGGCATTTTTAATGAGGTGGATCACTTGATCTATGTTGTGGTAGTTAAGGGAAAATATGTCAAGGGGAATGAGGCTATTGATGCTCGGATGTGAGCTGCTATGTGGGGTGAAGAGATCTATGATGAGGTGTTTTTTTACAGAACATTTTCTTAAAGCTATTTCTATCAGGCTGATGCGAAAAGTTTGAAGGGGAGTGAGTCGAAGGGGCCTATCATGAATCCGGATTCCACTTCTATATGGAAATAAGGGTATCAACTGTTTCCGGTCCAGCTATTGCGGACTGAAGGTTAACGCATTTAAGGCTAGTGGTCGGCAGGCTTGCCAACCCTGGGTTGAAACCTTCTTTTAGGCCTGAATTATTTGTCAGGATGGTTTTAAGTTTCGTGAGCTAATGGAGACAATAGATATTTCTTAAGTCTGTATTGGAGCTTGCAGGAGAGCGGGGTACAGGGCGAGCATGGGATCCACCGCAGAAATTACATACATGCAAAAAACGACATCTTTGTCTGAAGCAGCCAAAATTATTGAAGCTGTTTACTGACTTGTTTGCCTGAAATAGATTTGACAACTCGTCTTGAGGAATCTTTCCTGGAGTCCGGGACTTTCGAGGTGGAATTGATGAGTTGAGGTGTTTCTGATTGGATTTGGGGTGCTGGATTGAATAAGGAACAAGATTTGTGCATTATGGATCTGCATAATGCACACAAGACACTGTGGCAACCCGTAAAAACTTGGTTGTGTAGCTCTAAGTTAAGGGCTCCCCAGTAAAGGCATTGGTTCCATTGGGCAACCCTACTGGCAAATTTTGCAAAGCGCTGGATGCATAGGAGTCTCTGGGGGATTCGAGAGTCCAACATCCGAAGGAAAGAGCTGGATTTCCAGTATGGACATGGTGCCGTTGTGGAAAGGTCGGTGCTTGGAGAGCTGACATTATGACGAGGTAAGAGGTCGCTTTTATATACTGGTAATTCATTGGTAGATTAGATGGTCATGGTGCTCCCGAACGTATGTTTATAAAACTTCATTTCACTTTCTCCTTCATCTGTTTTTGGTGATCTCTTTCTCACCCACACCTAACATATAATTTCTTAAGATATGGATTTAACTACTGGAGCCATATGGATTACTTTTATGCTCTATGTGGATTTTAGAGCTTCAACATTTTGGCACCCATTTACTTGCATTGCATGGGTCTACAGATCTGAAATATTCTTCTAAAAATCTTAATTTGTGTTCAGCAGAAGAAAGTCAACTATCCCTTTAAGCTAAAATAAAAATTTACATATTTATTGTCAAATGTGTTTATCAAATATCGATCAATGTTTTGAAGACTAGATCATTTAAAGAAACGCATATGGATTGGAATGGTTTGGTTCAGTGTATCATTATAATATCTAATCTTAAACTGCAGTGGTAAGTGAAAGTGAGAAACAAATGTGCATCATAACTAAATCTGGATCTGTTAACAACAGTCATAACACAGACCTGGAATGATGTTGGATGCTCAGTGCAATATACAGTGTATAATATCTGTACTGAAATCTCTCTTAGTTTTGAGAAAATGTTCTTTGTGTTTACATTGTGTGCTCCAGCCTACAGCAGACCAACTGGGTGCAAGAGTTGGCACCAGAATGACAGGGGGCATTAGGAATTTCTGAGGGGGAACTTACTTGCCAGTATTCGCTAATTAAATGCAACACTGATAAAATGTTCAATTGTCGCATCTGAAAGGCAGGGTAACTAATAACTTCTGTTGACATGTATCCATTTAATGTATACCTTGCTACAAATGAGACCCTCAACGCTCAAAAAAAAAAAAAAGACATAGTGATTTGATACGTTTGGTTCAAGTTAGTGTGCATGACCCCCTGAGGAGTGTTCTGGAATATTCGGTAGCAACTATCGGTTGGCCGATATATCGCAGAGGCCGATAAATTGGTCGATATTTAGATTTCTTTAATGATCAGTATCAGCCTATCAATTTTCCCTTTTGGCAGATTGGTTTCTTAAGGCCACGAAGGTATAGATAATTGCTTGTTTGCATGTGGAGCATCTGAGACATATAAACGACCAGTCACAGTTTGTTTTGTTGTTACATGCTATCGTGTTCTACAATAATAGACTGGTGTGCAACACAGTCTCATTTAATCGTTCCGCATATCAGAGCCACAATGCTTAAAATGCTTGCCTGATTCCCTGCATCTCATTACTGTCTTGTCTAATGATAAAAAAGCAAATATCAGTAAAACTTCTTCATATACTGTCTGCAAATATTCAGTTATCACTTTTAAACAGATGTAATTCACGAACCTCAGGAAAATCCAGCATTTCTTCCCGTCCAGCTCTCATCTAATATCTTTTCTGAAGCGTGTATTCCATCAGCCAGAATCAAAAAATTCACTATATATTAAATTGTGTGATATATCGGCCACCCTGCTCTCTGGATATCGGCTTCGGTTGAACACTAGTAGCTACATGTCAACTTCCCTTGTGATTATGTTAGATAGCAGGGACTAAAATGAAATATTTTTCATTTTGGTTTGTTCTGAGCAAAAACTGTGTTTTTGTTGTTCCGGCTCAGAAGTCCCTTTCCAAAAGGTTACTGGTTAGAACAAAATAAAATAACGGCTAATAAAGTTCTTCTTAAAAGGACAGTACTCTGTGCTATGGGGCAGGTGAAATACCAATTGCAGTGTTGCCAGATCTTGCTAGTGAAATAAGCAACCTGTTCTGGAAAAACAAGCCCGAAATAAACCACTCCCCTCACAAAAATAAGCGAAAATAAGCTTTTTTTCTTGTGTGGTGGATTCATCAGCTTAGAAATCATAACAAGCCGTTAATTAACTAAGTATACTGTAATTTTAATTACAGATCTGCTTCTCATTCAAAATCCACCAGCATCAAATCTGTATTAATGCATCATATCTAACTCATTGAAGACTGGGAAACAACTGAGAAATATACTTTTTACTTCTAATAATGTTTCCCTTGTGTTTGGTAAGCTGGTGAGTTTAATTATACACAGTTGTGAAAATGGTCTTCATTCACAGAATGCAACATCCACAACAGCTGTGATGCAGCAGTTTCCTTCAGGATGAAAGCACGTTTAATTTTTTCGAGCAACATGAAGTGGTGTAGCTCCAAAAGATTTCTGTGATAAACCCTTTGGTTTCATGAAAATATTAGCAGAACAGGTTAAAACCAGTTAACATTATTTAAAAATAATGTTTTCACTCCAGAACAATTTATTTAGTCCCTGTTGGATAGATGTTTTTTTTTTAAACCATAATTAAAGTAACAGCTAGATAATTATGCGAGGAACAACAATTGTCGATTAATTTCTTCTTTGATAAAATAGATTTCATTCATTTTCCGGAGCTTGCAACTAACGCAGGCTTTCTCACTTTCATCCTTTTGCTATTTTAAATGATGTAGTGTAGACAACAGTTTGATTGAATACTGAGCAGAGCTTCATTATTAAGTGGGTTAGAAGGTTATTACTGAGAGATGTATTATTTGCATGCTCAGAGTCTGCTGTTATTCTGTATACATATACTGTCAGGACCAATGCCCAAAACACTTTCATGTGAATAAAGTCGTCTATGAGTCATTTAGCACCAGGTTTTCCATAAACGTGCTGTGCATGATGGGAGAGGGGCGGCACTCATCCGGCTACGCCCTGGCCCCGTCTCAAATGGCTCTCCTCGCATGCCGGCTATCCTGGGCCAATCAGAGTCCCGCGGCACTGTGGTATCATTATATTTGGGGGGATTCTGACTTAGAGGTGTTCAGTCATAATCCCACAGATAATAGCTTTGCACCAGTGGCTCCTCAGCCAAGCACACGCACCAAATGTCTGAACCTGTGGCTCCTCTCGTACTGAGCAGGATTTCTATTGTAATAACACACCATCAGTAGGGTAAAACAAACCTGTCTCACAACGGTCTAAACCCAGCTCACATTCCCTTTTAGTGGGTGAACAATCCAACTCTTGGTGAATTCCACTTCACAATGATAGGAAGAGCCAACATTGAAGGATCAAAAAGCGAAGTCGCTATGAACGCTTGGCTGCCACAATCCATTTATCCCTGTGGTAACTTTTCTGACACCTGCTGCTTAAAACCCAAAAAGCCTGAAGGATCGTGAATCCCCACTTTCTCAATCATTTAGCAAACGCTTATCCAAAACGACTTACAAATGATAGTAAAAACCATATTTGAATTAAATAATTGTCAAAGCAAACATGCCACTACTTTTTACTACAGTAAGTATAAAATATTTGTGGTTATATTTATAAAAGTGCACCAGATGAGGAGATCATTCAGATACATTTGATAATATGTATGAGTATTAGTCAACTTAAAATAACAATAATGATAATTATATTAATATATTGTAATTATAATAATAGTAACCTTTTTATAGCTTGAATGATTTTGTCAACATGATCACACATGAAATGGACATGCTGCTTCCGAATGTTTATGTACCCTGAAATCGACCCGGTTCTGCTAAATCACTGACATGCGACATCCCATATAAGACAGTTTTGCATTAATTCGAAAGGGTTCAACTATCCCTTTGGCACTACTGATATCCTAATGATTAAGCAATCTCTGAAACGCGTGTTCTGGTCCCATGGAAACCAGGAAGTAATTGCGTTCACATAAATAATTGTAAAGAGAGTGTTCATAGGTATTTCTATATAAAGTGTGGTTCTAGCAGATTTACATTTGCTTATGTTTGCATAGACACTCAAATATACAATATTGACATATTGCCATCTAAATGTAAACAACATACAAAGGTTTTCTAATCCTTATCTTGAATTCATATAATTTATTGGATGATTTTATAATCAATGATATTAATTAAATGTTTAGAGCCATGACATTTATTAAATGCAGTTGAAGCATGTGACAGGGCAGAGGGCAGGGCCAGGTCGTGAATCCACACACCCGGCCCCTAATAAGGCTAATCAAGACTCAGAGAGGGATAAAGGCCGACTGGAAGCTGCAGTGCAAGGGAGAAAGTGAGATTTACGGACAGCTGGCCGACACCTTTGTGTGTTTGTTTTTTTTGACATCGTACTAAACTATAACTAATAGTTTAATAAGTTGCTTATTAAACTATTATTTATATTGACAAGCCAGTTCTCGCCGCCTCCTTTCCCACTAAGACCTTTACAAAGCATTTGCCTAATTTTACATTATAATCATTTAATTCTGTTCTGTGCAATTTCTGGTGCCTTTTTTAAAAAAAGAATTTGTGGGACACAAAATGAGTTTTCTGAATATGCTGTGGGGGAAGCATATTAAACATAAAATACACCACAAAATCACCATACAATGGTCATAAAAGTGATCTGTTCTATTTGTGCACTATAGTCCAAATCTTCAGAAGTCATTTGATTGGCTTGTGTGAGGAAAAGACCAGAATTTAAGTCTTCATTCTCTGAATTGTCCCTATTCACCGTGCCGGCCATAACAGTCAAATCCTCCACTCAAACATTCAAAATTTGCTGCCTCAAGAAGCCAGTTCCCCTCTCTACCTCACACAAATCTGCATACTACTTTTGTACTGTTTTTTGTAATTTTTTGCAATAGATTATTGTTAGTACATTTTTCTGCCTGGTAAAAATTAACTATACTAAAATTAGTATTCTGTAAATACACAAGATTGTCTACGTGCTGTCATATGTGCTACGTGCTTTCAGCATATATCCAAACGCACAAAATGCACATGTATGTTATATGTATGTCATGTTAAATACGAATACCTACGAGTAATAATACGATCAGGCACCACCCTGTTGACACTTCATCACAACAACACTTCCTGCTTTGTCCACAAGGGGCAGTGATTCAAATTTCAGGTAAGCAGACTGATTTCAGCAGCAGAGCTTTATACCTCCTGTCGACGAATTCACAGTGTGATCAGTCTGATTTTGGAATAGGCTAATTGGTATGATTTACAGATGCATTTATATTATGTTAGGGATTGGTGAGTGTCATTATTATTGCACCTCTGAATCAAAATTTGTTGTAGATATAGTTTTGTGTAATATAATCAATAATCACATTATAATGCCACTATATGGATTCACACTGGAAAAAAGTGTTATCCTGCAACTGTTACTTCAAGGATCAGTTTTTACTTTATTTAACCCTTGAAATTACTTTTGTTGTTGTAACCCAATATAATGTAATTTAGTAAATGTCCCTTTGTGTCTTATAAACTACGAAAGATGCGAGAAATATAGGTTTAATCATGTATATTAAATTATTTAAAAGCTTTGTCCATTACTTTGATCAGACAAAAGGATAGCTGCTGTTTCAATCGCACTTACAGCAAGCAAAAATACACACATGCACATGAACACACATCTCTGTGTTTAGCTGAAATAATTACTTTGATGCACTGCTCTGTGTTGTAATTGTGACTAGTGAAATTACATTATGGACAACCAGTATGCAACCCCCCAGCCTACATCTCTTTCATGTTATGTTTATTATGTATCAGTAATCCTTCACCCCATGTTATCTATTGTTTTGGTTTTGAAAATCTAAGGCTTTGTTCACACTGCAGAATCATACAATTTTAGACCAACTGTTTAAACTGCAAGTTAATTGTGGCCAGATCAGATACATTTCTGTCCATAGAGTCACTTTTGCTAGCATGTTCACATTTGTTTTTGCATGAGGGCAGTTTCCAAAATTGAACATATTCGTTGAAACCAAGCATAAAAACAGGAAAGGTTGACATGCAATGTTTGTTACTGCTGTCACTGCAGGTTACACAGACACATTCAATGCAGGGGCGTTGCAGGGGTTGCTAAGGGTGGAAGAGATAATACCTTCAGTATTCTGCATTATGACATAATCACACAAGTAAAGAAAGGGTGTGGTGCTAAACTGATTTTTTTAATTATTATTATTTGAAATTAGTCATATTTATTTGGTTACATGGCATGAAGGTCAATGACCATCTCTAATATTTACATTGTGTGGATGACTATTCACTTGTCAACTTAAAAAAAAAAAAGAAAAATTCATAATCAATGATTTAACTATAGCTTCTTATTAGGAATAAGTCACTTTTATTTGTGAATTGGTTTAGTAATAATTGGTTTAGTAATAATATTTGTATTGATAGCCAGTTGCTATGACTAGTCATGTTCCCTTTCAAAAGAGCTCCAAATTGTTGTAAATGCCATTTCTATTGGTATGAGAATGATATTAAAATGAGAGCAAACTCTGTGTGATCCAATGTCTTTGAGTTTAAGGAGGTTTTCAGTTTATGGAGCCCCTGGTACTGATGACAAGTTTAGTAACCACATTGTTTATATATTTTTCATTAATAAAACTATTACAGCATTTTCTTTTCAGAGGATTGATACTGTATTTATGAGGTCATTGGAATTTGGTTTGGCCTCTTCTGCATTAATGTATTGACTAATACAATTAGAGTCTTTTAAAATATTACACAAATGCTATCTCTATAATAGACTGTTTTCTAAGTATAGTGACATAATTAAGAAAATGTTTCCTTTTTGTAACAAATATGAGATGATGAAACATATTTTTTGTAAATGTGTTTGAGCAAATAGCCTCTCTGAAAAGTAAAATGGTATCACATGTGTATTAATGTTTTTGAGATAAATATATTTTTTGTTATAACTACACAAACTCAGAGATTCAATATATTGTCCATTTATATATTATTTTTAATAAGTTTTAATTTATAAGTTCATAATATTTACACTACCAGTCAAAAGTTATGAAACTCTTGACAGAAATGTTTCTCATGATTTTAAAAATCTTTTGATCTGAAGGCATATGCTTAAATGTTTGAAATTAATTTTGTAGACAAAAAATAATTGTGCCTCAAAATTAATTTATTTCATTATAAAACTAAAATTTTATATATAAAAAAATAAAATATTTTAAATTGATGACTTAGATCAAATAAAAAAGAAAAGCAGCCAACAAGTGCCCAACATAGATGGGAACTCCTTCAATACTGTTTAAAAAATCATCTCAGGGTGATACCTCAAGAAGTTGGTTGAAAAAAGTACTGTACATGTCAGCAAATTCTAGGCAAATGTTTATTTTTCTTTTGTTTTTTTGCTTTTTTACATTATGCAACTGCTGTAAGTATTAATAATCTGTCTCTTTAAAATTGACAAGAACATTGTTTTTGTTACAATGTACGTGTAGTTACATATACATTTATAACGTATTTCATTGAATAAACGCAATTAATTTCCCCCAAATAATGTAAAAGTTCAAACTATATCTTAAACTTTCCAGGTCACATTGTAAACTGTTCACAATTAAGCATGGAAGTCAAACATACAATCTCAATGTCCCTGAACAGTGGATAATACCGGATTTTGAATTAATATTACCTCATCAGGTCTTTAAAACTATGACGGTATGTTGAAACCTGCTAAGTGACAGCAGTCCCACCTACTGTCCGAAACATGTACTGTTCAACAGCTTGTTCTAAATGTGAGGGTTTTAAAACACAGCGGACGATCGTTTCTGCAGTGAACTGAATGAACGCAAGTGATAATCTACCATGGCCAGAGCCCATTGCTTTTCATTACAGACAGACGTACTACTGGCAAACAAAGTCAAAGTCTTTCAACATATTTTATTTGTGAATTGAAATGTGTGGATCTACAAGAAAAGATCAGTGGCTTGGGACAATACATCAGGGGCTTAAAGCCCCTGAAGCCCCCCTCGCCATGCCCCTGATTCAATGGCTTATTGCATTTTGGTGGCTAACAGCCAGTGTGGTGCATCTTAGCATAACTATTTGGGTGGGTAAAGCGACTGTCTGTATTACTATAAAAGAGGATTGCACTGCTTTGATTTCCCTGCAACATATACAGTATATGACATATGGGGTCATTCACAAGTCAAGTCAAGTCAATTTTATTTGTATAGCGCCTTTCACAACACACATTGTTTCAAAGCAGCTTTACAGAATATCAGCATTAACAGACGATAAAACTGTAATGTCTATAAAGTCGATTAATCATCATTGTGTAATTTAGATAAAATACGATTTTTAATAGTGTTTAAAAATAATTAAATGATAATTTTATTAATAACCCCAGTGAGCAAGCTGTAGGCGACTGTTGTCATCACAACTCAGTTGTCATTTTTATTGGAAGTTTTGCTGAATGACCCTACCGTGTGGCTATTATTACTAGATACTCTGTGAAGGCAGAATTTACACTATACCAATTGGAACACATTATGTCTTCTTGTTGCAACACCTGACATAAAATTACTGCCCAACTGTTGACAAAAAACATTAAAAAAACAACCAAAAAATACACATGAAATCCATTCTGACTGTTCAGATTGAGACTTGAGGTAAAAAAATAAATATATTGGATTTCAAACCACCAAGTGTGGTTTGGATCAGGCTTGTGAAGATCAAATGTTATGTTATGTTCTTTTTTTTCTGTTTTGGTTTGGATCGGGTTTGTGAAGATAAACTTTTCTGTGTCTTTTTAGACTATGAAAACTTCTGGGTAACTCTGGGTAACACTTTACAATAAGGTGTTCATTAATTCATTAATTAAGCAATATCACACAAGCAAGAGTGCAATATGGCCCTACATCAGCACAGCTGTAATCAGCAAGAGTCATTCACTATAGAAACCGCAATGTCCTTCATTTTAAACAGTGTGTCCACTCCAATGTGGAAAGTCTGATAAGAGGTAAGCGCCTTGAGTATGTGTAATTAATCAGTCTGTTGTGTCTCTCAGCTGTGATGAGCCGTAATGCTCAAGTTGTTTGTTTAAAGCCATTTAAAGTTATTTCCTGGCTTTAGTAGTATTACAAGTGAACATGAAGAGCTGTTATATGTAAACGCGGTTTCACATTACGTCACCTCACTAGCTCATATTACACATAAAAATTATATTTTTCCACCACCTGCTGGCTAACATATGTAATGAAAAAAAAATACATGGAAAAAAAAAAAAGACAAACCATAGCTTTTAACAGATCTGCACTGCTCTTACATTTTAGTTTAGAACAGCACAGACACAAGTGGAGTGATACACACACAGAGAAGTGTCCGAGTGCCGATGGTGTTAGACCATCAATGCTCATGCATCTCTTGTCCAATCAGATTTGAGGACCAGAACTAACTGTTGTATATCATTAGTTAATGCATTAGATATCATGAACTAACAATATATTTTTACATAATTTATTAATCTTTGCTAATGTTAGTTAATAAAAATAAAATTGTTCAAAGTTAGTTCATGTTAGTTCAGAGTGCATTAACTAATGTTAACTAATACAAATTTTGATTTAAAAAAAAGTATTAGTATATGTTTTAATTTACTAAGATGAATAAATGCTTAATATGTATTGTTCATTGTTAGTTCATTAACTAATGTTAACAAATGGAACCTAACTGTAACGTGTTACCAAAATCTGATTTGTCCTGCATTTGTAAACATAGCCTAAAGCTGCGTTCACACTGTCAGCGACACACAGCGAAAAAATGACCTTATCTCATTCATTTTCAAAGAGAACTGGAGACTTCATGCAACACGAGCGACGGCGACCTTTGGCGACCGGATGTGGGCCTGTCCAGCGACGTGACAAAGTTGAGAAATGTTTAACTTTATGCAAATGAAGAGCGAGTTTCGGAAGCGACAGCCAATAAGATATAAGATGGTAGAGCTCACATGATCCTAACATTTTAAGAATAATATTAATTGTAAAGAAACAGTGCTGTTTAGATGCTCCACACACACCACTAGCGACCTAACTGCCAGCCACTGGCGACATGCAGCGACAAAGTAGCTGGCAGTGTGAATGCAGCTTAAGTAGTAATTCACTTAAAATGTACTGTGAATGCTTCAGATAAAATACATAAGCGTTAAAAGAGTGGCATTTCTTTTACATCGAATTTTAGCAAATATATACCACATATTTAAAGCCATCAAGCACCTCAAATATTTGAGCATTTTAAGAGTTAAACAAAACAAAACAATGTTCAATATCTAACTACATATGAGATAGTACTAATAACAAATATTGCCCCCTAAAGCTGTCTTAAGCCCCCCCAAAATAATTGTTTCACCCCACTCACTCACTCACTCACTCACTAAACATTAGAGGGATTGTCCCTTTGAAATTTCACTTGTTTTAGGATTGTGTTTCAAAAACATCTCTACCTGTGAGATTCATGCATAGTGACAACACTCCACAGAAACAAATATATAGAATTTGAGAAGTGTTTCTGGTTCTGGGAGACATAGTTAATGCAGCATAAGTATGAGTTAAGGGATAAATTAGGTTTATGCCTGTCTGAAGAGATGAGTCTTTAGTCTAGACTTAAACTGAGAGAGTGTGCCTGAGACCCGTACCCTGCTAGGAAGGCTATTCCATAGTTAAGGAGCCAAATATGAAAAGGATCTGACTCCTTTTGTGGATTTTGTCCCCGTTTACACTTGGTATTATGATGCATTTTTGGTGATCTGATCACATATGGTTAGCGCTAAATACAGGTATAAAAATGGTCTAAAACATTTTGTGATATGGTCACAAAAACCACATACGGATGTGGTCAAAAACACATGTAACCCTATCACATCTGAGGTGTAAACGCTAATCCATCTTGAATGCATCCCAGACAGCAGTTGAGCACCACCCCTCACCTGCTGCGCTAACACAAGAGTTTAAAATTTGTTGGTTACAAGCGGTTTAAAAGAAAATAACCGTCCGATCGGAAAATGAAAAAGTGGAGACAAACACGAGACATTCAAGAATCTTCTTCAGTGTGTCTGAAATCAACATGCACGGACACTTATGAGAAGCACGAACAGGTAGCAGGTTAACAGGTAGCCAATGTTGCGATGATAGAATGGGGCTTATATGACCATGTTTCTTGGCAGTCTAGCAGTCTAGCCTATGCATTTTTAACCAATTGAAGTTTATTTATTAAACCTACAGGACATGCATTATGCATTACAATAATCCAGTCCTAAGGTCATAAATGAATGAATTAGTTTTCGGTCATGAGAACAGAGAGCATGTGTTGTAATTTAGCAATATTTCTGAGGTGGAAGAATGCTGTTCTGCAAACATTAGAAAAGTGAAAACAGATTGCTGTCAAATATAACAGCTAAGCTCTTCACTGTAGAACACGATGTAACAGTATATCCATCAAGAGTCAAATTATATTTTAGCAGCTTATTATTATGTTTTTGGTGCAATGATTCATACCTCTGTTTTGTCAGAATTGAGTAGAAGAACATTTCTAGTCATGAAATGTTTGAAATCATTGATACACTGTTAACTTCAAGAATTGGGACATTTTGTCAGGTTTTGAGGAAATATAAATTTGGGTACTTACATTTATGCATTTTGGCAGACGCTTTTAACCAAAGCGACTTACAGTGCATTTATTACAGGGACAATCCCCCCGGAGCAACCTGGAGCCTTGCTCAAACTGGTGGCTGTGGGGATACAACCAGATTAACAGTTATGTGCTTTAGACCACTACGCCGCCACCACCACAGAGGCAAACAGCGAGGGTATCATCAGCGTAACAGTGAAAACAAATTCCATGTGTCCTAAAAATATCTCCCAGGGGAAGCATATATAAGGTGAAAAGCAGAGGCCCCAAGTCTGATACCTGTGGCACTACATACTTAAGTTTAGCTTGATCTGACAATGCCTTGTTTACACAGACAATGTGTTAGTGGTTGGATAATAGGATCTAAACTAAGCTAATGCCTGTCCACAAATGCAAACATAATTCTCAAGCCTATCAAAGAGAATGTTGTGATCTATTGTGTCAAAGGTTGCACTAAGATCTAAAAGCATAAAACAAATAAACAAACAAAAAAAAAAAACTAAAGAAATACAGCCGTGATCAGATGATTAGAGCAAGTCATTTGTAACTCTGATTAGTGGAGTCTCTATACTCTGATGACTGAAATTCTTCACAGATTTTTCTGTAAAAGTGGACATAGTTGGGAGGGCACCTTTTCTAGTTCCAGGTAAACTTTTCTAGTATTTTCTACTTAAATGGGAGACTTAGATTGGTTTATAATTAGCTAATTCTCCATGATCAGGCTGTGGTTTCTTGTTAAGGGGTTTGAAAACTGCCAGCTTAAAGTTCCTTGGGATGTGCCATAAAGTGAGGAGTAAAAACCTATTTTAAGAGCTTTGTAGGTATGGGGTTGTAACATATTCAAATAATGGGCAAGGAGGAGGTGGGAACCGGCTAAACGATCAACATACATTTTTAATGCTACAAAGGAACTTAAAACATAACATAAACTGTTATCCAACATAAAAAACAAAGACACACACACACACAACTCTGGAACTGGTGTCCCGGTCGCTATTTATCTCTCTCCTGATGGTTAGTTAACTCAGCGCCAGGTGTGCGTCATCACGACACGGCCATGCCCCAATCTTCGTCATACTCCTCCATCACCAGATTCAGGCCAGGGAGACCTCCAACCTTCACTCTTTCAGCTGTCCTTCCTCCAGCCAGCTTTCCCCACCTCCTGGGAAACCGAGAGACCGAGGGGAGGGAGTGGGGAGTGAGAAAAAGCAAGCGGCAGAGACAGAACGAGAGAGAGAGAGAAAAAAAGTGGCTCGCCAGTTCCCTGACACACTGTCACCTGGTCCCCAGCTGGGCAGTGGTCCTCCACAAGTGAGGACATCGCCTCCTGGTAGATGTCAGCAGGCTCCTCTGACTCCTGGCAAAAGTCAGCGGCACCACTGGTGGCCAGCAGCGAGCTCCTCCGCCCCTGGCAGTGGCTCCTCCACTCCAGGAGGCTGGCAGTGAGCTCTTCTGCCCCCTGGCAGATGTCAGTGGCTTATCAGTCTCCTGGCAAATGGCAGCAGGATCCACAGCTAACCACGTGAATTTATTAACACACTCTGGATGCAACTCAAACAAAAACAATGCTTTTCATCGGCCAACATAAAACTGCTGCTTTTTAGCTAGACTGTGAAGCTTCAACAATACACAGTTGAACGGCTGGAGTGCCAGATACCAACGGGTGATCCGGGCGTTGGTATCCTTAATGCTGTGTAGACATTGAGCAGGGCATGGCCTGAACAGAGAGTGAATGCTCATCCCAACAAATAGAAGTGGCGAGTATTGACCACCCACTTGATGGCCAAACAATCCTCCACTATGGTGATGTACTTCGTCTCTCTCAGCTTCTGACTTATGTACAGCACTGGACGATCCTCCCCCTCCACCACATGGGACAGTATAGAACCCAGACCTCTGTCTGATGCATCCATCTGTAAAACAAAAGGGAGAGAGAAATCAGGGGATTGTAGAAGCAGCCTGCCAAAGTGCAAAAAACCTGTGAAAACCTGTTGGCATGGCACAGTCCACTGGACCGGGTCTGGAGCTCCCTTTTTATTAAAATCAGTCAGCAGGGCTGGTGTTTGAATAATTACACACAAACCTTCAATAATAGCCAGCCCCAGGAGCTGCCTCACCTCCTTTTTGGTCTTGGGTCTCGAGCGGGTCACAATCACTGCGGTTTCATCAATTTGGGGTTGCATCTGCCCATGCCCCAATTGGAACCCCAGTACTCACCTCCGGACCGAGCTCCTCCCTCTCCGGAACTGCCATCACCAAAGAATATGGGGACCACCTCTCTCCATGGTTTTAGTAGGTTGAGGTGGTAAATTTGATGAGCCTGCCCCTATCCGTATGCACTACCTCATATTCGACTTCCCCAACTCGCCATTTTACCTCAAAGGGCTCTTGCCACTTTGTGATTAATTTCGAGCTTGATGTGGGCAGTAATACAAATACTTTATCACCCTGTGCAAATTCCGTAGCCAAGCTCCCCTGTTATACAGCCGGGGCTGACGTTTTTGTGCCTGTAGAAAATTCTCCTGTGATTGTCACCCCAGTATGTGGAGTTTTACTCTCAGGTCAAGAAAAACTGTGTCCAGGTGTCCCTAGTAGAATTGGTGCAGTTTTGAAGGCAAAGTTGGTCACACCAACTATTTATTTAACTTTTTTATGTTTGCTAGACTTTGGATGATGTTAATTGAAAAATAAAAACTAATTATGGCACTATTTCTGAAGAAATCATCACTCTGCAACATTTTTCCCAAGTGCTTAAAACTTTTGCACAGTTCTGTACATTAAATAGCTTTTGATGCTTTAATAAGCTTTTTTAGCTCTTCCTGACCTAACAACAAAGGACTGACGTTGTTCATAGGGAATAGAATACTATGAGACACTGTCTGAGACAGTAGCCTGTCTTCTGGTGGTTTCAATTTAATCTGAAAATAAATGAATAAAGTCATTACTACTGTGCTGCGAGGAAATGTCTGGTTCAGTCTAAGCTTTGTTTGTCAATTTAGCCATGGTACTGATTAAACACCTAGGATTGTCCTGGTTATTTCCTATGAGTTTGCTAAAATATGCAGACCTGGCAGATTTTGGAGCCTGTCTGTAGCTAGAGACACTATTCTTTCATACACCATGAAACACCTCTAAATTTGTACTCTTCCACTTGCGCTTCATTTCCCGAGCTGCTCTCTTAAAAGCATGAGTGTGATCACTGTACCAGGGTGTGGGGCTTTTCTCTTTAACTTTCTTTAAATGAAGGGGAGTGACACTATCAAGAGTGCTAGAGAAGAGTGCCATATTTTCTGTGACTACATCAAGTTCTTCTCAACTTTTTGGCTGAAATACTGAGTATTAAAGATATGTTCAGTGGTCAAAAGAATAGTTCTACCTGATTGATTACGCAGCGTAGATTGAGTGACCTTAGCTAAGGGCAAGAGACAAGAGGCGGGGTAATGATCTGAGATCTCATTGTTCTGTGGCAAAAGTTATATGTTATCAATATCAACTCCATTTGACAGAATGAATATTAGCATATGATTATAGCAATAAATTGGTCCTATCACATTTTGTCTGACCTCAAAAGAGTTGAGAATATCGATAAATGCTAGTACAAGTGTATCATTTTTCATATCTATGTGAATGTTCATTTCACCAACAATTAGAGCTCCTTACACATTAACTACTAAATCTGACAGAAAATCAGCTAATTCACTAAGAAAATTAGACTATACTGTAACAAGTATAGAACTGGATCTTGTAGCCTAGAGTTTTTGCTACAAATGATGTGAAAACCATCCTGATCACTCATTCATACAAAACAATATAGTAATTTAACTTTTGTAAGACACTTTTAGTGTTAGAGGTGGGTAGAGTAGCCAAAAACTGTAACATAATTACAGAAGGAAAAGTACTAACATAAATATTTACTTGAGTAAGAGTAATAAGGTATCCCAGTTAAAAGAGTACTCAAGTAGTGAGTAACTCGTTACTTTGACAAATTACATAATAAACGTTTACTCTCCTATACTGTATTACATAATACAAATTTAACATGTACTGCAGAATTATGATTATTATTAATGGAAATTCTGTCATCATTCACCATCATGTTGTTCCAAACCTGTATGACTTTCTTCCATGCAACACAATAAGGAGATATTAAACAGAATGTTTGCCTGAGTCACTATTTACTTTCAGTGAATGTTTTATTTTAATATATATATATTTTGAAAGTGAATCAGTCCCTAACATCCTGTCTAACATATTTTGTGTTCCACATAATACAAAGCCTCACACTGGTTTGGAACAACAAGAGGGTAGAGAAATGATGTGACAGAATATTAAATAATGGCTGAGCTATCACTTTAAAAAGATAGTTTACCCAAAAATGTTAATTCTCTAATCATTTACTCACCCTCATGCCATCCCAGATGTGTATGACTTCGTTTCTTCTGGAGAACACAAATTCAGATTTTTAAAAGATTATTTTAGCTATGTAGGCCAAATGGTTTATGCTCCAAAAAGCAAATAAAGGCAGTATAAAAGAAATCCATAAGACTCAAGTGGTTAAATCCATGTCTTCAGGAGAGATATGATAGGTGTGAGAAACAGATCAATAGTTGTCATTTGTCAGCAGGGGGAGATATTCAGAGAAGAATGTGAAAGTGATCTGTTTCTTTGTTTCTCATCCACACTAATCACATCACTTCTGAAGATACTGATTTAACCACTAGAGTCTTATGGATTATTTTTATGCTGACTTGTGTTTGTTTGTTTAGCTTTAAAATGTTGCCTTGCCACCCATTCACTTGCATTGTATGGACCTACAGAGCTTAGAAAAACCTTAATTTTAATTTAAGTTCAGCAAAATAAAGAAAGTCATACTCATCTGGGGTTTCATGAGGGTGAGTAAATAATGAGAATTGTCATTTTTAAATAATAAAAAAAAAAAAGTTTTGAACTTCCGCTCTCGTAAAAGTCTCATTCAATAATCTCTCAATAAATTACACATTAATTCAAATTAAACCCAGTAGTGTAATGCAAGTAACGCCACACATTGTAAAGAAGTAAAACTTAAAAAAAAATAATTCAAAATTTACTTGAGTGAGAGTAAAAAGTACCCACTTTTAAACCTACTCTAAAAGTAAAACTTTCCCCAAAATGTTACTCAAGTAAATGTAACAAGTTACAACCCACCTTTTTATGCAAGGAGGCGTGAATGATCATGAATATTGATTGTAATTCACGCCTGAGGAAACAAAGACCTCTCCCCTGGGCCTATCACTGAGGAATGTGACAGAAAGAGAATGAATGTGAGGAGACTTAATGATCAAAATCAAGTTTTAAGTTAAAAGAAGTAATCGGATTATACATTTTCTTTACATAAAGACTTCACTTAATTTTAAACCTACACCAAGGCTGCTTTTATTTGATCCAAAATATAGTAAAAACATTGTGTGAACTAATTTTATAATTTAAAAGAACAGTTTTCTATTTGAATATATTGTAAAATGCAATTTGTGATCAAAGCTGAATTTTCAGCATCATTACTGCAGTCTTCAGTGTCACATGAGCCTTCAGAAATCATTATAATATGCAGATTTTCTCATATGGGCATATTTACATCACAAGCTTTGTTGATGATAATGAGGCAGCATAAACACTAGTTAAAATATAATCTAAACATTCATATTATTTTTATATCATATTACATATCATATTTATATCATACAGCATACAATTGAATTGCCTGCTTTAGCCGAAACAAAATTTAAATGTAACTAAAACTTGACTATTAGGACATATTTCAAATTTCAATACTCTGAATCCTGGCTGGCAAGTCTGGAAACAGTCCCACTAGTTATATGTAAGTAAAACTAAATGACTTACTCATCCAAAATTGTATCCTCGGCTGGATCAAGTCTCTCTTCAAAATACAAATGTTCATCGGAGTCTCGCTCTTTTTCTGAGGAAAATGTGAACTCTTCATCACTATCAAGGAGTTTTCTCACCTATGTATTGTGTGATCTTCCAAACGCGCAGAAAAGTGAATGAACTTTGTTTTTAAGGCACAGTCGGGGGCGTTTACCATTTGCATTGATCGACTCAGCACATTACCGTATGAATAACGCCCTCTGCCAGTGGGTGTGATCACATTAGGGATAATTAGCTGAGCCAGGAGAAACTGTACATCGCTTTGTTTCATACAGATGACATTGCAGGAGAATTAATGTTGTACATTTGAATTGTTTTATTTAAAAGTAGACATTTTAAGCTTTCTTTAGACATATGTTTCATGTATGTGTGATAAGTATTCGCAGAGTTTCAGTTCATTTTTGTGACATATTTCAGAAATATGGTCGCTAATACAGACTGCTGAAAGTGCACCCTTTTTACTTTCTTTATTTTACAAAAGCACAAGGATGTGTTGTTATTGTGAGTGTACACAAATAAAAGTAGACACTTTATAGTCTATAATGATGTCTTACACTTATCTTATTTAGTTTCAGCTGTAATGACGAAAAATCCAGCTGGACGCGCCAGCGCATCTGTCGACACCAGAGGGTTAATAGACAATGTATTGGTACTCTGAAGACTTTTTTTAATCAGTAACAAAATTGTTACTATGTGGTTCCTGTGGAAATGCAGTTATATAGCAAATTCATGGATATTTATAATTTGATTGTAACTCCAATTATTGATCTAATAATTGTTGCAATGAAGCTTGGTACCTTAATACATAAAATCTATGCATGGTCGTTTGCTGACAACGCATGACAACGTTGTGGCAAGGTTGTGGTTAAGTAGGGACAAAGGACACAAAAGCAGAGATGACAGTTCAGTAGTTTTATTAACAAAGTTCTCAATAGCAAGATAAGGCACACATGGCTCTGGCTGCAGAAGGCTGAAATCCAGCAAGCCGCAATGGGCTAGTGAAGGGTGTGTTCATATGATAAATGTGTGCTGTATGGAAGTCAGGAACAATCCGAAGAGAGTCCGTTTTAATTTAGAGGCTATTGAAACAGTTGTGCATATGAATCATGAATGCAGACTCAAAGTTAATGTACTTCATTTATTTTGACAGTGCACAGAGAAAAAAATGCAACAATAGAATTGCAATGAAATTACAAATATAAATGACTTCTGTGCTCATATTAAAATCTACTTAGACTATCTTAACACCTAATGCCATGAATTACATTTGTTAATTTAATTTAAAGCTAGTTTACAGATAAATAATAAAGGTAAATATCTTCACTACAATATAATGTTTACATCTACATATTGTTTTCAATAAATAATTATATCATAGATAAATGTAATGAAGCCCACCTGCCCACGTCACTCGAAAAACTTTTTATTAAAGGGTCAAAGTTAACTCTAACTAAATCACACAAATTTGCTGGGAATAAAATGCCCAAATACTTGATGCACTGTTTGGGCCACTGCAAGGTGCCCAGTTGAAAAGCCATTAATGGGCAGTATGCTGTCAGAACCAAAGCTTCGGATTTAGACCAACTGACTTTGTATCCTGAGACTTTAGAGAAGGAATTAATAATTCTTATGGAGGCAAGGCATAGATCTAATGGGGTTGGAGACAAATATTATAATGACATCTGCGTAAAGCAAAAGCTTATGCACCACCACTCCTGTCATCACCCCTGGAAAATCATCCTCCTTTCTTATCACGGCTGCTAATGTTTCCAGGGCAAGACAGAACAATAATGGGGAAAGAGGGAAACCCTGCCGGGTGCACCTACACAGAGTAAAATAATTTGAAATTAATCAATTTGTTTGTACCACCGATACCGGGTGTCTATAAAGTAACTTGCTCCATTCAATAAAAGCATTCCCAAACCCATATATTTCCAAAATCTTAAAAAGACAATCCCATTCAACCATATCAAATGCCTTTTCGGCGTCAAGAGAGATTGCAGCGACCGGAGTCTGATCATTTGCACTGACCACATGATATTGATGAAACGCCTAATGTTATCAGAAGAGCTACGGCCCCGAATAAACCCCACCTGATCTATATGTATAAGAGATGTCATAATTTTAATTAATCGATAAGCCAGAATTTTTGACAAAATTTTAATGTCTAACTGAGTCAGGGAAATTGTACGGTAACTTTTACAATCGCTTGGATCTTTTGTCTTTTTTAAGTATCAGACTGATCCGGGCTTGTTAGCGTTGGTGGAAGCTTTCCATTCTATAGTGATTCCGAATAAACTTCTAACAAATGTGGAGCCAGTTCTGTAGCATAAGGTCTAAAAATTTCAGCAACAAAGCCATCTGGCCATGGAGCCTTGCCTCATTAAGCTCTTCCAAGGTTATCTCAGAATCAAGATAATTTTTTGCTCATTCATCAGTTAAGGGAGATCTAATGGTTCCATAAAGTTTCTAATATCTTCATCAGTAGATGAAGACATGGATAATGATCAAGATATAATTATTTAAAAGCATTATTAATATTAATGACCAAGGTAAATATTTCACCACTAGCACATTTCACTGAGGGAATGGCAGAAAAAGACTCTCTCTGCTTTATATATCTTGCCAAAAGCTTCCCTGCTTTATCCCCCCTACTCAAAGTAAGACTGTCTTGCCCTGAATAAAAAAAACTCCACCTTCAGCAACAAAATAGTATTATATCTTTATTTCAATCGGGTAAATTCTCTGAGGCCATCAGATGACATTCTTCATGATTTCCGCCTCGCCACTTTTAATATTCCCTTCTAATTCCACAAGTTCTTGTGCTTTAGATTTTTTGATGAATGAGGCATACTGTATGATCCAACCCCTAAGTGAAGCGTCACTGTTGCTCTTGGGGGCTTACACACTTTTGCTTCACTATGATCAAGGACTGAGTCCATCAAAAGATTAAAGTATCCTCCCAATATTATATCACGAGGGGTGGCAGTGGCTTGCAACATCCCTTCAAGATCTATAAAAAAAGCCCAGATCATCAAAGTTAGGTGTGTAAATATTATGAATTTCTGCTAAAACAATAATGAATCCTATTTTATCTTGAATCTATTTGAGACCTTTGAAATGTAGATGTTTACTTATCAATGTAATGATTCCCCTGCTCTTACTTGAGCCAGCACTAAAGAAAACATGTCCACCCCATTTCTTCCCAAATTTTTCAGCTTCCAGTGGGATGCGTGATGCATTTCTTGAAGAAACACTATATCATATTTATTACGTTTCAGAAAAACATCCTTTTTTTATGTGTTGCCCCAACCCATTCACTTTCCATGTGGAGAGAGATAATCCAGTCATATTAACATTTGACATTTTGACATGTTAGATTGTATGTCAAAAACAAAATGATAAAGACCATCTTCCAACATTAGTGCGACAGTCAAACCCCAAACTTCCCCCAGAACAAAACAAACAGAAAAAAGAAAAACATGCGCATTTACCCCGTGCACGACAGCGCCAACCGGCGTCCATCACTCTAAACTCAAACAGTCCATGTACACCTGCGAGAGCCCCCGCGACAACTTTGCCATTGGATTGCTTGAGTCTGGTGCATCTGTAAACATTTTGTGAGACAGAATTACATAACAGAAGAAAATTTATAAAACACACTCCAGCCAATAGACCGAATAAACACAAATAACGTGTAGATTCATTCAAATTCAAGATTCGTCTCAAAGGTGTGTTCCTCCACAAAAAACCCCAGCCTCTACACGCACACACACACACACACACAAAGAAACAAAATGGCACCCAGCTTCCTCATACAGTCATGAGTATATTCAGCAAGTCTAGCTCACTTGGGGGGCAACGTGATAAACACCAAATGGCTTACTCACCTGATTGTCTCTGTAAAGGACAATGCTTGCTGTGGGAATGTAAATATTTTGTGGCCATCCTTAGTATCTTTTCTCAGATTGGCCGGAAACATCAGAGCAAAAGGGGCCTTCGGTTGATGTAAGGGTTTCTTGTATTCTTTGAATCGCTCACGCTTCTCTCTTGTCGAATTCGCAAAGTCTGGTAACAAGAAAATGCTGTGGTTTTTCCAAGAGAGCTTTCCTTTGTTCCTTGCCTAACACAAGATTTTTATCGGATGATCTCAGAAATTTGGCCAGAATTGATCAGGGCCTGTCTTCCTCAGCGGACCTGTAAGCCAGGACTCTGTGAGCTCGCTTGATTTCCAGCTTATGGCCTGTTAAGTCAAGCAGACTGGGGAAGAGCTAGTCTAGGATTTTCACCATATCTTGGCCTTCCTCATGCTCAGAAATTCTAACAACATTGTTTCGCTGATTATGATTCCCCAAATCCTTCTGTTTTTCCCAAACGTATTCCAAATCTACTTTGATCGCTAGCTGAGTTGCAGCTAATTCCCTCTCTGATGACTCCAGATAATCAATCCATCTCTCAACATCCCTGATTCGTGGAGCCAACTCAGAGAATTTCGTCTCTATTGCTGTAATCGATTGATGTATGACAGAAAAATCCTCCAGGTCCGCTACAACCTTCACCAGCATTACAGACATGCTCGACAGTTGCCACTGGAATTCTCCCGCCACACCATCCAAACCGAGTCCCTGGTATGCGGGCCTGTCTGAGGTATCAGTTTGAGCATGTAAGTGTCTTTTAATATCTTCAGAGCCTGAGTATTTTTAATTCTTTGACATATTGACTGTATAGAGCAGTTATGTAGCAGGTTGTGCTGAATCTCAGTGGTTTATGACATAAAAATAGTAGCAAAGTGCACAGAGCATGTCGTTCACACGTCTGACCCTCGCATGGTGCCTAGAGACTCCCAAATATTTATATTTGTATAAGTCATGGGTCAGGAAAGTTCTCAGCATAAAAGAAAGGATTTATACTTTTTTATTATTAATAACTCCAAAAAGCATTTATTGCTAGAACTGTGAAGGATGTGGTAATGGGCATATGAATACATTTACTGGTATTATTCATCTTCAATGTAGTATTACTGACCGGAACCTCCGCTCCCTATATGCATATTACGCAGTCTGCATAGTGCACCTACTCCCTACGTGGGCACCATTTTAACCTAGGGGGCACCAGAAACTCCACCGGATGCCTTTCCTCACACATACAAACCATGTAAAAATGAACCAGTTTTTCACAACACGATGTTGGCAGGAACCTCAGCATTCAAAAAACTGAGATTTTTTTTACGGCTGCTGTGATGTATTATGTTTTTGTTATGTTATATTATGTTTTGGATTTGGGCTTAAAATCTGACTGGACCTGTCACAACCATTGTTCCCTCTAAGCTGCCCTGATGCATAGCCGTGCACTTCTAATATTGCTTCCGCACAGATAGTAAAAACATCTGCTCAGATGAACTCGTGTGTGGGAACATTTTAAGATTTTCCTTAATCAAAAATAAATGCAGGCCCATAGACAGGTGGGGGGGGGGTTTGGGTAGTTCCCCCCCTCCTCACTGCCAAAGGTCCAGAATTTAAGTCTGTTTTTTATTTTTTTATTCATTAATATCATCCTTTAAATGAGTTACATGTGCAGCAACTGATGTTGTGCACTCATAGTAAAATCTGTGAGCACGGAAAAGTTAGTTTGACATTCAACCTTCGTTGGACATTCAGTTTCGCAGATGTAAGGGACAGTCTGAAAACTTCATAATTTCGTAATTACATCTTCATAAATTTGTTAATCACATCCAATTTACAATATCATAAACACTACTTTCTGGTATAGGTAAGTCTAGCCAAATATCTGAAATCACTAACAGCACCTTTTAGTTGGCAATTTACTAGAAACACACAGATTAGAGAACCCATTAGTGAGCGTGTCTTGTCAGTGAGAGCTGTATTCAAACACCAGAAATCATCTGCCTTTGCCACCTAAATTACTTTCCAACTGGGAGTCTGGACACTCAGGCTGCAGATCCCTATTATCCCGCTCTGTTTATTATGTTGTTGGAAAGAGGCTTGAAATACCATCAAGTGTCCAGTGGTGAAAACATTAGACCAGCAGATCACTGTATGAGCTCACTGCTGCAGTCATTACTCCTCATTTAGCCTAAATAGCATTTTAACCACAAATTGATTCACCTCCCCAATGCTAGTCCAGACATTTACTGTTTCGCTGTGTACACATTTTTCTGCTTTAAACCTTGATCTTTTGTGTGCAGAATAAAAACAACAGCACAGGAAGGACATTTAGTAAATATGAGGGTACAAGAGTGTTAATATTACAAGTGTGAATTTAAACAAATACTGATAAATTATTGCACGTTTTGTGTTGTTTTAGCACACAGTTCTCCAAAGGAATTTTGCATGCCGTAACGGCGATCTTGCCAAATTAACAAAACATTTAAAAAGAGAGGAAAAAAGGCCAAGGCAAGGCAAGTTTATTTATATAGCACATTTCATTCACAATGGTAATTCAAAGTGCGTTACATAGAAGAGATTAAAATAAGAATAAAAAAATTAAGAATAATTGAAACAGTATTAAATAAAATTAAATAAAATACAGTACAAACAGTCGGACACGCAGTGGCACAGTGCTCATTCAGTAAATGCACAGCTAAACAGATGTGTTTTGAGTCTGGATTTGAATGTGGCTACTGTAGGAGCACATCTGAGCTCTTCTGGAAGCTGGTTCCAGCTGCGGCTGGCATAATAGCTAAAAGCAGACTCTCCTTGCTTAGAGTGAACCCTTGGTATTTCTAGCTGATGTGATCCTAATGATCTGAGTGATGTGTTGGGTTTATATTCAGTGAGCATATCTGCAACAATCATTTATTGCAGGAACTTTAACTCACCAACACGGAGCGGCAGCAGGAGAGAGAGAGGAGAGAAAAAAATTGGTTCTCTGATACGCCATAGTCTAGTCCTCGGCCACTCCTCTAGTGGATGACAGTCGTACCTCCCCGGGTGGATCGGAGGCAGTCCTCTGGCCCCTGACGGACGGAATGCCCCGCTGCATTTTTGGTGGTCGGTAGGTTAACCGCTCCAGGTTGTTGGTTGGGAGTCCCCCCCCCCCCCCATATAGGCTATTAGATATTTATATTATAAGATATATCTAATATGAGATATTTCTTTAAAACTTGTGGTTGAGAATCACTGCTGTATGGGATTTCTTCATTTCGGACACAATACAACATACAATAGTCTATATAGCTAAAACAGGCAAGCCTATTTCTCAGCAAGCAAATTTGTTCTATCGATGTACAATTATCAAAAGAGAGTATATTTTACTGTGTTTTTCACTCCTGTCTTTTCAACCATTTCCCAAATTTGTTATTATCACGTAATATGGAACTTGACTGATTTAAGCTTTTTTTTTTAAGCAATTCTGACTTTCCGAGTTCAATGGAACACAATATTATTGCAGCTTAAAATGACCAAGGACTACACACATACACAGAAAGAGCCATTTAACACACATAAAATGATCAATTACTGTTGGTTTTGTTATTACTTGCCATTTAGTGATGGGGTTATCTAAAATATATCATACCTTAAAAGACCTGCGTGGGGGAAAAAATATATCATGGCATGGCTATCTCTGCGGGTGATTGTGCAGCAAACTCATGAAAAAATAGCAAAAGTGTGGAGTTGCATATGTTGCCATCTATATGGATCCTTCTTAGACCAGCAGAAAAATTTGCCAATCAAACTAAATTGTTGTTCTATGATTTTTACAAGTTTTCCCCAAAAACTTCACCAGCTGATGTTAAAGACCAAGCAGACTCTATGGATCACTGCTTGTATTGTATATTTAATGGGAAGTTGCAGATGACTTGGAGATTCCAAAGTTGCTTGGTGCAAATGCAATTGTTTTTCCAATGTTTTTATTTAAAATGTATAGCACAGAAAACATAAATAGAGACCATTTCACAGGCAAAGCTGAATAACAGTTCTGCTTGTTGATATCCAATTTACTTGCTACTACTAGAGACAATAAAGCTGAGATGGGCCACTTGTATTAAAATTAATGGGAGAGTTCATTTTACAACCAGTATGGCAGGTCCAGAAAAGGAACTCCCACCTTACACGAAAAAGAGCTGATCACCTTTTTGATAGCAACATTGCATGTTAGTTACTTGATAATGTACATGTGCATTTTCTGGATCAGCATTTTATTTTTTATATTTTTTTGCGTGATCTGAGCTAAAGCAGGACAATTTATGACACCATTGTTTGCCCCATTTGTTGATTGTAGCTGTACTTTTAGTTTGCTTGTATCCATAAAAATAAATAAATAAATAAATAAACTGCTTGTGAGCATTCCCAGCTCGAGTGACTTGCCTTGAAATGGACTTTGCTGTTTTTGGCTCAAACAAAACTCTAAATAACTCTAAATAGGGTTGATGTCACTAACCTCAAAAACGTTGACCTTCAACATACATAACTTACTATCTGCACTTATGCAGTATGACATATTTACTGATATTGATCTTTCACAAGGCTCTTAATTATTAAATTAACCTTTTCTTTCGATTAATGTTAATTTGACCTACAGAAGAAAAAAAAACTCATGGCTTTTTCCTTAATTTATGGGTCTAGTTTTAACCTCTTCAACTCCATGGGCAGAGCCAGAAGGGAATAATAAGTTTGGTAACAAAATAAAAGTATCTGCATACACAAGTCACTCATGTGTGGTAACATTTGAAAGCATAGAAACTGAACTTTACATAGAATACCATCACTTTTGCATTTATGTTACATAAATATCCATATTAGACCTGAAAACCTCTGTGTAGCAGTCCCACCTTTAGTTAGTGATGTAGAAATATAAAAATGAATGAGTTTCATATAGCACTTAAATAGACATGTCATAGATCAAACGAGAGCTCTCATTCTCTTGAATGGGACTATGTAGTTTATTTTGTTTCCCTAACAATACAGTTTGAATGTTTATCAAAATAATCACAAAGTGGATCATGATTTCTGTAAGACACCAAAAACATCTCATGTCTGCCTCTCATCACTGCTTCTGTAAGCCCTTAATAGCCGCAAACGCTACATAAACTCTATCATTGGACTGTTTTATTTCAAATGAGCCATTAGTACTTTTCTGTGAGCTTACTTGTGTAAATGTCTCAGTAATTCAAAACAAAAAATGCAATCCAGTAGAAAAAGTACAATAAGCAAATCATCTGCAAAATATGAACTATTGATGAAGAAATGTTCTACATCATCACTGAGCTAAAGATGTTAGCTTTCCAACAAGTATTTCCAACTCAGTGGCTGAGATATTTGATGGAACAGTGAGAAAGCTCAATGCACTTTAAATAAAGGCTTGTTGTGTATGGTAGAGTGCAATGTGTGAGTGCTCGGCTGCCTTAGAGCATCACCTTCATTTCAAATGTGTATTTTGTGATTGACAGTGATAGAGGAAAAATTATTCTTCTAGTACTTGCTGCAATCTAGTGAATTGCAATAAGACTTTGCAGAGAGATAGGGCAAACAGAACCACAATCAAATGCTTATAAATGTAGGACAACAACAACAAGAAAAAAGATGATATATATATAGCATGAGGCTTTCAGCTCTGGCCTGCTGAAATTCTATTGTTAGAACTAAGCCTATTCTGATTGACTACCAAGTGTATATTTTTTTTTTTAAATCCCAGGAGATCAGCAGTTACAGAAAAAATAAATAAATAAAACATCCAGTGAGTGGCAGTTCTGCGGATGGAAACGCCTTGTTGATGAGAGAGGTCAACAGAGAATGGCCAGATTGGTTGAACTGACAAAGTCTATGGTAACTACGGTAAATTGGGGTGAGAAGAATAGCATCTCAGAATGGTATTCTGAGATGCGGGTTGGTGCTGTTTTGGTAGCATGAGGATCATGCTACCCAATATTAGGTAGGTGGCTACCCAATATTAGGTAGGTGGTTTTAATGTTGTGGCTGATTGGTGTATATGACATACATTTGTAGGAAAACTATTTGCTTTAGATTCACGCTCAGGTCTCATTAGGGTATACACAGTACTGTGCAGACCATAGCTTATATGATTAGTGTAACTACAGTAACTGCAAGGTCAATTTCTATAAGGGTGTTGATGTGTGGATTGAAGAGCCTGTAAGCCTGTGTTTTGGGGTTTCACATGCTCATCAGGAGATGAGAAACAAGATAAATAAGATTGGGCTAGCATCTGACCCTTGATCGTTCCACGGCCCAATGGGGACATTACAGAAGCCACACAACTCGACCAACCAGCCCACTAATAACTGCCCCGAAAGGTAAAGTTCTGTATCAATCTTGGTTTGTTGGGCAGGCTCAGGACCATTAGCAGCAGATGAGTTTTCTAGTGCTGTTGGGGCATTGGTTAAACATTTGTGTGCACATTTTAATGACAGTAGAAATAACCTCTCAGTTGAATTATATTTAGGGAATAAACTAATTTTTCCCGATTAACTCTTTGCATGCAGTTTATTACAGTTCATCAACTACTTTTCAATCAAATAGATTTGTTCGGACAAAAAAATTGTATGATGAAAATCACATGTGAGTTACATATGTGACAATATTTGTTGGTATTAAAATAATAATAATAAATAAAGAAATAAATGAATGGTCCCTAAAAAAATGTAAATGTTGAATATGACTTGGACATGTTCTTGACAGGTTTTGTGAGATTCACTCCCAAGGTGTTAAATATTGCCTCACATGCAATCTGGCTAGTGCAATGCATTCAATGAGAAACCTTTGCTGTCAATTGAATGGCATGAAGGGTATTTATATTTTATATTGTTTAGATTTGTTTAAAACATTCTATATGTGAAACTACTGGGAAGAGGTTGAGTGTGCTGGTAATATAAATCACTCCTTTTCCAATGCAGATGGGCACTTGTATGACATGTTTGAAAACTTGCATGTCAACATGCAATGTCCTGTTCTGCATGTTGCTTAATCATTGTCTCCCTGTTTCTCTTGCCACATTTGTGCTTGCAGAAGACATGTTCACTGAAGGTGGGTAATCTTCAATATTATTCTGCTACTTTTTTGTGTGTTGCTTTAGAAGGTTTTAAGTGATTATCGTAACATTTGAATATTAAATTCGGTAAGTACTGTTTGTCTGTTGCTTGCAATGATTTTTAAATCACAAATTAAGCCCAGAACTTGAAAAGGTAAATTACCCTTCTGCATAAAATGTAGGTCAAAATATATTTTTTCTGTTCAGTCTGTGTGCTTTTGATATCTGGAAATAATACATCCCATGCAAAATGGTAAGTATTTAATTTGCTGTTTATAATATGTGCTGGAATAAACGCAGGATGAAAGAAAAACAAAAGCTGTATGTAAATCCAAACAAAAGCTCGGGCAGCTGACAGGTCAACAGATACAGATTTAAGGAGTAGTCAGTGCTACAAAAAAGTGGGATGTAGTGCTAAGATCATGGGTTCAAAATAGTCCAAATCACCATACCTATGTTTCCCTTTCGTAGTTCACTTCAACGCTGCTTTAGAGCTGACACATGGGGACACGCAAGTGGTCATGTTGTCTGAAGGCCTTATAAAATCATGCCAATTTATGGCTGATGGAGCTTAAGCGACACCCACTAATGAGCATGATTACTCAGATTTTCTTCACTTCAAGTGCACAAATGATGTCTCAGTCTGTGTTGTTTCTAGCAACTCACATTGAAGTGAGGATTAATACTCCATTTTGAGTGGCAATGCAAGGATGTCTTTTAAGAAGTGTGTACCTTTGTTTACACAGTTCATCGTCTGCAAGGATACTCACGAGGCCATATTGGAAGAGTCGTATTGCCCACATTATGAGGTGATGAATGTCCAGACATTCCTCATGAGACTTGTCTTCTTTGTAAAAGATTGGAGCAGGGTGCGTGTTCCTTGGTTTTCTGGCAGTTTCTGGCTGGCGTGGAGGACGAGGAGATAGAAAGGCCAACTTTCGGTTCTCTCTCTTGCTCTCCCCTGATTCTCTGTGATGTTTGCCTGTTGAATTTATATGCAGGAATTTGTGTCCCAGTACCGAGGCCCGTACAGTGGTTTTCTTCGGAAACTTGTCTCACTGGTGATGTAGGTGCACCTGTCTCCAGCTCATGCTCAGTCATTACGCAGAGGTGTACCAATGGTCAGAGAGGGGCGTGAGAATGTTTCACAGGTTGTTGTGGCTTATGATTGCAGCATCCGCTATCATTACCCTGGAAAGGTTGCACACAAGAACTTTTCAGTGTAGGATGAAATCCATAAAGAGACCTCATCCGAAGATGTATGGGTATCGTCCTTTCAAAGTGACACATGGATGTTGCCAAGCTCTGTTGCCATGGAAAGGACCCGCTATATGTTGTTGGACATTCCATTGGGACAGGTTTGAAGGTATGACCACAGATGTGTCCTTCGTGTGTTGGCTGCCGGGGGTTCTCTTGTGCCATGCTGAGGTTGGCACTCTGCACTCTTCGATAGGCGAGTATGAGTCCCATATTACCTGAATTTGCGGGCAGATCTCATGTTCAGGCAGGGTCTGACACTTAGAGGATGGACATTTCAACCTCAGACTGTGGAGCAGATCTAGAGGAGGTTTGGCAGAGCAGACAGGAACCTATTCACTTTGTGTGAGATGTTATACTATCCCCTGGGGGTTTCCTCCCTCGCCTTCGGCTCCACTGGGCATATGTGTGTTGGTGAATCAGTGGCCTACAGCGTGCCTGTATGCGTTCCTGCCAATTGATGGGGAAGATGGGGTCCGGCTCCTGTTAGAAGTGCCATATTGGCCGTCCCATATGTGATTCTCGATACTGGTCTTTCGCCTGGTGGAGGCTCCTTGTGAGATTCCAGTGAGAACAGATCTATTGTCAACATTTGGAACCCCCAGCCAAGTTATGGGCTTGGCCCCTTAACGGACACTCTCTTGCATGATGGTTTATCCCCTGCTGTGGTTGATACCTTTCTGAATGCTAGAGCTCCATTTACAAGAAGGCTATACACACTTAAGTGGCATTTTTTGCCTTCTGGGGCCTGTACCATGAAGCTAGTTTAACAATCTTAGTGTCCCAGGATTGGTTTAGAGTTGACAAAACCAAACCAATCCAATCCGGTAGAATGAGTGGCATTTGCAGTGATACGCTAATCACATGAAACATGGAGAGCAAGAGTATGATTCAGATTAAATTCTCATGAGAGAGTCGTGGGATTTACAGTACCTCTTTGCTGAATTATGAAAATATGAGAATTTAAAAACATTTAAACAGCACAAGAGATTGTTATAAAAATATGAAAAATGTACGTTTTTACACGGCACAAGAGATCACCATGAAATAATGAAGATTTAAAATGTAAATAAATGAAATTAAATTGTATTTGTATAGCGCCTTTCACAACACACATTGTTTCAAAGCAGCTTTACAGAAGATCAGGCATTAACAGACGATAAAACTGTAATGTCTATAATTTCTAAGAGTCAGCATTGTGTAGTTTGATAAAATACAATTGTTAAATGTGTTTAAAAATAAGTAATTAAATAAATAATTGTATTAATAACCCCAGTGAGCAAGCTGAAGGCGACTGTGGCAAGGAACACAAAACTCCATAAGATGTTGATTAATGAAGAAAAATAACCTTGGGAGAAACCAGACTCACTGTAGGGGCCAGTTCCCCTCTGACTAACATCATGAATATAATGTAAATATTACATATGTATAGTTAAAGTCATGTTTTCAAATTATTAAACTAAGTTATAAGGGTCAGTGTTTAAAATGTTATGATTTACACAGCACAAGGGATCACTATACAATTATGAAGAAATTAAAGACGTAAGAGAGTGGCTGCTGCGAGAGCTCGAGAGGACGGCTAGAAACAAATTCTGAATATGATGAAAATATAAAACGGTGATATATCGATGCCGATAAGTGAATTCATACTGTATACTGTAAGTCCACAACAAGAACACACAGGCTTTTTTTTAAAAGCTTTTTCATTTTAAAAGCTTAAAAACTTTATTTAAAATATACAAGCTTTCTTGTTCATATTAAATATTATATTTTCATCTCTAGTCCATGAAACAAAGGAATTTGAGAGGCATTCATCCTTTTTTTAGTAGCCATCTTGCAGAGTAATTTAGCTTTTAATATTTTAAAATCGATCATTATTGAATAATTACCGTCCAATATCAAAACTTTCTGTTCTGTCAAAGATCTTGGAATCATTTGTGAATGTACAGTTAAAACAGTATTTAGCTGACAAAAACATTTTAAATAATTTTCAGTCAGGGTTCAGATGTGGCCATAGCACTATCACTGCTGCTACATTAGTGACAAAATATATTATTGGGGCCTTAGATAAGAAGCAACACTCTGCTGAATTATTTATTGATCTTTCTAAGCCATTTGAATCAGTTGATCATGGTTTGTTATTGACCAAACTACGTTCAGTTGGTTTAAGTGAGAAGGCAGTTGCATAGTTCCAAAATTATTTTGTAGATCATACTCAATGTTTATGCTGAAGGTTATAAATCTGATTTTCTTGAGATAACTAAAGGTGTCCCTCAAGGATCAATCTTAGGACCCATTTTGTTTTCAATTTTTATAAATGATTTGGATAGAGATGTTCAAGCCAAATTACATTTATACACAGATGATACAGAGCCCACGCCTTCCACAGTCAGCGAGCCTGTGCCCACGCCTTCCACGGTCAGCGAGCCAGCGTCCACGCCTTCCACGGTGAGCGAGCCAGCACCCATGCCTGTCACGGTGAGTGAGCCAGCGCCTACGCATGTCACTGTGAGCGAGCCTGTCGCCTCAGAAGTCAGTGAGCCAGTGCCTGTCGCTTCAGAGGTCAGTGAGCCAGCGCCTGTCCCCTCGACCGTCCTTGAGCCAGCGCCTGTAGCCTCGACCGTCCCTGAGCCAGAGCCTGTAGCCTCGACCATCCCTGAGCCAGAGCCTGTAGCCTCGACCATCCCTGAGCCAGCGCCTGTAGCCTCGACCGTCCCTGAGCCAGCGCCTGTAGCCTCGACCGTCCCTGATCCAGCGCCTGTAGCCTCGACCGTCCCTGAGCCAGCGCCTGTAGCCTCGACCGTCCCTGAGCCAGCACCTGTAGCCTCGACCGTCCCTGAGCCAGCGCCTGTAGCCTCGACCGTCCAAGAGCCAGCACCAGTAGCCATGACCGTCCAAGAGCCAGTATCAGTAGCCATGACTGTCCAAAGGCCAGCGCCAGTGGTCGCGCCCGTCCAAGAGTCAGCTCCACCTTCCGAGCTTCCCAGTGCTCCGCCTTCCGAGCTTCCCAGTGCTCCGCCTTCCGAGCTTCCCAGAGCTCCGCCTTCCGAGCTTCCTAGTACTCTGCCTTCCGAGCCTTCCGAGCTTTCCAGAGCTCCGCCTTCCGAGCTTCCTAGTACTCTGCCTTCCGAGCCTTCTGAGCTTTCCAGAGCTCCGCCTTCCGAGCTTCCTAGTACTCTGCCTTCCGAGCCTTCCGAGCTTTCCAGAGCTCCGCCTTCCGAGCTTCCTAGTACTCTGCCTTCCGAGCTTTCCAGAGCTCCGCCTCCCAAGCTTCCTAGAGCTCTGTCCTCCGAGCTTCCCAAGTTTTCCAGAGCTCTGCCCCCCAAGCCTCCCAGGGCTCCGTCTCTCAAGTCTCTCGAGTCTTCCAGGGCTCCTCCTCCCGAGCCTCCCAGGGCTCCGCCTCTCAAGTCTCTCGAGTCTTCCAGGGCTCCGTCTCTCAAGTCTCCTGAGCTTTCCAGAGCTCCTCCTCCCGAGCCTCCTGGGGCTCCACCTCTCAAGCCCCTCGAGCCTTCCAGGGCTCTGCCTCTCAAGTCTCTCGAGCCTCTCGAGCCTTCCAGTGCTCCGCCTCACAAGTCTCTCAAGCCTCTCGAGCCTTCCAGGGCTCTGCCTCCTAAGTCTCTCGAGTCTTCCAGGGCTCCGTCTCTAGTTTCCCGAGCTTTCCAGAGCTCCTCCTCCCGAGCCTCCTGGGGCTCCGCCTCTCAAGCCCCTCGAGCCTTCCAGGGCTCCGCCTCTCAAGTCTCTCGAGCCTCTCGAGCCTTCCAGTGCTCCGCCTCTCAAGTCTCTCGAGCCTCTCGAGCCTTCCAGGGCTCCGCCTCTCAAGCCTCTCGGGCCTTCCAGGGCTCCGCCTCCCAAGTCTCTCGAGTCTTCTAGGGCTCTGCCTCCTATGGCCCAGCCTCCTGCGGCTCCGCCTCCCGAGCCTCCTACGGCTCCGCCTCCCGAGCCTCCTACGGCTCCGCCACCCGAGCCTCCTACGGCTCCGCCACCCGAGCCTCCTACGGCTCCGCCTCCCACGGCTCTGCCTCTTGAGCCACCTACGGCTCAAACTTCCTCGGCTCCACCTCCGAAGCCTTCCAGCTCACCGCCTGAAGAACCTCCTACGGCGCCACCTCCCTCGGCCCCGCCGCAAGAGCCACCCTCGGCTCCGCCTCCGGAGCCTCCCTCAGCCTCACCTCCGGCGCCCCTCCCGGCTCCGCCTCCGACCCTACTGGTGTGCAACTCACCGCTCGCGGTGGGCGTTGCTGAGAAGGACCCTGCCTCACCGTCCACAGTGGTGTCTCTTCAGCCACCCCCGGCGCCCCCTGTAACACCAACTCCACCTGTCAACGAGGTCACCCTCACGTCTGTCGTCTTCCATGAGCCAGCGCAGCCCTCTTCATCTGCCTCCGCCTTCCGGCCCACGCCTGCCCCGGTCTTCCAGCCAGAGCCCACGCCTGCCCCGGTCTTCCAGCCAGAGCCCACGCCTGCCCCGGTCTTCCAGCCAGAGCCCACGCCTGCCCCGGTCTTCGAGCCAGAGCCCACGCCTTCCACAGTCAGCGAGCCTGTGCCCACGCCTTCCACGGTCAGCGAGCCAGCGTCCACGCCTTCCACGGTGAGTGAGCCAGCACCCATGCCTGTCACGGTGAGTGAGCCAGCGCCTACGCATGTCACTGTGAGTGAGCCTGTCGCCTCAGAAGTCAGTGAGCCAGTGCCTGTCGCTTCAGAGGTCAGTGAGCCAGCGCCTGTCGCCTCGACCGTCCTTGAGCCAGCGCCTGTAGCCTCGACCGTCCCTGAGCCAGAGCCTGTAGCCTCGACCATCCCTGAGCCAGAGCCTGTAGCCTCGACCGTCCCTGAGCCAGCGCCTGTAGCCTCGACCGTCCCTGAGCCAGCGCCTGTAGCCTCGACCGTCCCTGATCCAGCGCCTGTAGCCTCGACCGTCCCTGAGCCAGCGCCTGTAGCCTCGACCGTCCCTGAGCCAGCGCCTGTAGCCTCGACCGTCCAAGAGCCAGCACCAGTAGCCATGACCGTCCAAGGGCCAGTATCAGTAGCCATGACTGTCCAAAGGCCAGCGCCAGTGGTCGCGCCCGTCCAAGAGTCAGCTCCACCTTCCGAGCTTCCCAGTGCTCCGCCTTCCGAGCTTCCCAGTGCTCCGCCTTCTGAGCTTCCCAGAGCTCCGCCTTCCGAGCTTCCTAGTACTCTGCCTTCCGAGCCTTCCGAGCTTTCCAGAGCTCCGCCTTCCGAGCTTCCTAGTACTCTGCCTTCCGAGCCTTCTGAGCTTTCCAGAGCTCCGCCTTCCGAGCTTCCTAGTACTCTGCCTTCCGAGCCTTCCGAGCTTTCCAGAGCTCCGCCTTCCGAGCTTCCTAGTACTCTGCCTTCCGAGCTTTCCAGAGCTCCGCCTCCCAAGCTTCCTAGAGCTCTGTCCTCCGAGCTTCCCAAGTTTTCCAGAGCTCTGCCCCCCAAGCCTCCCAGGGCTCCGTCTCTCAAGTCTCTCGAGTCTTCCAGGGCTCCTCCTCCCGAGCCTCCCAGGGCTCCGCCTCTCAAGTCTCTCGAGTCTTCCAGGGCTCCGTCTCTCAAGTCTCCTGAGCTTTCCAGAGCTCCTCCTCCCGAGCCTCCTGGGGCTCCACCTCTCAAGCCCCTCGAGCCTTCCAGTGCTCCGCCTCACAAGTCTCTCAAGCCTCTCGAGCCTTCCAGGGCTCCACCTCCTAAGTCTCTCGAGTCTTCCAGGGCTCCGTCTCTAGTTTCCCGAGCTTTCCAGAGCTCCTCCTCCCGAGCCTCCTGGGGCTCCGCCTCTCAAGCCCCTCGAGCCTTCCAGGGCTCCGCCTCTCAAGTCTCTCGAGCCTCTCGAGCCTTCCAGTGCTCCGCCTCTCAAGTCTCTCGAGCCTCTCGAGCCTTCCAGGGCTCCGCCTCTCAAACCTCTCGGGCCTTCCAGGGCTCCGCCTCCCAAGTCTCTCGAGTCTTCTAGGGCTCTGCCTCCTATGGCCCAGCCTCCTGCGGCTCCGCCTCCCGAGCCTCCTACGGCTCCGCCTCCCGAGCCTCCTACGGCTCCGCCACCCGAGCCTCCTACGGCTCCGCCTCCCACGGCTCTGCCTCTTGAGCCACCTATGGCTCAACCTTCCTCGGCTCCACCTCCGAAGCCTTCCAGCTCACCGCCTGAAGAACCTCCTACGGCGCCACCTCCCTCGGCCCCGCCGCAAGAGCCACCCTCGGCTCCGCCTCCGGAGCCTCCCTCAGCCTCGCCTCCGGCGCCCCTCCCGGCTCCGCCTCCAAAGCATCCCTCAGCCTCGCCTCCGACGCCTCCTAGTTCCTTCCTGGCTCTGCCTCTCCCGGCTCCGCCTCCTGGGCCTCCCTCGGCTCCGCCTCCTAAGCCCCCCACGGTCCGGCCTACGCCTCCTTCGGCACCACCTCCCAAGTCTTCTACGGCTCCGCCTCCGAAGTCCTCCTTGGCTCCGCCTCACGCGGCTCCACCGGTCCCTATCCGGCGGCCACCACCCAGGTCCCCCAAGCCTACCCACATCCCGTGGTCAACCCCCAGGCCTCCTGAACCTATCCTTGCCCTGTGGCCAGCTCCCAGACCTCCTGAACCAGTCCTTGCCCCATGGCCATCTCCTAGGCCACCAAAACCGGCCTCTGTCCTGTGGCCTCCTCCTAGGCCCCCTTGCCTTATGGCCAGCCCCCGGGCCATCTAAACCTGTCCCTGCCTGGTCGATACCTCCCTGGCCCTCTCAACCTGTCCCTTTGTGCCCCCAGGGACTGCCTAATTGGCCCCGTGGACTGTCTCATTTCCCTTTGTGCCCTCGTGGACCGTCTCATTGCCCCTCGTTGCCCCCTTGGACTGCCTGTCTACCCCTCGTTGCCCCCTTGGACTTCCTGCCTGCCCTCTGTGCCCCTTGGACTGCCTTCTTGTTCTTGTACCCCCGGTCTGCCTGTCTGCCCCTTGTGCCCTCATTTTGTTTTTTGGGGGTTTCTGTCCTTGGTTTTTTGTTCTTTAGGATCGTCTGGAATCCGATCCTTTGAGGGGGGGCTCTGTTATGTTTACCTTGTCTTGTTTCACTGTTGCCCTTTTTGTTTACCATTTTTGTCACTTTTGCACTCCATAGGTTCACTTTTGTCCCTTGTTTAGCTCCACTGTCTCACTAGTCTGTTGTTAAAAGAACTACACTTCCCAGTATCCACCTGTCATCATCACTGCCATTTTGTTCATTGTTCTCACCTGTGTCCCATTTAATCATCACTCCCTGTGTATTTAAGCCCTGCTTCTTGTTCTCTCCTTGTCTGTCGATGAGTGTTGTTAGCCTGGTGTGTTTTCCCTGCCCGAGTTCTCTGTATTTTAGTTTCCTGTTTCCCCATTGTGGGTTTTTCTTTTGTGTTTATTTGTTTATTTGATCTTTCAATAAAGTCAACTGCGTTTGGACCCTGCCTCACCGTCCACAGTGGTGTCTCTTCAGCCACCCCCGGCGCCCCCTGTAACACCAACTCCACCTGTCAACGAGGTCACCCTCACGTCTGTCGTCTTCCATGAGCCAGCGCAGCCCTCTTCATCTGCCCGGAGGAGGGAGAGAAGACGGGCTTCCGCCTTCCGGCCCACGCCTGCCCCGGTCTTCCAGCCAGAGCCCACGCCTGCCCCGGTCTTCCAGCCAGAGCCCACGCCTGCACGTCTTCGAGCCAGAGCCCACGCCTTCCACAGTCAGCGAGCCTGTGCCCACGCCTTCCACGGTCAGCGAGCCAGCGTCCACGCCTTCCACGGTGAGCGAGCCAGCACCCATGCCTGTCACGGTGAGTGAGCCAGCGCCTACGCATGTCACTGTGAGCGAGCCTGTCGCCTCAGAAGTCAGTGAGCCAGTGCCTATCGCTTCAGAGGTCAGTGAGCCAGCGCCTGTCGCCTCGACCGTCCTTGAGCCAGCGCCTGTAGCCTCGACCGTCCCTGAGCCAGAGCCTGTAGCCTCGACCATCCCTGAGCCAGAGCCTGTAGCCTCGACCGTCCCTGAGCCAGCGCCTGTAGCCTCGACCGTCCCTGAGCCAGCACCTGTAGCCTCGACCGTCCCTGATCCAGCGCCTGTAGCCTTGACCGTCCCTGAGCCAGCGCCTGTAGCCTCGACCGTCCCTGAGCCAGCACCTGTAGCCTCGACCGTCCCTGAGCCAGCGCCTGTAGCCTCGACCGTCCAAGAGCCAGCACCAGTAGCCATGACCGTCCAAGAGCCAGTATCAGTAGCCATGACCGTCCAAAGGCCAGCGCCAGTGGTCGCGCCCGTCCAAGAGTCAGCTCCACCTTCCGAGCTTCCCAGTGCTCCGCCTTCCGAGCTTCCCAGTGCTCCGCCTTCCGAGCTTCCCAGAGCTCCGCCTTCCGAGCTTCCTAGTACTCTGCCTTCCGAGCCTTCCGAGCTTTCCAGAGCTCCGCCTTCCGAGCTTCCTAGTACTCTGCCTTCCGAGCCTTCTGAGCTTTCCAGAGCTCCGCCTTCCGAGCTTCCTAGTACTCTGCCTTCCGAGCCTTCCGAGCTTTCCAGAGCTCCGCCTTCCGAGCTTCCTAGTACTCTGCCTTCCGAGCTTTCCAGAGCTCCGCCTCCCAAGCTTCCTAGAGCTCTGTCCTCCGAGCTTCCCGAGTTTTCCAGAGCTCTGCCCCCCAAGCCTCCCAGGGCTCCGTCTCTCAAGTCTCTCGAGTCTTCCAGGGCTCCTCCTCCCGAGCCTCCCAGGGCTCCGCCTCTCAAGTCTCTCGAGTCTTCCAGGGCTCCGTCTCTCAAGTCTCCTGAGCTTTCCAGAGCTCCTCCTCCCGAGCCTCCTGGGGCTCCACCTCTCAAGCCCCTCGAGCCTTCCAGGGCTCTGCCTCTCAAGTCTCTCGAGCCTCTCGAGCCTTCCAGTGCTCCGCCTCTTATGTCTCTCGAGCCTCTCGAGCCTTCCAGGGCTCCACCTCTCAAGCCTCTCGAGCCTTCCAGGGCTCCGCCTCCTAAGTCTCTCGAGTCTTCCAGGGCTCCGTCTCTCAAGTTTCCCGAGCTTTCCAGAGCTCCTCCTCCCGAGCCTCCTGGGGCTCCGCCTCTCAAGCCCCTCGAGCCTTCCAGGGCTCCGCCTCTCAAGTCTCTTGAGCCTCTCGAGCCTTCCAGTGCTCCGCCTCTCAAGTCTCTCGAGCCTCTCGAGCCTTCCAGGGCTCCACCTCTCAAGCCTCTCGGGCCTTCCAGGGCTCCGCCTCCCAAGTCTCTCGAGTCTTCTAGGGCTCTGCCCCTCAAGATTCTCGAGCCTACCAGGGCTCCTCCCCTCAAGCCTCTCGAGCCTTCTAGGGCTCTGCCTCCTATGGCCCAGCCTCCTGCGGCTCCGCCTCCCGAGCCTCCTACGGCTCCGCCTCCCGAGCCTCCTACGGCTCCGCCACCCGAGCCTCCTACGGCTCCGCCTCCCACGGCTCTGCCTCTTGAGCCACCTACGGCTCAACCTTCCTCGGCTCCACCTCCGAAGCCTTCCAGCTCACCGCCTGAAGAACCTCCTACGGCGCCACCTCCCTCGGCCCCGCCGCAAGAGCCACCCTCGGCTCCGCCTCCGGAGCCTCCCTCAGCCTCGCCTCCGGCGCCCCTCCCGGCTCCGCCTCCAAAGCATCCCTCAGCCTCGCCTCCGACGCCTCCTAGTTCCTTCCTGGCTCTGCCTCTCCCGGCTCCGCCTCCTGGGCCTCCCTCGGCTCCGCCTCCTGGGCCTCCCTCGGCTCCGCCTCCTAAGCCCCCCACGGTCCTGCCTACGCCTCCTTCGGCACCGCCTCCCAAGTCTTCTACGGCTCTGCCTCCAAAGTCCTCCTTGGCTCCGCCTCACGCGGCTCCACCGGTCCCTATCCGGCGGCCACCACCCAGGTCCCCAAGCCTACCCACATCCCGTGGTCAACCCCCAGGCCTCCTGAACCTATCCTTGCCCTGTGGCCAGCTCCCAGACCTCCTGAACCGGTCCTTGCCCCATGGCCATCTCCTAGGCCACCAAAACCGGCCTCTGTCCTGTGGCCTCCTCCTAGGCCCCCTGAGCCGGCCCTTGCCTTATGGCCAGCCCCCGGGCCATCTAAACCTGTCCCTGCCCGGTCGATACCTCCCTGGCCCTCTCAACCTGTCCCTTTGTGCCCCCAGGGACTGCCTAATTGGCCCCGTGGACTGTCTCATTTCCCTTTGTGCCCTCGTGGACCGTCTCATTGCCCCTCGTTGCCCCCTTGGACTGCCTGTCTACCCCTCGTTGCCCCCTTGGACTTCCTGCCTGCCCTCTGTGCCCCTTGGACTGCCTTCTTGTTCTTGTACCCCCCCCGGTCTGCCTGTCTGCCCCTTGTGCCCTCATTTTGTTTTTTGTGGGTTTTCTGTCCTTGGTTTTTTGTTCTTTAGGATCGTCTGGAATCCGATCCTTTGAGGGGGGGCTCTGTTATGTTTACCTTGTCTTGTTTCACTGTTGCCCTTTTTGTTTACCATTTTTGTCACTATTGCACTCCATAGGTTCACTTTTGTCCCTTGTTTAGCTCCACTGTCTCACTAGTCTATTGTTAAAAGAACTACACTTCCCAGTATCCACCTGTCATCATCACTGCCATTTTGTTCATTGTTCTCACCTGTGTCCCATTTAGTCATCACTCCCTGTGTATTTAAGCCCTGCTTCTTGTTCTCTCCTTGTCTGTCGATGAGTGTTGTTAGCCTGGTGTGTTTTCCCTGCCCGAGTTCTCTGTATTTTAGTTTCCTGTTTCCCCATTGTGGGTTTTTCTTTTGTGTTTATTTGTTTATTTGATCTTTCAATAAAGTCAACTGCCTTTGGATCCGCACCTCCTCATCTGCCTCGCTGCTCATTCATAACAGATGGAGACATGTTTTTGTTTTTGTTAAGAGTCTCACTGTGTTTATTTATTTATTTTTTATTTGTTATTTTATGTACTTCTTTTATCATGAAAATGTAATTTGGTGTTTGTTATGTATGCATTTGTTGTGATTTGGCTGCTACCCTGGCCAGGTCTCTCTTGTAAAAGAGATTCTGAATCTCAATGGGACCTCCAGGTTAAATAAAGGTATAATAATTATTGGGAGGAATTGTATTAATCTATCTTACTTACTTAAAGCTTTTATAGAAAGCCTAATATTATATTGTTTTATTTCCATATATATTTGATATTTTTATGGTTAGAGTAGGCAAAAGAAAAAAACAAAAACAATTATAGTGTATTTAAATAAAATACAAGACTTCATCTGCAGAATTATTTTTATTTAGTCTCATATAAATAATTTATAATGAATGAGTCGATTTTGTGATTTCTTCTTTCTGGAAAGCATGCTTTGAGAGACATGGCTGAGTCAGAGATGTCACTTTACTCACTCCCGATTGGTTAAGCATCTGTTAGAGATCTGTTACCCAGAACAAAACATGCCATGAAGCAGGTTAGCCCAGTAGTGAAAGTTAACCTTTATGATACTCAAAACATATGGTTGAAGCAAACTAAACTGAAACTTTCCTGGCTAACCACTGAAACCAGCTTCATGGTACAGGCCCCTGCTGTTCAATGCGAGGTGAGGACCCAAGTCACTGCTCTTTAGGCTCAGTGCTAGAGTTTTTAAAACAGCGTTTTGGGGTCGGGGTTTCCCCGGCAACACTTAAAGTTGATGTCACTGCTTAAGTGGCCAAACACGCATGTGAATGGGGTTTTGATCGGTAGATATTCACTTGTCTCTTGCTTTATGCTCGGAGTGCTCAGACTTAGACCTTGTCGCCCAGTCCCTTCCATGAAATTTATCTGTGATGTTAGAGGCACTCTCCATTTGAGCCCTTGGCATCAGTTTTTGACTCTTAAAACTCTTCTGCTTCTTGCATTGGTGTCGTTTAAGAGTGTTGGTGATATGCATGCTCTGTCAGTCAAACCATTATGTATTGATTTCGTGCCAGGGTTATCGAAATGAGTGTTCAGACCTCATTTAAGGTTTTTACCAAGGGAAATTTCTACACCGTTCCACTGGCATGTTATTACTTTGCAGTTCTTCTCTCCTCCCCCACTTGAGTCAGATGAGAGTGAAATGTTGTAAATGCTGTGCCATGTTAGAGCTTTGCGAGTTAATTTTGACCCTACTAGCCAATGACGTTAGTCTGTTTGTATACTTTGGTGGCTGCAACATAGGGTTTTCTTTCACTAAACAGAGGCTGTCTCATTGGCTTGTTGATGCAATTTCAATTACTTATGAGGCACACAGTTTGCCTTCGCCTATGGGTGTTCGGGCTCATTCTACGAGGAGCGTGGTATCCGAGAGGAATTTGGGACAAGGATGCTTCCCATGTTTACTCTGTTGGAACAGGGGAAAACATACAGTATAGTTCTCATATGCATAGTGAGCTTGTGTGCCTGTATGTGTTTGCCACATGGGCTGATGCAATAGGCGTTATATGGTATACTGTTCCCCATGCATCAGGTCTGATGCAGAGTCCAAGTGAACTATGAAAGGGAATGTCTTGGATACATACTGTATGTAATGAGATGCTGCATAGCTGGCCACACTCACTAGTTGCTGCAAAGTGTCATGCCTCTTGCAGAAAATCTGAGTAATTATGCTACAGCCAGCACTTATATGGAGCCTATGTGGGACCTCCTTAGTGTGTGTCGATTAAGGTCCATCAGCCAATACATTTTGTGTATAATAATTGTATAATATTTTCAGACAACTTGACCACTTGCATGTCCCCATGCATCAGCTTTGATGCAGCGTCTCATTCCCTACTCAGGGAACAAGGGTTACATATGTTACAAAGACATACTCTTGTTACATTTAAAACCATTTTGTAATGGCTGCGGCATTTGCTGGTTCATTCTGTTGTTTGTTTTTCTCTCTCCCTCGTGTGTCACAGGTGGAGTTGGTGAGTGTGATCGGCATTTCCATGGGAATGCTGATCGCTCCCAGGGAGACGCTGATTATGTTAATTGTTTTCACAAACGCTCCAACTGTCCTCCTCTTATTGCTCTCCCTATTTCATCCCTTGTGTTTTCTCTGTACATTTGCTGGTTTATTGTTTGCTATACCACTCACATTTGTCTCATGTCAAATGTAGAGTTGGTTGTGTAGTTCTCGAGGTGGTGTTTACCCCACAGCCCTGTTGGTTGCTCTCGAGGAGGATTCCTCGAATGATCTGCCCAATTGTCGGGGAACTTGTGTGCCTGGGCGTTGCTTGGCATCACACCAACCTGCAGCGGATCTTTCCGGACTTCCACAACACAAACTGACAAACACGCTCTCCTCACCCTCTGTGGATTCATTATTTGAGCTCTACTGAGCTGGCACTGGAGTGCTTTTTCTGTTTGATTAATAAAGGACTTTGTATTTCCTCTGCTCTTGGATCTTTTGTCCCTGCACAGCTGACATATTTATTCTCACATGCTGAATAAACTGTACTAAGCCATAGTGGTTGAGATTTTGATTCATCTTGAGTCTTTTGAATCTGTTTACCAGAAAGATTCGTTCAAATTTCTTCATTGATTCGTTCACTGGCCATTCCTGAAAAAGTAGATAGTGCCAAATGACAGTCTTTTACATTTTCAATGAGTAAATTGCATGGAATCAAAAGCACAGTCATTCACACCCGAAACAAGTGTAATTATACTTTACTAAAACATTTGTGTCTGTGTTTAAATAATTAGGCTTGCTGCTGCTGTCATCCTTTGTAATAAGAAAATGATCAAAGAGACCTCTTTGCATATAATCAAGTTACAGTACCTACATTTCAGCAAAATTATTTATCTTGTTCCTTGTATGAATCATGGCACTTTCCTGGTTTAATTAACAATGGAAGCGCTGCAACAATAATGACTTTTATTCACTTTCAGACAAAAAAGTAAAATGGCATATTGCTAGAAAAATATAAGCTTTGCCAGGGTAAAACCTCTATAGTGCACAGCCTCTCATAGCTTTTTGCATTAATAAAATGTAAATTATTTGTCTCTAGTTTGAAATTGCAGCTAGATTTAAATGGAAAAGTCAGTTTCATTTGGTTTCTTTTCTTTTCTCCTTTTGTCTCAATCACATATTCAAGCATTGTTAAATACAGGTAGATTTTTTCTTTGCTGACTGTGCTCTTGTTTTCCTTTAAGGTCTGGCACACCTGATGATGGGTGACCAAGGTATGTCCTGAGTTCCTTTTCCACTTTTATCCTTGTTATTCTCCTTTTTTATCCTCTCAAGACCTTCATCTACTTCTAATGAATTTATTGTTGTGCTTGCAGACCTTTGCTTGAGTTGTTCTTGTTCAGACAGAGGGTTGCATCAGGCAGACGGTTGCATCTATATATTTTGTGCAGTCTTTTGTGTGTAATTGGTACTTGAATGTTATCTGTTCTTCCTGTCTGTCCATACTGTTGCAATGCTGATACATACTGTATCGTATCTGTGGTATGCCAGTGGTTGACTTAAACCCTTGGTCACTTGTTGTTATTTTATCCTGGGCTAAAGCTTTTATCTGTCCCCATGAGTATTCAAGATCGTGTGCCCTCATTTACTGTTGATCTTCTTTATGTTGTTCAGGGTCTTCCTTTACAATGTTTTCCTTTAGGGTTCAATTTTAATGTACTGCATCTCTACTGGTTATTGGCCTGTTTATATCCATAGCTGTTTATTGGTGACTCTGTCTTGCCATTTTATTTTGATTATGTACATCTGGCATCTGTAAAAAAAGCCTTCAGTTTGTTCTTAAGGAATGTGTGGTATGCCATGTCTCACAGGCATACAGCAGAACAGATTTTAGAGATGTTGTTAGATTTTCATACTGGCCTAAGTGTTTTGAAGGCTGCTAGATCAGTGCCTCCATCAATGTTTAAAATTCTGCCCCCTAGTTATACAAACTGCTTTAAATCTTCCAAGGTCTCTCCCCAGGGTGATATTTTCATCTCCTAAAAATATTTAGTTAATTGCTTCTGTTTATCATTATATTTTGATTCAGTTATATAAAATAAGTAGGTTTTTTTAGTTTACTATTAAATGTTCAATTTAATGTGCATTATGCAAATTTAGCATGGTTTTACTATACTAATATTGTAGTAACCGTGCTTTTTTTATTTGTGGAAATGTCTTGGTTATGACTGTACTCTTGGCTCTCTGAAAGGAGGGAACGAGACCCTGCATCAGTAGCTGACACTATGGGAAACTCCTCCCAGGTGTAAATAATCTCTGAAGCCCATATAGAATCACACCAATCTCATTGGTATATACCACTTGGAGTTCCTACTCCTTATGTGAGTGTCATAGCGGGCATACAATCTTGAGCACAGCACCATTTCCTCAGGAGTTTTCTATTAAATGGAGGAACCATCTCTCAGTCCCTTAGCACAGGGTCAGAAATTTACTTTATAGCTATAAAAAGTCAGATTTCTTACCAGCCATACATCCATGCATCTTCCATAGCCGCTTGTCCTTGAAGGGTTTTGGGTAGTGCTGTAGCCCATTCCAGCTGCCTCAGGCAGGGAAACTCCCAGAAGCCAATCCTAAACAATTACGCAACGAACAATGGCAAAAACCCTTTTTTTTTTTTTTTTTAACTCATGCACCTCTCTTGTTTCTTGTTTTATGTGTGGAACATGCAGGCTTAGATCTTTTCGTTCCATCCATGTTACCTATGGTGTTAGAGTCACTCTCGGATGCCTGTTCGAGCCTTTATCATCAGTATCTGATCAATTTCGAACTCTTAAAACAACCCTGTTATTAGCATTGGCATCGTTTAAGAGGGTTGGTGATTTGCATGCCCTGTTGATCAATCCCTTGTGCATGAATTTTGTGCCAGGGTTATCCAAGTTCGTGCAGAGACCTCATTTGGGCTGATTCGTCTCTACGTCCTTTTGCTTGCAGATTATTCATTTGCAGTACTTTTCTCCTCCACCATTTGAATTGGAGGAGCATAAGAGGCTACATGTGCTATACCCAGTATGGGCTCTGCAGGGTTATGTTGACCGTACTAGCCAATGGCATTAGTCAGATCAGTTGTTTGTGTGCTTTTGTGGCCGCAACAGGGGTTTCGGTGTCCAAGCAAAGACTGTCTCATTGGATTGTGGATGCAATTTTGAGTGCTTACGAGGTGCATTGCTTGGAGTATTCAAGCCCATTCTATGAAGAGCATGGCATCCTCATGGGCATTGGCTAGAGGTGCGTCCTCTGTAGACATTTGTATGGTGGTAGGATGGTCCTCTCTGCATACTTTTGTTAGATTTTATGTGTGTGTGTGTGTGTGTGTGTGTGTGAATATAGAGGCCTGTGAAAATTAGGCCTCTCAGAATGCAATGCGTGACCACATATGGTACTCATGTATGGTAAACTTGAGTCTCATGGTTTGACACTAGAGAAAATATATGATAAGGCCCTTTAAAGAGGTTCCAGATGTTCCCTTCTTAAAAATAACAGACTGAAGACACAGAACAAAATGTATGGAAGGTTTTAACCACGCCTTGTGAGACCTATGTAAGCGAGTGCAAACTCAAGACACATCAGTTGTTCTGCAGGCAACTCAGCTTTATGGTCTGATAATAAAGTCTATTCTTCTGAAATCAAAAACTCCAAGTCTTTGAGATTTTCACAAACAGGGCATAAACCACAACATTAACAGCCACTGTTCGCATAGCGTGATGGTATTCATCCCAATTGCATCATCACGCAACGTCGAAGTTTCCTTCTAAAGGGAATATCTCGGTAACAAACATAACCTAGACGCATTGTCCTTTGTTAGTTGGCTGATGAAGGCTTTTGTTGGTAATTAATCGATAGTCTATGAATTCCATTTCAAGAGTGTAGTCCATCAATAGACAAAGGTGATCCAGGCATAGATCAATGAGGTGCATTGCAGTTCAACCGGCAGGTCATTTCGGTGGGGTCCATCCTAAGTCCAAGGTTCAGGTAGTGAAATATGAAGTATCCAATGTCTTACAGTTGGAGTTGGCATCAGTTCATCCTCTGAAGTCCATCGTAAAAGACAAAAGTGATGTCTGGCTAGTACCGGCTGTAGTTTGTTGTCATCACTCAGTGACACGTAGCGTGGAGTCCAACACCAAGCAGGAATGGAGCTGGATAACCTGTGGGATATGAATCCTGAGGTTGAGACATGGAAACAAATAGAAATATAGCTGCAAGCAGCAATGCGATTCCTCCTCAAAATGGCAAATAATTTAAAATTGATCAGTAGAGGGTTGGGGTTAAACCCTCCCAATGGTGGAATCCAAAAAACATGTCTTTCTGTCTGAATCCTAAATTAAACATTTTCAGTGTACAGGAAAATCCATCATACCAGACCATATGGATCCTTGAGGCTTTTTTGTTTCCAATGAGAAATGAGATATGTACATTAAGTTTCAGACAAATTGAATAAATGGGGTGGAAATGTGGGCCATTCTTGGTGTGGGGTTTCCTGTTAGCCTGTAGTATCAATGTACACAATTCGAAAATTCTTGACCAGAAAATGGCTCTTTTCGGTATGGCCTGTAGCTCTCCCTAAGGGCAAATATTGGCCATTATTGGTTTAGGGGTTACCGGTGGCCTGTAGTATCAATGTACAAAATTAGAACATTTTTGACCCAAAAATGGGACTTTGGGCATGGCCTGTAGTGTCCCCTAAAGGCAAATGTGGCCCATTCTTTGCATAGTACTTCAAAGTGATGTCTTCTTGTAGAATGTTAGGTTTGAAAAACCATCAGACAAAATTAAATTTGATTTATTGACACATATATGTTGAGGCAATGTGGACATTTATATAAATACG